>NC_052328.1:6293064-6633064 GCF_016432855.1 Salvelinus namaycush | reverse complement strand
ATCACTTTTGCCTTATGGCAAGTTGCTCCATCATGCTGGAAAAGGCATTGTTCGTCACCAAACTGTTCCTGGATGGTTGGGAGAGGTTGCTCTCGGAGGAGGTGTTGGTACCATTCTTTATTCATGGCTGTGTTTTTAGGCAAAATTGTGAGTGAGCCCACTCCCTTGGCTGAGAAGCAACCCCACACATGAATGGTCTCAGGATGCTTTACTGTTGGCATGACACAGGACTGATGGTAGCGCTCACCTTGTCTTCTCCGGACAAGCTTTTTTCCGGATGCCCCAAACAATCGGAAAGGGGATTCGTCAGAGAAAATGACTTTACCCCAGTCCTCAGCAGTCCAATCCCTGTACCTTTTGCAGAATATCAGTCTCCCTGATGTTTTTCCTGGAGAGAAGGGGCTTGACACCAGGCCATCCTCCAAAAGTCTTCGCCTTACTGTGCGTGCAGATGCACTCACACCTGCCTGCTGCCATTCCTGAGCAAGCTCTGTACTGGTGGTTCCCCGATCCCGCAGCTGAATCAACTTTAAGAGACGGTCCTGGCGCTTGCTGGACTTTCTTGGGCGCCCTGAAGCCTTCTTCACAACAATTGAACCGCTCTCCTTGAAGTTCTTATAGATCCGATAAATGGTTGATTTAGGTGCAATCTTACTGGCAGCAATATCCTTGCCTGTGAAGCCCTTTTTGTGCAAAGCAATGATGACGGAACGTGTTTCCTTGCAGGTAACCATGATTGACAGAGGAATCAAATTAAATGTATTTATATAGCCCTTCTTACATCAGCTGATATCTCAAAGTGCTGTACAGAAACCCAGCCTAAAACCCCAAACAGCAAGCAATGCAGGTGTAGAAGCACGGTGGCTAGGAAAAACTCTCTAGAAAGGCCCAAACCTAGGAAGAAACCTAGAGAGGAACCAGGCTATGAGGGGTGGCCAGTCCTCTTCTGGCTGTGCCGGGTGGAGATTATAACAGAACATGGCCAAGATGTTCAAATGTTCATAAATGACCAGCATGGTCAAATAATAATAATCACAGTAGTTGTCGAGGGTGCAACAAGTCAGAACCTCAGGAGTAAATGTCAGTTGGCTTTTCATAGCCGATCATTGAGAGTATCTCTACCGCTCCTGCTGTCTCTAGAGAGTTGAAAACAGCAGGTCTGGGATAGGTAGCATGTCCGGTGAACAGGTCAGGGTTCCATAGCCGCAGGCAGAACAGTTGAAACTGGAGCAGCAGCACGGCCAGGTGGACTGGGGACAGCAAGGAGTCATCATGCCAGGTAGTCCTGAGGCATGGTCCTAGGGCTCAGGTCCTCAGAGAGAGAGAAAGAAAGAGAGAAAGAGAGAGAGAATTAGAGAGAGCATACTTAAATTCGAACAGGACACCGGATAAGACAGGAGAAGTACTCCAGATATAACAGACTGACCCTAGCCCCCCGACACATAAACTACTGCAGCATAAATACTGGAGGCTGAGACAGGAGAGGTCAGGAGACACTGTGCCCTATCCGATGATACCCCCGGATAGGGCCAAACAGGCAGGATATAACCCCACCCACTTTGCCAAAGCACAGCCCCCACACCACTAGAGGGATATCTTCAACCACCAACTTACCATCCTGAGACAAGGCCGAGTATAGCCCACAAAGATCTCCGCCACGGCACAACCCAAGGGGGGGGGCGCCAACCCAAAGGAAGAACAATGATTCCAAGCACCACCCTCCTTTTGAAGCTTCCAGTCTGTTATTCAAACTCAATCAGCATGATAGAGTGATCTCCAGCCTTGTCTTCGTCAACACTCACACCTGTGTTAACGAGAGAATCACTGACATGATGTCAGCTGGTCCTTTTGTGGCAGGGCTGAAATTCAGTGGAAATGTTTTTTTGGGGGGGATTCAGTTCATTTGCATGGCAATGAGGGACTTTGCAATTAATTGCAATTCATCTGATCACTCTTCATAACATTCTGGAGTATATGCAAATTGCCATCATACAAACTGAGGCAGCAGACTGTGAAAATGTACATTTGTGTCATTCTCAAAACTTTTGGCCACGAGTGATCTGGGACGTGCAACTATAGTTTTCCTTAACAGAAAATGTATTAGTGCAACATATTTGGCAGAGAATTGTCACCTGATGACAACAGAAGTGCAATGTTATTTGGCTGGCAGCCACACAAGTAAATGAGTTTACAATGAAAAAGCAAAGTATTTTTTGCCAAAACGATCCATGGCCATCATATTTCTAATGTTTTCTTTGGAAAGAATGTAGCCAGCTACATTTCATAATGTTTTGCCTAAGTTAATCTTGCATTTACCAGAGAAAAGTAGGCTGGCTACACGAGAAAAGTACCAGAGAAAAGTAGCTACGGAGTCAGAGCTCTGTCTGCTGATAAATGATAGAATGTGCGTTCGTGAATTCTCATCCGACTGGAGAAGTGCAACTGAAGCACACAATCAGTTTGATGCCAAGCAGAAATTACAAAAATAAGCTTTTTAGATCTGCATTTATAAAACACAGCAAGATATTTTATTGTGTTTTATCTTTATTTCCTGTGTGAAAAACAAAGATTTCTTTGTTAACACAACCCCTACGTTTAACTTGCTAGTGATCTAGCAAGTGGCTGAAGTGGCTGAATAATAAGGCAACAGCGCATCATATTGTTATATTTCTGCCGTGTTTGAGAAGTCAAAGTCCTTTGGATTAGTTATCTGTACAGCTGCCACTGCAGCTTGATTTCTTTGTGTTTTTTCTCCTCTCCGTTCTCGACTTGTCTGCTCCTCCCCCATCTTTTCCAAGCAGAGCAGGTAGGCCCATTGCCCTAGCGACTCCAGACTCCACAAAGACACAGCGTGTACACAGTGCTGTTCTTCCTTCAGACAAGCATGCAACAAAACTTTGTTCATTTGCACAATGTCTCTCCTTCACATTTGCTTGTTAATGTCCAAATTCACCAAAAATTACATTCAGTAGTTCCTACCTATGTATGTGTAACTTTATGAGCGGGATTGCCTGTCTTTTCAATTAGTTTATTTTCGTTGTCTCTCATTGACATATTTAGCTAGCAGTCTCCATAGAAATGTGCTATTACGTGTCCTAATTTTGTTAGCATTCTGGTAATAGACACCCGATAGCCTTGCGTACTAAGCCGATGATACCGTACATCCCGGGATGAGAGAAGGATGGTATCATGATACTAAAATCTGGCTACCACCTGGCTACCTGTCTCTCCTTTTCTTATGAGGCAACAATATCTCATTCACTCATGTTTCAGTACCGGCTGGTGGAGGGAGAGATGGGGAGGATGTGTTAATCTGACGCTGAGGGTAGACACATCTTCACTGTCTCTCCTTCCAGCAGCTTGGGAAATATACACTAACCCTATCAACACCAGGTTGAATTCTCAGGAATTGTTATTGGAATTGTTATTATTAATGAATTGTTATTAGTTTAACTGATGGTGTGCCATCTTAAAATGATGAAATGGAAGGTTCAGAATAACAGACACAGTTCAAAGTCAATGGATTAGAATACACCATTTTTTGGCTTTGGAGCCTATCTTCTACTTACACTGGGCCCAATAGAACCGTGCAAAAATCTGAAATTAAATACAGGGGGAAAAAACAATGAATCCCATCAACACCAGTGGACTTCCCATGGGAAGGGGAAACAGTCATTAAAAATGTCCTTACCCTGTAAGGTTTCTATGGACAAGGTATGACAGCAGTCCATGCTTTGCTTTTGTTTACCTGGCCAATGTTTTCAAATGCTCATGTTTTAGCAGTTATGGCACAAATCCAAGTCAGTGATACTTAGAATTTTTCATGTTTCATGTTTCATGTGCAACTGCTCTTCTCTTTTTATGTTCTCTTTTGTTTAAATACAGCATTTAATAGCAGAGGATCTGAATGTAATTTGGACAGTATAGCTGGTTTAATGCTTGTTTAATGTAGCCCCATTAAAGGTCTGTGTGGCAGACTGCATCTCGCCCACCTCTTGACCCAGGGATCTAGGAAAGACCTCAGCCGTACCTTTGGTATTTGGTATTTATTAGGATCCCCAATAGCCACTGCAAAAGCATCAGCTACTCTTCCTGGGGTCCACATGAAACAAGACATAATACATAGTATAGAACATTATTAGTCAAGTACTGAAATACATCAATTTAAAACGTCACACATTGCCTACATACAGTTGAATTCGGAAGTATAAACAGCTTGGAAAATTCCAGAAAATTATGTCATGGCTTTAGAAGCTTCTGTTAGGCTTATTGACATAATTTGAGTCAATTGGAGGTGTACCTGTGGATGTATTTCAAGGCCTACTCTGAAACTCAGGGCCTCTTTGCTTGACATCATGGGAAAATCAAAAGAAATCAACCAAGACCTCAGATTTTTTTTTTTGTAGACCTCCACAAGTCTGGTTCATCATTGGGAGCAATTTCCAAATGCCTGAAGGTACCACGTTCATCTGTAAAAACAATAGTACGCAGGTATAAACACCATGGGACCACGCAGCCGTCATGCCGCTCAGGAGGAGACGCGTTCTGTCTCCTAGAGATGACCATACTTTGGTGCGAAAAGTGCAAATCAATCCCAGAACAACAGCAAAGGACCTTGTGAAGATGCTGGAGGAAACAAGTACAAAAGTATCTATATCCACAGTAAAACGAGTCCTAAATCGACATAACCTGAAAGGCAGCTCAGCTAGGAAGAAGCCACTGCTCCAAAACCGCCATAAAAAAAGCCAGACTACGGTTTGCAACTGCACATGGGGACAAAGATCGTACTTTTTGGAGAAATGTCCTCTGGTCTGATGAAACAAAAACAGAACTGTTTGGCCATAATGACCATCGTTATGTTTGGAGGAAAAAGGGGTCGGCTTGTAAGCCGAAGAACACCATCCCAACCGTGAAGCACGGGGGTGGCAGCATCATGTTGTAGGGGTGCTTTGCTGCAGGAGGGACTGGTGCACTTCACAAAATAGTTGTCAATATGAGTGAGGAAAATTGTGGATATATTAAAGCAACATCTCAAGACATCAGTCAGGAAGTTAAAGCTTGGTCGCAAATCGGTCTTCCAAATGGACAATGACCCCAAGCATACTTCCAAAGTTGTGGCAAAATGGCTTAAGGACAACAAAGTCAAGGTATTGGAGTGGCCATCACAAAGCCCTGACCTCAAACCTATAGAAAATGTGTGGGCAGAACTAAAAAAGTGTGTGTGAGCAAGGAGGCCTACACACCTGACTCAGTTACACCAGCTCTGTCAGGAGGAATAGGCCAAAATTCACCCAACTTATTGTGAGAAGCTTGTGGAAGGCTACCCGAACCATTTCACCCAAGTTAAACAATTTAAAGGCAATGCTACCAAATACTAATTGAGTGTATGTACACTTCTGACCCACTGGGAATGTGATGAAATAAATAAAGCTGAAATAAATCATTCTCTACTATTATTCTGACATTTCACATTCTTAAAATAAAGTGGTGATCCTAACTGACCTAAGACAGGGAATTTTTACTTAGATTAAATGTCAGGAATTGTGAAAAACTGAGTATAAATGTATTTGGCTGTAACGGCTGTCTTCGGGTGAAAAAGAGGAGGACCAAAATGCAGCGTGATGATAATCCATATTTTAATAGGCTACTTAAACAACGAACAAAAACAACAAACTGACAGAAAGAACCGAAGACGCTACAGTCCTGAACTAGTGAACACAGAACAGATGAACACACGGAACAATCACCCACAAAACACACTACAAAACAGGCTACCTAAATATGGTTCCCAATCAGAGACAACGCAAAACACCTGTCTCTGATTGAGAACCATATCAGGACAAACACAGAAATAGACAAACCAGACAAACAACATAGAATGCCCACACAGATCACACCCTGACCAATCAAAACATAAAACATACAAAGCAAACTCTGGTCCGGGCATGACATTGGCTGAGGTGTATGTAAACTTCAGACTTCAACTGTATAAGTACATACACATAATATCTAGGTCTAATACATATTACAGTGCAAATTACAATACAAGATTTATAAAATGGCTGTGTCTCTTCACAGTCCCCTTTGTGCTGTAAGGTGTTCTTTCATCTGTTTTTTTAAACTGGTTTTATTGCTAGCTTGAGTTACCTGTGGTGGTAGAGAGTTCCATGTAGTCATGGCTCTATTTAATGCTGTGCGTTTCCCAGCCTCTGTTCGGGACCTGGGGACTGTGAAGAGATCTCTGGTTGCATATCTTGTGTTGTACCGAGGAGTGTCCAAACTGTGTTCCAACTGCTAAAACACACAGTTCGGTACCTTCAACACATCAATACCTCGCACGAAGACCAATAGTGATGCAGTCAATCTTTCTTCAACTTTGAGCCAGGAGAGACTGACATGCATGTTACAGACACTTTCCCTCCGTGTACATCTAAGTGCTGCTTTGTTCTGGACCAACTGCAATTTATCTATGTCCTTCTTTGCCCCACATAACCACCTGTCTGGTCAAATGAGATGTCACGAAGGTAGAGCGACGCCCTATCATGGACAGACCTCTTCCCATTTTAGCAACCATTGAGTCTATATGTTTTGACCATGAAAGCTTGCTAACTAGGGTTACACCCAGCAGTTTAGTCTCCTCAACTTGCTCATTCGCCACATTATTCAATAATAGATCTACACGAGGTTTAGCGTTGAGTGAGTGATTTGTCGCAAAAATTATTCTTTTAGTTTTTGAGATATGTAGCACAGCCTATTGCTAGTTAACCATTCTAAAACTGACTGGAGCTCTATGTTAAGTGTTTCAGTTATTTATTTTACTGTTGCATCCGACATGTATACGCCTTCAGCGTACATACTGTAGACACACTGCCTTTAATTAGGGTCAGTGGAAGGTAATTTGTAAAAACAGAAAACAATAATGGCACTAGTCGGCTGCCCAATAATGGCACTAGTCGGCTGAGACAGAACACACACAACTGAATTTGCATGAGAGAAGCTTCCATTAACGAAAACGCTCTGTGTTCTATTAGATAGGTAACTCTCAATCCATAATAAGGCAGAGGATGCAAATCCATAACACCTATGTTTTTTTTAGCAATAGGTTATGATCAATGACATCAAAAAAGCTGCACTGAGGTCTAACAAAACAGGCCCCACAATCTTCTTACTATCAATTTCTTTCAGTAAATCATCAGTAATTTGTGTCAGTCCCTATTATGTTGAGTGCCCTATCTTATTTGAGCAGTATGTGGGCCAAACCTGGGCCGCTCTTGTTGATTTTACATGTATTTTTTACTATATGGGCCAGATCTGGGCCATACCTTTTTAGAGTGAATCATTTTAAAGTGTGTTGACCAAAGTATGCCAGCTTTGGTCCGGGGACCCAGGCATATACTGGGCCACAAAAAATCAAAGTATACGGCCCACAGCTGAGCCAGAATAATTTTCTGAGTACCTAGCTCAAATTTGAGATGTCGGATCAAAACGAGACTACAACATCCATAATGTGACCATTTGGATTTTAAAAATGTCATATTGACAAAGAGTGTTTTCACTCTTAGTTCCTTTCAGCCAATTTTAGGGAACTCAGTGCGGTTCCCTTTCATTTTCTGTGCAGTGTGAATGCTTCAAAGAAACTCAGACCTCTCAAAAGAGCCCCTGAAGTGAGACCATCTGAAGAAGTAGTCTGAGATCGGTTCACTTGAAGTCTGTAGTTAGGTTCCCTTTTTTAGTGCAATGTGAACACAAAGCTCACCCAGTTCACTTATCATTATTCCCACACCAAGCACTATAAGCTACTGCAACACCGTTTCCCCTGCCATAGCCCCTCACATTAGTGCCACAAACCCCAAAAAGATGATGTGCAGGTTGGCGGTACAATTTTGAGTATACATTTTTTAATTAAAAATGTAATCTGTATTTTTTCATCTGCAAAACACCCTAAGTTTCTAGGTGTAACAGCTTTTATTAAATTTAGAATTTATCGCTCTCACGTGCACATTCCCGTCCATTAAGAACAAACGATGTACTTTCTACGTTTTGTAGCATTTCTGACAATGCTAACATATTTTCAGCCGAATCTCAGAATTCTTTCTAACCGGGTCATTTTTAATATACTGTATATATAGAATTTTAAATATATATACACTACCGGTCGACATTTTTAGAACACCTACTCATTCAAGGGTTTTTCTATATTTTCACTATTGTCTACATGGTAGAATAATAGTGAACACATCAAAACTATAACACATATGGAATCATGTAGTAACCAAAAAAGTGTTCACCAAATCAAAATCTATTTTATATTTGAGATTCTTCAAAGAGCCACCCTTTGCCTTGATGACAGCTTTGCACACTCTTGGCAGTCTCTCAACCAGCTTCACCTAGAATGCTTTCCAACAGTCTTGAAGGAGTTCCCACATATGCTGAGCACTGGTTGGCTGCTTTTCCTTCACTCTGCGGTCCAACTCATCCCAAATCATCTCAATTTGGTTGAGGTCTGGGGATTGTGGAGGCCAGGTCATCTGATGCAGCACTCCATCACTCTCCTTCTTGGTGAAATAACCCTTACACAGCCTGGATTTGTGTTTTGGGTCATTGTCCTGTTGAAAAACAAATGATAGTACCACTAAACACAAACCAGATGTGATGGTGTATCGCTGCGGAATGCTGTGGTAGCCATGCTGGTTAAATGTGCCTTGGATTCTAAATAAATCACAAACAGTGTAACCAGCAAAGCACCCCCACACCATAACCCCTCTTCCTCCATGCTTTACGGTGGGAAATACCCATGCGGAGATCATCCGTTCACCCACACAGTATCCCACAAAGACACGGCGGTTGAAACCAAAAATCTTCAATTTGGACTCCAGACCAAAGGACACATTTCCACCGGTCTAATGTCCATTGCTTGTGTTTCTTGGCCCAAGCAAGTCTCTTCTTCTTATTGGTGTTCTTTAATAGTGTTTCTTTTGCAGCAACTCGACCATGAAGGCCTGATTCACACAGTCTCCTCTGAACAGTTGATGTTGAGATGTGTGTGTTACTTGAACTCTGAAGCTTTTATTTGGGCTGCAATTTCTGAGGCTCGTAACTCTAATGAACTTATCCTCTGCAGCAGAGGTAACTCTGGGTCTTCCATTCCTGTGGCGATCCTCATGAGAGCCAGTTTCATCATAGCGCTTGATGGTTTTGCGACTGCACTTGAAGAAACTTTCAAAGTTCTTGAAATGTTCCATCCATAATATGGACTTACCAAATAGGGCTATCTTCTGTATACCCCCCACCTTGTCACAACACAACTGATTGGCTCAAACGCATTAAAAACTTCTTATGGATCAAATCCCGTTAGCGGGATCGATTTCACAACATCCGGTGAAATTGCAGAGCGCGAAATTCAAAAAAGATTATTAGAAATATTTAACTTTCATACAATCACAAGTGCAATACACCAAATTAAAGCTTAACTTCTTGTTAATCCAGCCACCGTGTCAGATTTCAAAAAGGCTTTACGGCGAAAACAAAACATGCGATTATCTGAGGACAGCACCCCATCAAACAACCACATGACAATCATATTTCAACCCGCCAGGCGCGACACAAAACTCAGAAATAATGATATAATTCATGCCTTACCTTTGAAGAGCTTCTTCTGTTGGCACTCCAATATGTCCCATAAACATCACAAATGGTCCTTTTGTACAATTCCGTCGTTATATCTCCAAAATGTCCATTTATTTGGCGCGTTTGATTCAGAAAAACACTGGTTCCAACTCGCCCAACATGACTACAAAATATATAATAAGTTACCTGTAAACTTTGTCCAAACAACTTTCCTCATCCAACTTTAGGTATTTTAAAACTTAAATAATTGATCAAATTTAAGACGGGATAAACTGCGTTCAATAGCGGATAAAATGAAAGTGGAGCGAGCTTCAGGTCACGCGCCCCAAACAAAAGAGTCCACTTGGCTATACACCCAGAAAGGAAATGGCTACTTCTTAATTTCTCAAAAGAAAAACATCAACCAGTTTCTAAAGACATCTAGTGGACGCTATAGGAAATGCAAGCATATTTCTATTAAAACTGGCTTGCCATAGAAAACCAATGGAAAACAGATTTACCTCAAAAATAAAATCCCTGGATGGATTGTGCTCGGGGTTTCGCCTGCCAAATCAGTTCTGTTATACTCACAAACATTATTCAAACAGTTTTAGAAACTTCAGAGTGTTTTCTATCCAAGTCTACTAATAATATGCATATCCTAGCTTCTGGGCCTGAGTAGCAGGCAGTTTACTTTGGGCACGCTTTTCATCGTGAAAATACCGCCCACTATCCCAGAGAGGTTTTAAGAAGGAAAGAAATTCCACAAATTAACTTTTAACAAGGCACACCTGTTAATTGAAATGCATTCCAGGTGACTACCTCATAAAGCTGGTTGCGAGAATGCCAAGAGATTGCAAAGCTGTCATCAAGGCAAAGGGTGGCTATGTGAAGAATCTCAAATATAAAACATATTTACATTTCTTTAACACTTTTTTGGTTACTACATGATTCCATATGTGTTTTTTCAGAGTTTTGATGTCTTCACTAGTATTCTATAATGTAGAAAATAGTAAAAATAAAGAAAAACCCTTGAATGAGTAGGTGTTATAAAACTTTGACCGGTAGTGTATATTTTCTTCTTTATTATTTTCCCCTTGCCCTACCAGCCCTCCCCTAAATGGAGTAAACTAATTACATATATTTTCCTTTATTATTTTCCCCTAACCCTACCAGCCCTCCCCTAATTGGAGGAAACTAATGGACAATAATACTTAGGCTTAAACTTCCAGCTTATATATACTACATATATTTCACAGACAGTATATCTTACATTCAGTTATCTTTTGTTTGTTTTTAGTCACAGCCTTCAGCTACCCTCAACCCCTCCCATCTATCTCTGAAGACCATACAGTTTTGATTTCTAGCTGCCATATATATTTCTATTGTGCTGTGATGTTTCACAAAAGTTCGGAACTTTTCTATTCTCATAGTTTCTATAGATTGTTAATTGAAGATGAACACCTTTGCTCAGAGTATTATTATCACGTTCAAGGTAAGACCCAGGTGCAGACAGCGTTGAAATAACAACGTTTATTATTTGAACAGGGGCAGGCAAAAGGACACAAAAGGAAACAAGGGACAGATGGCTAGGAGACATGGTTTTAACTCTGGACACATGAAAGGTAGGATGTATACGAAGGGTACGGGGCAACAGAAGACGAACAGCAGAGGGGCTAATGATCTTGGAGATGGGGAAAGGGCCGATAAACCGGGGCGAGTGTTTGCGGGATTCCACCCAGAGGGGCAGATCCCGGGTGGACAGCCATACCTTCTGCCAGACACGATACCGGGGAGCCGGGGTCCGGTGGCCATTCGCTTGTCATCGATACCTGGTTGTGGTCTTGAGGAGGGCCGACCGGGCTCTCCTCCAGGTACGACGACACCGGCGGACAAACATCTGGGCAGAAGGTGTGCCGACCTCTTCCTTCTGCTCAGGGAAGAGCGCGGGCTGATACCCCATTGAACAATCAAAAGGAGATAGGCCCATGGCAGAGTAGGGAAGGGTGTTGCGTGCGTATTCGACCCACACAAGCTGCTGGCTCCAGGTGGTGGGGTTGGACGACAGGCTGGCCGATGACCGAATGAGGGTGCAGAACGCCTTCCCGAACTGGGACGAGAACTGAAGACCCCGGTCGGAGACCATGTCTACCGGTAGTCCATGGATCCGGAAGACCTGCTGCACCATGAGCTGGGCCGTCTCTTTGGCAGAGGGTAGTTTGGGGAGAGAAATGAAGTGGGCGGCTTTGGAAAACTGATCCACCACAGTCAGGATGGTGGTGTTGCCATCAGATGGGGGAAGACCCGTGACAAAGTCCAGGGAGGGAGACCATGGACGGTGAGGAACAGGCAGAGGTTTGAGGAGACCAGCCGCAGCTTGTCGAGGAGTCTTGATCTGTGCACAGACCGTGCAAGCGGCGACGAATGCGGACACGGCAGGGACCATGGTAGGCCACCAAAAGCACTGTTGCACAAAAGCCAGGGTCCGATGGGAGCCCGGGTCGCAAGCAAGCCTAGAGGAGTGGGCCCACTCCAGGACCGCGGAGCGGACGGCGTCAGGAACGAATATCTGGTTATCAGGGCCCCACCCGGGGTTCGGCTGGGAACGCTGCGCCTCCCGGACCTGCTTCGCTATTCCCCAGCGGAGTGCCGTCGCCAGGCACGAAGGATGGTTCCGGGGTCGTAGTCGTGGGGCTATAGCGGCAGGACAGTGCATCCGGCTTGACATTCTTGGATCTCGGCCGGTACGAGATGGAGAAATTGAACCGTGTGAACAGCAGGGCCCATCTGGATTGCCTGGAGTTGAGGCGCTTGGTGGTGTGGAGATACTCCAGGTTCTTGTGGTTGGTCCACACAATGAAAGGATGTTCCGTCCCCTCCAGCCAGTGCCTCCATTCCTCCAACGCCATCTTCACCACAAGAACCTCACGTATCCTCACATCGTAGTTCCTTTCCATGGCTTTGAGGCGATAGGAGAAGAAGGTGCAGCGATGTAGCTTGAGGTCCAGGGCAGAACGCTGGGACAGGACAGCCCCCACTCCAACATCCGAAGCATCAGCCTCCACCACAAACTGATGGGATGAGTCAGGATAAACCAAGATGGGAGCAGTGGTGAAGCGATATTTGAGGTCCCGGAATGCCCGGTCAGCAGCTGGAGACCATGTGAATGGAACCTTGGGTGAGGTGAGTGCTGACAGGGGGGAAGCCAGGGTGCTGTAACCCCAGATAAAGCAGCGATAGAAGAGCCTGGTAAAGCAGCGATAGCAGAGCCTGGAACACAGCAGGGTTGTTGGTATGGCCAAATGGCATGACCAAATACTCGTAGTGACCGATGGCCATGTTGAAGGCGGTCTTCTACTCATCCCCTTACCGTATCCGCAGCAGGTGGTAGGTGTTCCGTAGGTCCAGCTTGGAAAACACGGTGGCCCCCTGGAGCGGCTTGAAGGCCGAGGAGATGAGGGGTAGCGGTTCTTCACCGTTATGTTGTTGAGACCCCGGTAGTCGATGCACGGACGGAGGGTCTTGTCCCTCTTCTCCACAAAGAAGAACCGTGGCGCCAGCGGGAGAAGAAGAAGGATGGATGAATCCTGCAACTAGGGAGTCGCCAATGTAGGTCTCCAATGCCTTGGTCTCTGGTCCCGACAGAGAGTACAGTCGTCCCTGGGGCGGAGTCGTGCTAGGGAGAAGGTCAATCCCGCAGTCGTAAGGTCAGTGCGGTGGAAGTGAAGTGGCCCGGGCCTTGTTGAACACCTCCCGGAGGTCCTGGTAGTCGGCGGAGAGGTCCGAGGCGACTTCCTGATCCCCCAGGAAGAAGTCGCGGGTCAGGTTGTGCTGACTTCAGGAAATGGGCATGACAGAACGTCCATGGGAATGGAGAGGGGCTGAGTGGGGATGCCCAGCTCGGAAGCCAGGGTATAGTCCAAAAAGCTCTCATCGGCCCCTGAGTTGATGAGGACCCAGAGCGATCTCGACTGATCCCCCAACAGCAAAATGGCATGAAAAGGGGTGCGAGTAAAGGAAGAAGAAAATGTCCTATTATGTCCATTCTGCCTGCCTTGACCCTGAGCCTGCCTGCCGTTCTGTACCTTGTCACACCACACTGGATTATTGACCTCTGCCTGCCCTGACCCTGAGAATAACTGCCGTTCTGTACCTTTTGGACTCTGATCTGGATTACTGACCTCTGCCTGCCCTTGACCTGTCGTTTTGCCTGCCCCTGTACTAGTAATAAACTTTTGTTACTTCGACACTGCATCTGGTCTTCCCTAAAACGTGATAGTATGAACTGGCCATGACTGACCCAACAGACTTGGACCAGCTCGACAACGCCATCTCTTCCCAAGGAGCCACCATTGGAAGGCACGAGGAGTTGCTTCGTGGTCTTATGGAAGGGTTCCAAACCTTGGCCGAAAGCCATGACCCAGCGTTGAACACATTGCTGGAGCAATTCCGCGGGTTGTCTGTTAGGCAGCCTACCGCGACGGTAATCTCAGAGCTCCTTAGTAACCCGGCTGTTAGCAGCACTGCCTCCCCGGCCTCCTGGTTTTCCAGGAACCCCACATACCTCCCCCGGAACGCTTCGATGGTGAGTCGGGCACCTGTCGGGTGTTTCTTGCTCAGTGTTCCCTCATCATTGAGCTGCAGCCCTCCTCCTTCCCCTCGGACCGCTCTAAGATAGCGTACCTCATCACGCCGATGTCCGGGAGGGCTCTCGCCTGGGCTATGGTAGTATGGGAACAACAGTCGGCCGTATGCTTCAGTCTGGAGGAGTTTGTGGCGGAGGTTAAGAAAGTTTTCGACGCTCCATTGTGCGGGAGAGAGTCTGCGCGGAAATTACTCCAGCTTCTGCAAGACTCCCGCAGTGCGGCAAACTATGCAGTGGATTTTCGTACGTTGGCAGCTGAGAGTGCCTGGAACCCGGAAACGCTGTTCAACATGTTCCTGCATGGAGTATCGGAGGAAGTAAAGGAGGAGCTTTCAGTCCGGGAACTACTGACGGATCTCGACTCGCTCATCGCCATGACCATTCGGATCGATGGGTGACTACGGGAACGAAGGAAGGAGAGGAGATTTGATTTCACTCGCCCGCCCAAGGACTCCACCTCGCCTCCTAGGCATCCCGGAAGTCCCCGACAGCTCCGTTGCCAAGAGAACCCGAGGCTACCCGAGTTCCCCAGAGAGTCTACGTTGTCTGCCGATTCACCTCTTCCCTAGCCAATGCAACTAGGCAGAGCCAGGCTGTCTCCAGCCGAACGGCTATACAGGCTTCAAACTAAGAGTTGCCTGTATTGCGGGACTACTGGTAATTTCGTATCCACCTGTCGACTAAAAGACCAGGCTCACCAGTAGGAGCGAGTACATACGGAGAACTTTTCCTCTCCCTTTACTTGCACCCCTTTTTAGTCCATTTTGCTGTGGGCGACCAGTCGAAATCTCTCTCAGATTATGGATATTACCCTGGAGTCCGAGCTGGGCATCCCCACTCAGCCCCTCTCCATTCCCTGGACGTTAGAGTGATGGACGGGCGCTCTATAGGCTGGGTCTCCCACTAAATCCACCCCCATCACCCACGTGTGTCAGGGAACCACAGCGAGACAATCCAATTCCTGCTCATTAAGTCTCCTCAGGTTCCCGTGGTATTGGGATTCTCTTGGCTCCAGCGACATAATCCCTTTATTGACTGGTCTGCTGGTGCCATCATGGGCTGGAGCCTGTTCTGCCACGCTCATTGCCTGAAGTCAGCGCAGCCTGCCCCGGGACGTCTTTCTGGGGGCTCGGAAGTTGCCACAGACCTCTCCGCCATTTCTGCAGAGTACCAAGACCTCCGGGAGATGTTTAGTAAGGCCCGGGCCACATCACTTCTGCCGCACCGACCCTATGACTGCGGAACTGACCTCCTCCCAGGCACCACTCCACCCCGGGGACGACTGTACTCTCTGTCGGGTCCGGAGACCAAGGCCATGGAGACATACATTGAGGACTCCCTAGCTGCAGGGTTCATCCATCCTTCTGCCTCTCTTCTTTGTGGAGAAGAGGGACAAAACCCTGTGTCCGGGCATCGACTACCGGGGCCTCAACGACATCACGGTGAAGAAGCGCTACCTGCTACCATTCATCTCCTCGGCCTTCGAGCCATTCCAGGGGGCCACCGTGTTCTCCAAGCTGGACCTACAGAACACCTACCACCTGTTGCGGATACGGGAATGGGACGAGTGGAAGACTGCCTCCAACACGGCCTGCGGTCACTACGAGTATCTGGTCATGCCATTTCGCCTTACCAACGCTCCAACTGTGTTCCTGGCTCTGGTTAATGATGTTCTCCGCGACATGTTGAACCGGTTTGTCTTCATCTACCTTGACGACATCCTCGTCTTCTCCCGCCCAAGAACAAGTGCTCCAAGTCCGACAGGTTCTCCAACGCCTCCTGGAGATTTTTGTGGAACAGAGATGCGTGAATTCCATCTCTCCACCATCCCCTTCCTGGGTTACATCATCGCTGCAAGGAGTGTACAGATGCCTCCCTGGAAGGTGAGTGAGGTGAAGGATTGGCTCCAGCCAATGTCCAGGGTGCAGCTGCAACGTTTCCTGCGATTCTCTAAATTTTATCGCCACTTTATCCAGGGTTACAGCACCCTGGCTTTCCCCCTGTCAGCACTCACCTCTACCAAGGTTCTGTTCACGTGGTACCCAGCTGCTGACCGGGCGTTCCGAGATCTCAAACACCGTTTCACCACAGCTCCCATCTTGCATTATCCTGACCTGTCCCGCCAGTTCGTGGTGGAGGCCGATGCTTCGAATGTTGGAGTGGGGGACCTCAAGTTACATCCCTGCGCCTTCGTCTCCCATCGCCTCAACGCCACGGAGAGGAACTACGATGTGGGGAATCGTGAGCTTCTCGCAGTGAAGATGGCGTTGGAGGAGTGGAGACACTGGCTGGAGGGGGCGGAACATCCATTCATTGTGTGGACCGTCCACAACAACCTGGAATATCTCCGCACCGCCAAGCGTCTCAATTCCAGGCAAGCTAGGTAGGCTCTGATGTTCACCTGGTTCAACTTCTCCCTCTCATACCGACCGGGATCCAAGAATGTCAAGCCAGATGCGCTGTCACGCCGCTATAGCCCCACAGCTACAACCCCAGAACCCGAGACCATCCTTCCCACCTCGTGCCTGGCAACGGCACTCAGTTGGGGAATAGGGAAGCATTTAATCCTAGACATTTAATCCTAGTAAAAAATCCCTGTCTTAGGTCAGTTAGGATCACCACTTTATTTTAAGAATGTGAAATGTCAGAATAATAGTAGAGAGAATTATTTATTTCAGCTTGTATTTCTTTCATCACAATCCCAGTGGGTCAAAAGTTTACATACACTCAATTAGTATTTGGTAGCATTGCCTTTAAATTGTTTAACTTGGGTCAAACATTTTGGGTAGCCTTCCACAAGCTTCCCACAATAAGTTGGGTGAATTTTGGCCCGTTCCTCCTGACAGAGCTGGTGTAACTGAGTCAGGTTTGTAGGCCTCCTTGCTCGCACACACTTTTTCAGTTCTGCCAACAAACAATTTTGCCACAACTTTGGAAGTATGCTTGGGGTCATTGTCCATTTGGAAGACCCATTTGCGACCAAGCTTTAACTTCCTGACTGATGTCTTGAGATGTTGCAGAACACCTCTCCTTCCTGAGCGGTATGACGGCTGCGTGGTCCCATGGTGTTTATACTTGCGTACTATTGTTTGTACAGATGAACGTGGTACATTCAGGCGTTTGGAATTTGCTCCCAAGGGTGAATCAGACTTGTGGAGGTCTACAATTTTTTTTCTGAGGTCTTGGCTGATTTCTTTTGATTTCCCCATGATGTCAAGCAAAGAGGCACTCAGTTTGAAGGTAGGCCTTGAAATACATCCACAAGTACACCTCCAATTGACTCAAATGATGTCAATAAGCCTATCAGAAGCTTCTTTTCTGGAATTTTCAAGCTGTTTAACAATCAACTTAGTGTATGTAAACTTCTGACCCACTGGAATTGTGATACAGCGAATTGTAAGTGAAATAATCTGTCTGTAAACAATTGTTGGAAAAATTACTTGTGTCATGCACAAAGTAGATGTCCCAACCGACTTGCCAAAACTATAGTTTGTTAACTTCTCTGCGCTACGGATCCCTTTTACAGGATCATTTTCCTAAACAACCGCTGAATTGCAGGGCGCAAAATATTACTAAAAATATTTATAATCATGAAATCACAAGTGAAATATACCAAAACACAGCTTAGCTTGTTGTTAATCCACCTATCGTGTCAGATTTTGAAAATATGCTTTACAGCGAAAGAAATCCAAGCTTTTGTGAGTGTATCAATCAATGCTAGAACAGCTAGCCCCAAATTAGCATGGTCACGAAAGTCAGAAAAGCAATAAAATGTATCGCTTACCTTTGATAATCTTCGGATGTTTGCGCTCACGAGACTCCCAGTTACACAACAAATGTTATTGTTGTTCGATAAATATTACTTTTATAACAAAAAAACGCCATTTGGGTTGCGCGTTATGTTCAGAAAACCAAAGCCTCGTTCCATTCGACGAAAATTCCAAAAAGTATCTGTAATGGTCGTAGAAACATGTCAAATGTTTTTTATAATCAATCCTCATGTTGTTTTTAACAAACATAATCGATAATATTTCAACCGGACCGTAACCTATTCAATAACAGAGAAAAATAAAATGGAGAGCTACCCTCTCGCGCGCAGGAACTAATCAGAGGACACCTGACTAGTTTTGAAAAATCTTGCTAATTTTTCAAAATAAAAGTCTGAAACTATGTCTAAAGCCTGGTCACAGCCTGAGGAAGCCATTGGAAAAGGAATATGGTTGATACCCCTTTAAATGGAAGAAGGACGTGCCAGGAAACACAGATAAAAAATCACGTCCGGGTTAGCTTTTCTCAGGTTTTCGCCTGCAGAATCAGTTTTGTTATACTCACAGACACTATTTTGACAGTTTTGGAAACTTTGGAGTGTTTTCTATCCTAATCTGTAAATTATATGCATATTCTACGATCTGGACCTGAGAAATAGTCCGTTTACCTTGGGAACGTTATTTTAAAAAATAAAAATAAATCTGACCCCTAGTGTCAATTAACAAGAAATGTGTGGAGTGGTTGAAAAACGAGTTTTAAAGACTCCAACCTAAGTGTATGTAAACTTCCGACTTCAACTGTATCCCTGGACTTTGTCATAGGTCTCCTCCCCATCTGATGGCAACACTGCCATCCTGCCTGCCGTTCTGTACCTTTTGGACTCTGATCTGGACTACTGACCTCTGCCTGCCCTTGACCTGTCGTTTAGCCTGCCCCCTGTTCTAGTAATAAACTTTTGTTACTTCGACACTGTCTGCATCTTGGTCTGATACAATGAGCGATTCAGTTCATGGTTTGGCCCTATAATTACTTGTATGCCCATTGTATAACCTTTTGACAATCTGGGCTTGAGATATTGTTCCCATGCAAGAACAATCTAACAAAAACAATAAGGCTACCAGCCACTACGTGGCTAGGAGCTAGCCTCGTACAACCATCCATATGTCTCACAAACATACTGTCATGCCTGCTTCCACTCCCCCTCTCGGGCGCCAGGCTGCCCATCATTTCAGCATACCTGTCACCATCATTACGTGCATCAATGCTTCATTGGACTCACCTGGACTCCTTCACTTTGTTTATTGCCCTCTCTATATCTATCTGCTCCTCAGTTTGTTCCCCTCGTCAGCATTAATTCATGTCGTTTTGTTTTCCCTGTCCAGATGCTGTCCATGTTTGTTTCATGTCCGTTATTTATTAAATGTTCACTCCCTGTACTTGCTTCTCATCTCCCAGCGTCTGTCCTCACAGAATGCTGACACCAATGTTGGAAGCATCAGGGAGTTTGTTTTGTTTTTTGTTTTAGTTGGTGACGTCGGGTCCGGGTCCGGGTCCGGGTGCCGCTGCCGAAGGAACCCGGGTGCCTGAGCTGGCTCGTCGGACTTCCACGTCTGTCACGACTTCCGCTGAAGTCGGTCCCTCTCCTTGTTCGGGCGGCGGTCGACGTCACCGGTCTTCTAGCCATCGCCGCTCCAACTTTCATTTTCCATTTGTTTTGTCTTGTTTTCCTGCACACCTGGTTTACATCTCCTCATAATTACTATGTGTATTTAGCCCTCTGTTCCCTCCATGTCTGTGTGGGGTATTGTTTATTGTCAAGGTTGGTACGCTTCCGGCTGGTTTGCGCCAGGTTTTGTTTTGTACCCGTGCTTTGTGGCAGCCGGTACTTTGTACTTGGTTGTTGTACTTTGTGGTGCCTCACTTGTTCTTTGGGCAGTTGTTTTTGTGACGCGGTTGCGTTCTGTTCTAATAATTGCCTCAGTAAAGTGCTTTGTCCACTCATCTCTGCTCTCCTGCGCCTGACTTCCATGCACCAGCTACACCAACCGTTTTGACAACGTCTTAGCTGGCTCGAGAGGTTTCCTTGCCTCGTTTGGCTCGGCACACTCCCACACCACGTCACGCCTCACCCGGCACGCCAGGCTCCCACGCCTCAGCCGGCTAGTCAGGCTTCCCACGACATGATTCACCTGGCTTGTCAGGCTTCCACGCCTCAGCCGGCTCGTCGGGCTCCCACGCCTCAGCTAGATCGTCAGGCTCCCACGCCTCAGCGAGCTAGGCAGGCTCCCTTCCTGCGTCATGCCTCAGCCGGCTCGTCGGGCTCTCACGCCTCAGCTGGCCCATCCAGGCTGCCCATCATTACGCACACCTGTCACCATCATTAAGCGCATCAGCGCTTCATTGGACTCACCTGGACTGTTGATTGCCCCCTCTATATCTGTCTGATCCTCAGTTTGTTCCCCGTGTCAGCATTAATGTTGTTTTGTTTTCCCTGTCCAGATCCTGACAAGATGCCCTCAATGCTGCATCTGTAAGAAGTGCGTGCGGGTCTTAGAGGCCAAGCAGAATTTCTTCAGCCTCCTGAGGTTGAAGAGGTGCTGTTGCGCCTCCTTCTCAACACTGTCTGTGTGGATGGACCATTTCAGGTTGTCAGTCATGTGCACGCAGAGGAACCTCTCCACTGTGGCCTGCTGAAGAGGATGGGGCATGCTCTCTCTGCTGTCTCCTGAAGTCCTCGATCAGCTCCTTCGTTTTATTGATGCTGACACACACGTGGTACACACAGCAAGTAGTATATCTTTCCAATAATATTAGGTGGGACCGTTCAATATTATGAAGGGTCCACGGACATAAACGTAGAGGGATGACGGTAGGGTGAGGTGTGTGTGTTGTGAGGTTGTGGATCAGGGGAAATCAAAGGAAAGGCGTTTTCAAAGCAGTTGAAGCTTCCAGTCCTCTGGGGGCAGTTGACATTCATTTAACTCGTTTGGGTGGTTTATATAGCAACGGGAAAGACACATACACACACACACACACACACACACACACACACACACACACTAACAATAAATAAAGAGAGGGAAAGAGAAAGAGAGTGATGTTGTTGATTTAATGGAAGAAAGAGAGAGAGTAGCAGCGTAGAATGTGATTACTTAAACCTCCCTAATGAACTGTGGTAATTATCTGTGTGATAAAGACAGTCCCAATCCTGCCTCTAAGACATGGGGCAGAGAGGGGGAGGGGGAAATGAGGGAGGGAGGGAGGGACTAGCGAGGAGGGTCTCAGTCCATATCTTATTCTTTAGAAGATGTGAGAAGGTTAAACCTCTTGATCACCCTCAATGATTAGCATGGGGTGCTACGGGTACCAAATCCAGGACATTTTAATCATGTACTGTATTTACATACTATTCATTAATGAATCTACCCTTTGAAGAAGGAAACGATGGCGGGGAACAACCCAATTGTGCATAAGATGCCACCTTCTTATTATGGATCAGCCTAGTATTTTGAAATGTTTTGATTAAGGCATACATTTTTACTAAACTGGACTGCCAGGTCTCATAGACTAGACTTAACATAGTAAATGTCAATCCGAGAGACTCAAATTAGTATGATATGTTACATTTGGTAAGGTAATATAAGACAGATGGTCGGGATCAGTGCCCCATCCACGGGACGGTTGAGCTAATGTAGGCTAATGCGATTAGCATGAGGTTGTAAGTAACAAGAACATTTCCCAGGACATAGACATATCTGATATTGGCAGAAAGCTTAAATTCTTGTTAATCTAACGGCATTGTCCAATTTATAGTAGATATTACAGTGAAAGAATACCATGCTATTTTTTGAGGAGAGTGCACAGTTTTGAACATGAAAAGTTATTAATAAACAAACTAGGCACATTTGGGCAGTCTTGATACAAAATTCTGAACAGAAATGCAATGGTTCATGGGATCAGTCTAAAACTTTGCACATACATTGCTGCCATCTAGTGGCCACAATCTATATTGCAGCTGGGCTGGAATAATACATTATGGCCTTTCTCTTACATTTCAAAGATGATGGTACAAAAAAATGCAAAAGAACGGTTGGTTTTTTCTTTTTATTATCTTTTACCAGATCTATTGTGTCATATTCTCCTACATTCCTTTCATAAACTTCAAAGTGTTTCCTTTCAATTTTTACCAAGAATAGTTACAGGCAGTTAGATTTGGGTGTGTCATTTTAGGCAAAAATTTGGGAAAAAAAGGGCGGATCTTAAGGATCTTAAGACAAAAAATGAAATTAGGGTGGTTTGTCGGTGTGGATTGGTGGGCATATAACGCAAACGCCTAGCAACCCAAAGGCTGCAAGTTCGAATGTCATCACGGACAACTTTAGCATTTTAGCAACTTTTCAACTAATTACAACTTTTTAGCGATTTTGCAACTACTTAGCATGTTAGCTAACCCTTCCCCTAACCGTAACCCTTTTAGCTAACCCTAACCATAACTCTTTCAGCTAACCCTAACCTTAAGCCTTTTAGCTAACCTTTCCCCTAACCCTAAACCTAATCCTTTAACCTAACTCCTAAATTGAACCCTAACTTTAACCCTAACCCCTAGCCTAGCTAACATTAGCCAGCTAGATATTGGTATTGGTCTTTATTAGGATCTCCATTAGCCGCTTTAAAAGCAGCAGCTACTCTTTCTGGGGTCCACATGAAACATGACATATTATATACTACAGAAGATTATTAGTCAAGGACTACCGGTCAAAGGTTTTAGAACACCTACACAATCAAGGGTTTTTCTTTATTTGACTATTTTCAACATTGTAGAACAATAGTGAAGACATCAAAACTAAATCAAAATATATATTCTATATTTATACTTCAAATAGCCACCCTTTGCCTTGATGACAGCTTTGCACACTCTTGGCATTTCTACATTGTAGAAAATAGTAAAAAATAAAGATAATCCCTTGAATGAGTAGGTGTTCTAAAACTTTTGGCTGGTGGTGTACATACATTTAAAACATCACACATAGCCTACATATCATTACATACACACAATACCTAAGTTTAATACATATTACGGTGCAAAATACAATACAAGATATAGTATAAAATGGCTGTGTCTCTTCACAGTCCCCGTTGTGCAGTAAGGTGTTCTTTTATCTGTTTTTATTGCTAGCTTGACTTACCTGGGGTGGCAGAGAGTTCCATGTAGTCATGGCTCTATTTAATTAGTACTGTGTGTTTACCAGGCTCTGTTCTGGACCTGGGGACTGTGAAGAGACCTCTGGTTGCAAGTCTTGCGTTTTTTGATGATTGTCTGAACTGTGTGCCAGCTGCTTGAACAGACATTTTGGTACCTTCAACACATCAATACCTCGAACACAAAGACCAATAGTAAGCCAGGAGAGATTGACATGCATGTTACTGACACTTGCTGTGTACATCTAATTTGTATTTTTAAAATTTTAAAATGTAACCTTTATTTAACTAGGCAAGTCAGTTAAGAACACAATCTTATTTACAATGATGGCCTAGAAACAGTGGGTTAATTGCCTTGTTTAGGAGCAGAACGACAGATTGTCAGCTCAGGGATTTGATCTAGCAACCTTTTGTTTACTGGCCCAACCCAACCTCTAACCACTAGGCTACCTGCCACCCCAGAACAAAGTGCTGCTTTGTTCCGGATGACCTGCAATTTACCTATGTCCCTCTTTGCCGCACATGCCCGCACAACTGGGGAGTAGTCCAGGTGCAAAAAATGAGGGCATGTAGGACCTGTCCCGTCGACTGAGATGTCAAGAAGGCAGAGCGACGCCCTCTCATGGTTAGACCTCTTCCTATTTTAGTAACCATTGAGTCTATATGTTTTGACCATGACAGCTTGCTAACTAGGGTTACACCCAGCAGTTTAGTCTCCTCCACTTGCTCATCCGCTACATTATTCAATAATAGATCTAAATGAGGTTTAGCGTTGAGCGAGTGTTTTCTTCCCAAAAATGATGCTTCCATTTTTTAGATATTTAGCAGCAGCCTTTTGCTAGTTACCCATTTTAAAACTGACTGTATCTCTATGTTAAGGGTGTCAGTTATTTATTTTACCGTTGTGTATACTGTTGAGTCGTCAGCGTACATAGACACACAGGCTTTATTCAAGGTCAGTGGAAGGTCATTAGTAAAAGCAGAAAACAATAATGGCGCTAGCCGGCTGACCTGCGGTACACCACACTCAACTGAATATGCATGAGAGAAGCTTCCATTAACGAAAACGCTCTGTGTTCTATTAGATAGGTAACTCTCAATCCATAATAAGGCAGAGGATGCAAATCCATAACAGCCAAGTTTTTTCAGCAATAGGTTATGATCAATGACATCAAAAGCTGCACTGAACTCTAACAAAACAGCTCTCACAATATTCTTACTGTCAATTTCTTTCAGCCAATCATCAGGCATTTGTGTCAGTGCAGAGCATGTTGAGTGCCCTTCCCTATAAGCATGCTGAAAGTCTGTTGTTCATTTGTTTTCTGTAAAGTAACTTTGTATTTGATCAAACCCATTTTTTACCAGAAGTTTGCTAAATATGTCATGTTTTGTCATTGATCATCATGTCTTGTCCCTGTGCTTCCCTCTGCTGGTCTTATTAGGTTCTTTCCCTCTTTCTATCCCTCTCTCTCCCCCTCCCTCTCTCCCTCTCTCGCTCTCTCTCTCTATCGTTCCGTTCCTGCTCCCAGCTGTTTCCCATTCTCCTAACTACCTCATTTACTCTTTCACACCTGTCCCCTATTTTACCCTCTGATTAGAGTCCCTATTTCTCCCTCTGTCTTCCGCTTCTGTCCTTGTCGGATTCTTGTTTGATGTTTGCTGTTCTGTGTCCTTGTTCCGCCCTGTCGTGTTTTTGCCTTCTTCAGATGCTGCGTGTGAGCAGGTGTCTATGTCAGCTACGGCCTGTGCCTTCCTGAAGCGACCTGCAGTCTGTGGTCGCGTCTCCAGTCGTTCCTCTCTTCTGACGAGAGGATTTCAGTTTCCTGTTTTGGATTTTCCTTTGATAATATCCAGGAGAATCATTGTTTGTTTAAGACTGGAATAAAGACTCTGTTTCTATTACGTCGCTTTTGGGTCCTCATTCACCAGCATAACAAAATACTTGTAACAGGATGATTGGTCGGCTGTTTGAATCATTGAAGGGTGCTCTGCTATTCTTGGGTGGTGGAATGACCTTTGCCCCCTCTCCGTGTCTGAGGGCACACACTGTCGTCTAAGCTAAAATGGAAGATGTGGCAAACAGGAGTCACAATGTATTTCACTATCAACCTCAGCAATTTACCATCCAGGTTGTCGGTAGCAGGTGGTTTGTCCTTATTTATAGATTTTTTTTTAAAATCCAGCTCTTCCACACCCACTTTGTGGAACTTAACTACAGCGCTTGTGTTTCATTGTTTAGTCCATTGTGGCATGAATATGAAGGCTCAGCATTTGTTGTTTGCATGTCATGCCTAAGTTTGCTAATCTTATCAACAAAAAAATATATTAAAAGTGGTTGGCAATATCAAAGGGTTTTGTTATGAACAAGCCATCTGCCTCAATGAAGGATGGAGCCGAGTTAGCTTTTTTGCCTTGAATTTCATTTAAAGTACTCCACAGCTTTTTACTATCGTTCTTTAAATAATTGATATTTGTTCCGTAGTATAGTTTCTTCTTCTTTTTGTTTAGTTTCGTTATGTGATTTACATACCAATACGAAACGTAACATATCATACTAAATGGAGTGTCTCGGATTTATTTACAGAATAATATGCAATGCTCTGAGACCAGGTTGGCATGGAGGGAGGGGGTGAAGGAGAAGGGGAAGTGGGTGAGAGGTGGGTAAGAGGGAGGGGGGTTGAGAGGGAGTACCTCTGCCTTTCCTGAGGCATAGTAACAGGGAGGGGGGATTGAGTGGGAGGACCTCTTTGCCTTTCCTGTGGCATAGTAACAGGCTGTGTGTGTGTGTGTGTGTGTGTGTGTGTGTGTGTGTGTTTCCATTAAAGCCCAGCCCATGTGTGTGTGTCCATCACCCAGACAGGCCAGCCCTGGGAGAGGGCCTATTTCCTATTATAGATGTGGACTGCAGGGGAAGGCAGAGGGGCGGTAGGAAGACGTGAGAAGGGGGAGAGGGAATGTAGTGGAGAGGACTCCTAATAACGTTGCGGAAGTAGGGATGGGAAATGGGGGAAAGGGGGTTTGGTCGTAAGGGTGTTAGGCGGTATGACACCTCCTTCTCTCCCCCTTCTCCTCTGTCTTCTGGCCTTTACCTCAGAGGTGAGAGTCTGCAGGGATAAAAGCTATACAATAACTCAAATTAATTTACACGGAACATAAATATAAACACAACATGTAAAGTCTTGGTCCCATGTTTGAAAAACGCACAAAAAGCTTAACTCTCTCAAATGTTGTTCACAATTTTTTGTACATCCCTGTTAGTGAGAATGTATCCTTTGCCAAGATAATCCATACACCTGACAGGTGTGGCATATCAAGAATCTGATTAAACAGCATGATCATTACACAGGTGTACCTTGTGCTGGGGTGAACAATAAAAGGCCACTCTACAATGTGCAGTTTTGTCACACAACACAATTCCCGGAAGCTGAAAATGTCCCAGTTCTTCCATGGCCTGCATATTCACAGAAGTCTCACCAATTGAGCACGTTTGAGGTGCTCTGGATCGACGGGTACGACAGCGTGTTCCAGGCCAAAATCCAGCAACTTTGCACAGCCATTGAAGGGGAGTGGGACAACATTCCACAGGCCACAATCAACAGCCTGATCAACTCTATGCGAAGGAGATGTGTTGCGCTGCATGAGGCAAATGATGGTCCCACCAGATACTGACTGGTTTTCTGATCCACGCCCCTACCTTTTTTTTAAGGTATCTGTGACCAACAGATGCATATCTGTATTCCCAGTCATGTGAAATCTGTAGATTAGGACCTAAGGAATTTATTCAATTAACTGATTACCTTATATGAACTGTAACTCAGTAAAATCTTTGAAATTGTTGCATGTTGTGTTTATATTTTTGTTCAGTATAGTTCATTCAGTTCTTCCTCACAGCTCTGAATGGTAACAGCCAGATGCTGCCACCAGGGAGAGGAAGGAGCATTATGAAATAATCTATCTCTCTCTGAATTCTCCTGAATGCAACAACTGTTGTAAGGCCTTGATTCAATCAGATCGACCATTTAACCATGTTGGCCTATATAGAGGATGTTTTGGCGGTGTTCAAAATCAAATCAAACTTTATTTGCCACATGCACCGAATAAAACAAATATAGACTTTACCGTGAAATGATTACTTACAAGCCCTTAACTAACAGCACAGTTCAAGAAGAATAAAATTTACCAAGTAGGCTAAAATAAAAAGTTAGAATAAAAAGTAACACAATAAGAATAACAATAATGAGGCTGTATACAGGGGGACCCGGTACCGAGTCAGTGTGCAGGGGTACAGGCTAGTTGAGGTAATATGTAAATGTAGGTGGGGGCGAAGTGACCATGCATAGGTAACAAACAAACAGTGAGTAGCAGCAGTGTACAAGGGGGTGGGGGTGGGGGGGGTTCAGCAGTCTAATGGTTTGGGGGTAGAAGCTGTTGAGGAGCCTTTTGGTCCTAGACTTGGTGCTCAGGTACCGCTTGCCATGCAGTAGCAGAGAAAACAGTCTATAATTTGGGTGACTGGAGTCTCTGACAATTTTATGGGCTTTTCTCTGACACAGCCTATTATATAGGTCCTGGATGGCAGGAAGCCTGGCCCCAGTGATGTACTGGGCCGTTCGCACTACCCTCTTTAGCGCCTTACGGTCAGATGCCGAGCAGTTGCCATACCAGGTGGTGATGCAACCGGTCAGGATGCTCTCGATGCTGCAGCTGTAGAACCTTATGAGGATCTGGGGGCCCATGCCAAATCTTTTCAGTCTCCTGAGGGGGAAAAGGTTTTGTCGTGCCCTCTTCACGACGGTCTTGGTATGTTTGGACCATGATAGTTCGTTGGGGATGTGGACACCAAGAAACTTGAAACTCTCGACCCGCTCCACAACAGCCCCGTCGATGTTCGGCCCGCCTTTTCCTGTAGTCCACGATCAGCTCCTTTGTCTTGCTCACATTGAGGGAGAGCTTGTTGTCCTGGCACCACACTGCCAGGTCTCTGACCACCTCCCTATAGGCCGTCTCATCGTTGTCAGTGATCACTGTTGTGTCTTCAGCAAACTTAATGATGGTGTTGGAGTCATGTTTGGCCACGCAGTCGTGGGTGAACAGGGAATACAGGAGGGGACTAAGTACACACCCCTGATGGGCCCCAGTGTTAAGGATCAGCGTGGCAGACATGTTGTTGCCTACTCTTACCACCTGGGGGTGGCCCGTCAGGAAGTCCAGGATCCAGTTGCAGAGGGAGGTGTTTAGTCCCAGGGTCCTTAGCTTAGTGATGATCTTTGAGGGCACTATGGTGTTGAACGCTGAGCTGTAGTCAATGAACAGCATTCTTACATAGGTGGTCCTTTTGTCCAGGTGAGAAAGGGCTGTGTGGAGTGCAATAGAGACTGCGTCATCTGTGGATCTGTTGGGGCAGTATGCAAATTGGAGTGGGTCTAGCTTATCTGGGAGGATGCTGTTGATGTGAGCCATGACCAGCCTTTCAAAGCACTTCATGGCTACCGGCGGTAATCATTTAGGCAGGTTACCTTCGCTTCCTTGGGCACAGGGACTATGGTGGTCTGCTTGAATCATGTAGGTATTACAGACTCGGTCAGGGAGAGATTGAAAATGTCAATGAAGACACTTGACAGTTGGTCCGCGTATGCTTTGAGTACACGTCCTGGTAATCCGTCTGACCCAGCGGCATTGTGAATGTTGACCTGTTTAAAGGTTTTGTTCACATCGGCTACAGAGAGTGTTATCACACAGTCATCCAGAACAGCTGGTGCTCTCGTGCATGCTTCAGTGTTGCTTGCCTCGAAGCGAGCATAAAAGGCATCTAACTCGTTTGGTAGGCTCACGTCACTGGGCAGCTCGCGTCAGGGTTTCCCTTTGTAGTCCGTAATAGTTTTCAAGCCCTGCCACATCCAATGAGATTCAGAGCCGGTGTCGTATGATTCAATCTTAATCCTGTATTGACGCTTTGCTTGTTTGATGGTTCATCTGAGGGCATAGCGGGATTTCTTATAAACGTCCGGATTAGTGTCTCCTTGAAAGCAGCAGCTCTAGCCTTTAGCTCGATGCGGATGTTTTCTGTAATCCATGGCTTCTGTTTGGGATATGAACGTACAGTCACTGTGGGGACGACGTCATCGACGCACTTATTGATGAAGCCGATGACTGAGGTGGTGTATTCCTCAATGCCATTGGATGAATCCCGGAACATTTTCCAGTCTGTGCTAGCAAAACAGTCCTGTAGTGTAGCATCCGTGTCATCTGACCACTTCCTTGTTGAGCGAGTCACTGCTACTTCCTGCATTAGTTTTTGCTTGTAAGCAGGAATCAGGAGGACAGAATTGTGGTCAGATTTGCCAAATGGAGGGTGGGGGAGAGCTTTTTATGCATCTCTGTGTGTGGAGTAAAGGTGGTCTAGGATTTGTTTCTCCCTGGTTGCACATGTGACATGCTGGTAAAAATTTTGTAAAACTGATTTAAGTTTGCCTGCATTAAAGTCCCCGGCCACTAGGAGCGCCACTTCTGGGTGAGCATTTTCATCTTTGCTTATGGTCTTATAGAGTTGGTTGAGAGCAGTCTTAGCGCCAGCTTTGCTTTGTGGTGGTAAATAGACAGCTACGAATAATACAGATGAGAACTCTCTAGGTAGATAGTGTGGTCGACAGCTTATCATAAGGTACTCTACCTCAGGCGAGCAATACCTCGAGTCTTCTTTAATATTAGACATCGCGCACCAGCTGTTATTGACAAAAAGACACACACCCCCACCCCTCGTCTTACCAGCGGTAGCATCTCTGTTCTGCTGGTGCATGGAAAATCCCGCCTGCTCTATATTGTCCATTTCTTCTTTCAGCCATGTCTTGGTGAAACATAAGATGTTACAGTTTTTAATGTCCCGTTGGTAGGATAATCTTAATAGTAGGTCATCAATTTTATTTTCTAACGATTGCACGTTAGCAAGGAGAATGTAAGGCATTGGGAGTTTACTCGCTTCTCAGAAGGATCCCCGATCTGCGTCCCTTTTCCGGCGTCTTTTCTTCACGCAAAGGCGTGGATCTGGGTTTGTTCCAGTGAAAGCAGGATATCCTTCTCGTCGGACACGTTAAAGGAAAAATGTCTTCCAGTCCGCGGTGAGTAATCGCTTCTCTGATGTCCAGAAGTTATTTTCGGTCATAAGAGACGGTAGCAGCAACATAATGTACACAATTAGTAAAAAAAAATAAGTTACAGAAAACGCAAAAAAAATTACAAAATTGCACAATTGTTCGGGAGAAAATAAAACATCAGCCATGTTCTTCGGCGCCATCTTTATGGGCCTGGAGGTGTAACTGTGGTATGTTATGTTAATTTGGATAGGGATAGGCTATCGGTCTAATCGAGGTGTAGACAACAGAACATTTGAGTGTTTTGAGTGTTTGAACTTGTAACTTGGCTGCATGAACTTCTAACGCGGCAGCGTGGGATTTGTCAGACATGAAGTCGGTGTGGTTTGGTTGCATCCGTTGGCAGTGTCCGCAACAAGGTAACGCAGGGAGCCGCTTGCGGATTTGACAGCTCTAAAGCAGTTCCAACTCTTACACCGACAAAACAACAACTATGTGGATTTTAGCTAGTGCGGATCTTGCCACGAAAAAGATCAAGAAACGTGCAGGGCATTGTTTTAGTGGTGCATGTTTCCTTGAGCTGTGAAACACACCCAGAACTGAAGACTATAAACAGAATACCTGGAATACAAACAGAGAGGCTGATTGCTGAAAATTGTACAGGAGAAATTACAGCGCACATGGTCTGGAGTTGGTAGATAATAGTCCTATCTATGGTCAAAAACACAATGACCAACTTCTAGAATAACCTAGAGTAATCTAGAATAATAATCCCAGTTGAAATCTTTGTCCTTATCTGTGGGAGGCTCAGAAACTATTTGTTGATGCGCTGTAGCTCTCCTCTCTGTCGCCATATGAAAAGGGTGAGCTCAGAAGTGAGCTCAACAGGCTATTTTTGTTTCCCAAGGGGGCACATGTGCCCAAGCACCCCCTCCTCCTACCCCCATCCCCTTACCACAACAACAGAACTGGAGGAAAAGGGTTCTCTTCTAACTTTAGACCCATGTTTTTCCCTCTATGTTTTATAGTCTTCCGAGGTGCTGTTAGCAACTAGCCATTAGCATTAGCCGTTAGCGGACAAGATTTATAAATAGTTTGAGGGGCCTGTTTGTTTCATCTGTCTGACACTCGACACCGACCGTCTGTCAGATAGCTGGTTATGTGCACTAGTTGAAGGCCCTGGTAACCGTCCCCAGCCTGCAACACTAGCTTTCTCCTGGACGGCTCGTCTTTCTCCGCCTGGTCTTCAGACCCTTCGTCTAACCAAGCATCTGACCAGCGCTCCTAGGCCTGAGAGAGTACTGTATGGATGGAGGACTGGGCTGGAGCAGCATGTTGAGTTGAGAGGCACAGAGCGGTCAGTGTGCTGTCTGAGAGGGCTCTGGGCAACAAAGGGCCTGTCTTCCTGCAGCTGCTGGCTTGGTGCAGCATGCCAAGACTCTCCTCAGGACAGACTTGTGTTTGAGGATTTACTAAAAGATCACTACACAAATATGGAATACAGCAGCAGAAGGTAAGAGAGTACGCCGGTTTCTTGCCACCCACTGCTTTGTGTTTTCTTTGGTCATGAACAGGGGTAGATAGATACTGTATGAAGGAACGCATGTGCGCTTATCTCCCATGGGTACTGTATGGTTGACACATTCACTGAAAATAGCTGTTGCTGCACAGTCTTTCACTGCATTGGACTGACTGCAATTGAAACCTATGAACATGGGACTGGAATAGGTACACTACATGGCCAAAAGTACACTAATGGTTTTTGTTATATAGTGCTAGGTTCAGTAGCCGTAAGGTGTAATTGTAACTGACCACCAGCCGTTTTAAGGGAGGCCCAGTGGTATCAGGTTTTAGAGGACCTTCATTGGTTAAAAATAAACCTGCCGCATGCACAGATGAAACGAAATCACCCTATGACTGGAGAGATAAGATTATGGGCATCAAAGACCGTGAAGCTAGGCCTAGAGACAATCTGTACGTTTAATGAGGTACCCTACATGACCAAAAGTATGTGGACAACTGTTCGTCTAACATCTCATTCCAAAATCATATGGAGTTGGTTCCCCCTTTGCTACTAAAACAACCTCCACTCTTCTGGGAAGGCTTTCCACTAGATGTTGGAACATTGCTGCGGGGACTTCCTTCCATTTAGCCACAAAAGCATTAGTGAGGTCAAGCACTGATGTTGGGGGATTAGGCCTGGCTCGCAATCAGAACTCCAATTCATCCCAAAGGTGTTCGATGGGGTTGAGGTCAGGGTTTTGTGCAGGCCAGTTAAGTTCTTCCACACCGATCTCGACAAACCATTTCTGTATGGACCTCGCTTTGTGCACGGGGGGGGGGGGGGGGGGGGCATTCCCCAAACTGTTGCCACAAAGTTGAATTCACAGAATCATCTAGAATGTCATTGTATGCTGTAGCATTAACTTTTCCCTTCACTGGAACAAAGGGTCCCAGCCCGAACCATGAAAAACAGCCCCAGACCATTATTCCTCGACCAAACAATACAGTTGGCACTATGCATTCAGAAAGGAGCCGTTGTTGCTCCTAGACGTTTCCACTTCACAATAACAGCACTTACAGTTGACCGAGGCAGCTCTAGCAGGGCAGAAATTTGATGAAAGCTGCCATCCTATAACGGCACTACGTTGAAAGTCACTGAGCTCTTCAGTAAGGCAATTCTACTGCCAATGTTTAGCTATGGAGATTGCATGGCTGTGTGCTCGATTTTATACACCTGTCAGACACGGGTGTGACTGAAATAGCCAAATCCACTAATTTGAAGGGGTGTCCACATACTTTTGTATAGTGTATTTTAAGACCGGGCTGGTATGATGGATGTATGATGGATATTCTGCGATACTGAATGCAGCTTTTCTGTGAATCCCAGGTCAGTGCAATCAAAATCCCTTGTATCTGACCGGTATTGCAGTGTAGTGTGGTCTGCATCTAGTTACTGTAGTGTGTGGTATGTAATGAGTGCTGTGTGATCCTCCCAGTCAGGTCAGGAGGTATTAATGGCCCATCGGTAGATATTCTGGGCAGGGTGAAGACTGCCTGGCAGCTGCAGTCAAATGAAACGCACATGATGATCACCCTGTATTACACTCCTCGTACCATTCAGGGTGAATGGTACGTTTATATGCCATTCCAACTCAACAAAAAGTGTCTATTAAGTCATTCTATAAGCGAACAAAATATCGGCCCCAAAAATATTGAGTGGAACATTCATTTAAATTCCCAAGGGAACGTGCACAATACTGTAGCGCTGTTGGCAACTTTAACCATTTACAGATCTCAGTTGTTCTTTCGAGACACAGGAGACGTCATTCATTGATGGGAAATGCTGTAGTGGGTAAGGAAAAGGACAGGATTTGAACTGATTTGCCAAATGAAATGATCAGGTGATTGTTTTCATCGTATAGAGCATTATTTCCCGTTTAATGTTTTCTTTTCAGTTTTGAGAACTGACGTTTGGCTGCCCCAGGTACAATGCTGTTGTATAATCCTTGAACAAGCAGCAATTAATTTATGAGAAAGACCATCCTCCTCCTCCTCCTCCTCCCAGGACGAGCCTCTGGTATTTACATGGTAGTTGCATAGGCAGGTATAGTGTATTTACAGTGTATAGGTACGTATTGTTACTTACAGGTTTTATAGCTTTCTTGCAGTTTATGTAATTATCTGTTTACATTTTGATCTGTGTAACTAACACGTAATAACATACATATTAGGGACACTTGGCACCAAAGTCTTTTATATCAAGAAAAGATTGAGTCTAATGAAAGCATCGTCTAGCAATCTATAATTATTTTTACCCTACCACTCCATGCAACATCACTATTCAGTTTTAGATTTAAGCCATTGAACAGCTGATCGTATTCTTATGAACGACTCGACAAACATTGAGTAAAATCTCATAAGAAATTGCTGATGATGACTTGGGCAAGTTCAAGAACCCGGATGCATGAACTTTATATTATATAGTGTATACAGTCAGGTCCATAATGATTGGCACCCTGATAAAGATAAGCAAAAAATATGGTATAAAATATATACAAATACTGAGCTACACTATGTGGACACCCCTTCAAATTATCGGATTCGGCTATTTCAGTCACACCCGTTGCTGACAGGTGTATAAACTCGAGCACACAGCCATGCAATCTCCATACACAAACATTGTCAGTAGAATGACCTTACTGATGAGCTCAGTGACTTTCAACGTGGCATCGTCATAGGATGTCACCTTTCCAACAAGTCAGTTAGTCAAATTTCTGCACTGCTAGAGCTGCCCCGGTCAACTGTAAGTGCTGTTATTGCAAAGGGGAAATGTCTAGGAGGAACAACAGCTCGGCCAGAAAGTGGTAGGCCACACAAGCTCACAGAACGGAACCGTCCTCGGTTGCAACACTCACTAACGAGTTTCAAATTGCCTTTGGAAGCAACGTCAGCACAATAACTGTTTGTTGGAAACTTAATGAAATGGGATTCCATGGCCGAGCAGCCGCAGACAAGCCTAAGATCACCATGAGAAATGCCAAGCGTCGTCTGGAGTGGTGTAAAGCACGCCGACATTGGACTCTGGAGCAGTGGAAACGCATTCTCTGGAGTGATTAATCACGCTACACCATCTGGCAGTCCGACGGATTAATCTGGGTTTGGCGGATGCCAGGAGAACGCTACCTGCCCCAACACTTAGTGCCAACTGTACAGTTTGGTGGAGGAGGAATAATGGTCTGGGGCTGTTTTTCATGGATCGGGCTAGTGAAGGGTGTCAGTGTAGGGAAACCTTAACGCTACAGCGTACAATGACATTCTAGACGATTCTGTGCTTCCAATTTGGGGAAGGTCCTTTCCTGTTTTAGCATGACAATGCCCCCGTGCACAAAGTGAGGTCCATACAGAAATGGTTTGTCGAGATCAGTGCGGAAGAACTTGACTGGCCTGCACAGAGCCCAGACCTCAACCTCATCGAACACCTTTGGGATGAATTGGAACGTAGACTGCGAGCTAGGCCTAATCGCCCAACATTAGTGCCCGACCTCACTAATGCTCTCGTGGCTGAATGGAAGCAAGTCCCCGCAGCAATGTTCCAACATCTAGTGGAAAGCCTTTCCAGAATAGTGGAGGCTGTTATAGCAGCAAAGGTGGGATCAACTCCATATTAATGACCATGATTTTGGTGGTGTCCACATTCTTTTGGTCATGTAGTGTATATTGTATCCTAAAAAACTGGGGAAAATATATTATTTTATACTAATACAATTTCTCAGAGAAATTACAAATAATTTTTCGCAAAAAGATAGGGTTGCAAGGATAAGGGCACTGAGCCTTTTTCTAAAATGTTCTATGAGATTGGAGAACACCATCCAGAAACTTTCCAGATCCTTGATATCCTTCATCTGCGCTGATGGACTGCCCTCTTCAATTCAAACCACAGGTTTTCAATGTGGTTCAAGTCTGGGGACTGAGATGGCCATGGTCAATTCATTTCTTTGTGGATTTTGATGTGCGCTTGGGGTTAATGTCTTGCTGGAAGATCCACTTGCGGCCAAGTTTCAGCCTCCTGGCAAAGGCAACCAGGTTTCTGGTTAAAATATCCTGGAGCTGGGAAAAATCATAATGCCGTTGACCTTAACAAGGGCCCCAGCACCAGTGGAAACAAAATAGATCCACCACCATATTTTACAAGTGGTTACTGGGGTTATTTTCTGCGTATGCATCTTTCTTTCAACGCAAAACCCACCACTGGTGTGTGTGACCAAAGTGCTTTACTTTCATGTGGCTTTCATGACACTGATGAACGCTTAGGCCGAAACACTTGTCTATCTATCTACACCTGAATGAAATAAATACTAAAAAGAAACCACGAATCTCCTTTTCCATCGCCGCTTAATTAACAGAAAGTCGCTTTAAATAAATACAGCTCTTGTTCAATTGCTAAACCACCACCAGTATCCCCTTGCACTTAATAGTAGCTTGACGTAAAGTGATATGGGACAACTTACTTGTATGTTCCCGTTTAGGGCAACAAAGAAAAAGTCTGATGGTCATGAAGACACAGTCCAATTTTCATTCAATAGATTTAGGCTAAAGAAGAATTTTAAGCCTTTTCCACGTTTAACTCTGTTCTCTGGTCTATTCTCTTCCTGCAGGACACACGGGATGTCATGGCTCCTTCTGCTGCAGAAATGCAATACGCCTTAGGGGCCCACCAGGAATACAACCACGCCTTTGGGGCTAAGGCCCTCCAAAGAGACTGATTGGGCCCCTCTGAGGTTTCCTAAACCAGCCCCAGCTAAACACTGCTGTCTGGGTGTGTGACTGAGCACTAGACATGAGCTTTGTCTGAGTGAATGTGAGTGTGTGTGTGAGGTGTGTGATTGAGCTTTACCCATGACGACGGTGGAGAAGCGCCACTTCAGCCGGAGGGGCAGCGGCCACAGGAAGCACAGCAGCGGCGGCTTGAGCAACACATCCAGTGGAGGCTCGATCCTGGATGACACAGACCGTGAGGTCAGCAGCCTGACTGACCGAGCCTTCAGGAGCCTCTGCATTGGCGAAGAAGCCATTTACAACGACTCTGACCTGGGCTCCTCACCGTCAGCTCAGAGGGAGAGACACCAGGCCTTCAGTCAAGATATTATAGCTGCCCAGGAGAAGGAGGACAGGGAAAGGGATGCTCTCAAGAGAGCCGCCCACGAGAGCTTCAGCCTCAGTCTCCAGCAATATGGACAGGGAGGGGGTGAGGCGGGTTGGGAGGGGGAGGGGAGGATGTGGACAGGACAGTATGGTTTAGAGAACCAGGGTTATTCAGGGTGGGAGGAGCAAGGGGAGGGGAGGACAGAGGGAAGGGTGTCTACCACATTCCAGCGCTCCTTCATAGACGTGTCTCAGCAGGAGAAGACTCTGAGGGAGGAGAGACTATCCTTCCTGAGTTATGGAGGGTCCGACACCAGCTGGCAGCAGCGTCGCAGTCGCTCCCGAGTCTCCTCTCTCATCAAAGCCTTTAGCTCAGAGGGTTATGGAGGTGGGGACGGGTGGATGGAGGGGAAACTCAGGGACTGGAACAATGAGTCCTCCTGGGACAAGTCAGCTCTGATGAGCATCCAGAGAGAGCTGTCTGAGTTCTCTACGGCATACCCCCATAACTTTAACAGTGGCCCCTTCCCGGCGGCCGGCACCTTCTCCCAGCAAACAGGCCCCTTACCCCACAGTAGGAACAGCCTCTACCCCTCTGAGGTATCTTCTGCTGTGTCTCAGTTGGACAAAACATCCTCCTTCATGAGATCCTCCCACAGAAAACACTGTAGTAAACAAAGCATGTTTGCACAGCTCAACTCAACCTCTAACTTCTTTCTCCATAGTGAGTTCAGCCCCTTCCAGCCCCTGTGGAGAGACCATAACAGGTTCCCCTTCCAGCAGGGGGGTGTGTCCGAGTTCATGTCCCCTGCAAACTTCCCTAAATGGTATGACTCACCCATGTACAAGGAGCTGACATTCGAACAGCAGTTCTACGCCCACCCTGGGATCAAGGAGACAGTCTATGGACCCCAACGTAAGCCCCTGGAGGGGGGCTCCACAGTGCTGCAGAAGGCCTCAGCCCTGGAGAAACGCTCTGAGTCTGAGCTGGCCGGTCACCACCCACCATGGAAACGCACCCAGAGCGCGGGGTCAAACAGATATCTCTCACTCCGTCCCTCGACGGTCTCTCCTACCAGTGAGAGGTCCCGGCGTGGCCACGATGCTGTCAGCGCCATCACTGAGTTCCAGCACACTGAGCGGTTCACCAAATTGACCGCAGAGCAGAGTGTTACAACAGTCCTAAACAGCGCCGAGCAGAGTAGTGTCGTGAAAGGCAACAAGAACAGTGTCATTTCCTTTCACAACAAGGTTAGCACAGCAGCAGTGGAGCAGGGTGTAGTCGCTAGCAACACCAGCACAACGCCCTTTAACATCACCCAGCTGCTGACGCCTGTCATCCACAACCATCAGGACACCTCAGAAGCTCTGCAGTACACCCTTTCCCCCTCCGTCGCCATCGAGCGATCCCCCACCACAGTATCAGTGGAGCCGGTTGTAGTCGCTAGCAACCCCAGCACCACTCCCTTTAACTTCACCCAGCAGTTAACACCTGTCATCCACAATCCGCAAGACACTGACACCACCTCGGAGGTGCTACAGTACGCCCTCTCACCCCCCCTCGCTCTCGAACAGTCCACCGTCTGGGGCGAGAGAGAGAGGGAGAGAAGGGGGGCCACACCAGAGGTGAGGATTTCCAGCTACAAGTCCAGAGCGTCCGGTCTCCTCTTTAACCTGAAAGACAATAGGAAGAGGGTGAAAAGCACATACAGTCCCACCAAGTTCAAAGGCCTGGAGGTGACTGGCAGGAGTAAATCTAACCTGGACGGCTATGAGCCCAGAGACACAGTGATAGATATGCCAGCCTACTTAGACATCCCTGTTCCCCAGGTGGTAGTACAGGAGGAGCCCAATGCAATAGACATTTCATTTCACCCCCATACCAACCCACAGTATAGCCCCTCATTGCAGCCAACCACTGCACACTCTGACCAACACTTGGATTACACAGACACTAGTAAACCAGAGGCCTATCAGGCAGTGAAGTCGTCTCAGACTCAGGAGGAGATGGTTTACCGTCAGGAGTACAGTGGAAACTGCAGAAACAGAGATCCGCTCACTACCAGTCAGAACGGCCAAGGTGGGTTATCACAATTTATTCAATCCGATGAAATAAGTAGGACTGAGCACCTCCAAAATGATATGTATGAGCAAGTCAGCCCCACGAAACCAGGCCTAGACAACACCCTTCCCACAGTGAGCTCGCACCTCCCTAACACTAAGCCCAAACCTTACCCTAGCCCTAATTCTACCCCTAACCCACCCCCAGCAGTTCTAGACACTTACAGGACAGATGGAATCACTCCAAACCAAACCAACACTGCAAACAGAGACGCACTAGTATCCAAACAAAGTATTGAGCCCAATACAAACCAGACTACGGTAGAGAGATACACAAAGACAGGTGGATATGAGCAAGTAAGAGAGAACAAATATGGTTTTGGTGTGAATGTTACAACAGAAGTGCCTCCATGGAAAGGGGAGATCGCTGCGCTAATCGAAAAAGACAAACAGTCTCTACCCTCACACAGAGCAGCTACACTGAAGCAGGACCCAAACCAGAAATATGGAAATGAGTGGAATATATATGGACAACAAGAAAAGAGAGAACAGGGGGAGCAGAATGCATCTTGTGGAAGGCTGCATCCAGCTGGTGAAGTCTTAAGAGGTCAAAATATCCTTCCATATAAGGAAATGCTTCCGGTTCCTGACCACACACTGGCCAATCAGGAGGAGCTGTCAAACAGATTCGCTCAAAACACAGTCTGCCCTCTTAGTCAGCAGATCATCAGCGACACCGTAGAAGAGCAATGCTATTCTGGGACTTTTATGGACAAGTATGGAACTGTAGATCAGTATCGAGTCAATGAGGAATCTCTCACCACCAAAGAGAAGCGTCAGAACCAAAATGATCACCTGTACAGGGGTACAGGACAAGACCACAGGAAACAGAGTCTGTATTCGGAGGGCGATAAGACATATACAGTCCATAACACCCTGACAGAAAGAGAGCAACCTGTTCAGAGAAAACCACATGCCCCATGGGTGGAAGACAACAAACTACCCGGACACGAAGGATATGTAGATAAACAACAATATGACCAGGATATACAGTGGAGTTCATCATACAAGAATGAGAACAGACAATACAGAGACAGTGCAGCTACAACAGCACAATGTGCAAAAGATCACAATCAGTATACCGACAGGACTGCTGCAATACTGCAACAGACAAATGGAGAATTTAGTGCAATTAACAGTCACCAATATCCCAAAAGTACTACAAATGACCCCAGTAAGATGCACACAACAGGGCTAGCTGAAGCAGAGCTAGCTAAAGGAGAGCTAGCTGAAGCAGAGCTAGCTGAAGCAGAACAAGCTCAATTAGAGCAAGATAAAGCAGTGTTAGCTAAATCAAAACAGGCTAAAATCGAGCAAGTAAAAGCAGAGCTAGATAAAGCAGAACAAGTTCAAGCAGGTATAGCTGAAGCAGAGTTAGCTAAAGCAGAGCTAGCTAAAGGAGAGCTAGCTAAAGCAGAACAAGCTAAATTAGAGCAAGATAAAGCAGTGTTAGCTAAATCAAAACAGGCTAAAATAGAGCAAGTGAAAGCAGAGCTAGATAAAGCAGAACAAGTTCAAGCAGATATAGCTAAAGCAGAGTTAGCTAACGCAGAGTTAGCTAAAGCAGAACAAGCTAAATCAGAGTTAGCTCAAGCTAAACTTGCTAAAGCAGAGCAAGCTAAAGCAGAACTAGAAAAAGCAGAGAAAGCTAAAACTGAGTTAGCTAAAGCAGAGCAGGCTAAAGCAGAACAAGTGAAACCAGAGATGGCTAAAGCAGAACAAGCTAAATCAGTGAGCGCTAGAGCAGAGAAAGCTAAAACTGAGTTACCTAAAACAGAACAAAACAAAACAGAGCAAGCTAAAGCAGAACTAGCTAAAGTAGAGTTAGCAAAAGCTCAAACAGAACAAGCAAAAGCAGATCTTGCTAAAGCTAAACTAGCTAAAGCAAAGTTAGCTCAAGCTCAAGCAAAACAATCTAAAGCAGAGAAAGTGAAATCAGAGCTAGCAAAAACAGAGTTGGCTAAAGTAGAGAAAGATAAAGAAGAGTTAGCTAAAACTCAAGGGGAACAAGCTAAAGCAGAATTAGCTAAAGCAGAGTTGGTTAAAGCAGAGTTGGTTAAAGCAGAGTTGGTTAAAGCAGAGTTGGTTAAAGCAGAGTTGGTTAAAGCAGAGTTGGTTAAAGCAGAGTTAGCTAAAGCAGAGTTAGCTAAAGCAGAGTTAGCCAAAACAGAACAAGCTAAAGCAGAAACTGCTAAAGCAGAGTCAGCTAAAGCAGAGCATGATGAACCCGCCCAGTACAGTTCATGGTCAGCCAGCGAGGACCGATACGGCATAAATGATATCCTCACTACCAGAGACTATGAACAGGTGAAGAGAGAGCGACTGAGAGAGAGAAAGCACACTGCCAACGAAGCCGTTTCAGCAGCGGGCGACACATTCACATATCTCAACATATCTGCAAAGGCCGAGAACAAAACACTCCAACCGAATGATGTCTCTCCCATCAGCAGGTGTGAAAGGGTAGACAGGGGAGGAGATGACTACAACAGATTGAGAGAGAAATACGGGTTCAGTCATGCAGTTTCAGCTAAGGGAAACAAACAGCCCTCTAAGGATGTAGCTGCGACAGATGACTGTAAAAAGACTCCGAGGGATGCACTTGCCACTAATGAACATGAGCGGGGGAATGAGGGCCAATGGGTGTACAGTGAGTCATCCAAACAATTCAAACTGGCCAGTCAGATCGAGAGTAAGACGACGCCGGCTGACCCGACTGTAGCAATGATGAAAGACGTCCATCCGTCCTCATTCAGAGCTCTGTCACTAAAAGAGAAAGGCCAGACCAAGCAAGAGATACTGACGTCGAAACTGAAGGCCCACGCTGAAAAGGAGATCTCAGCCATCAAAGAGAAAGGTTTTGGTAAACGAGACAGACTCTTATCAAGAAACCCCACCAAGCACCAGGAACAGAGAGAGAGAGGTCAGAATGGACAGGAAGTGAAGAGCGTTAAAAATAATCCATCCAGGGGTGATAAACAAACAAACAGCCAACTCAGCATCAGGAAGGAAGCACGTCAATCAGAACATAGAGAGCCAGCTAAAACTGAAGCATCGGCTGTCAGTGATGATCAACAGTCAAGAGCATCACTGGAACAGGCCATGAACAGGTCAAAGGTCAGTGATGCAATTGAAAAGGAAGGGCGTCAGTCAAAGAAGGAGGAAAGTAAAAATGAGGCCATTTCTGGTGACAGTTTGCAGATCATGGGGATAATGGTGACCATAAGAGAACCCTCGGTGAATGAAGACAACGTTTCTACTCCACATCAACCCGCCCCAGTAAAAGATAAGATAAACATGGAAAAAGAGGCAAATATTTCCAATAAAAATGAACTCAGCTCAGGTCAACTTCCCAGCAACAATTCAGGCCATTTGAAACAAGAGACTCCTCCAGCCATGGCTCCCATTGCAGATGAAAGCGTTTCAGAAAATGAAGTTAGATCAATTGTAACAAGCAAAAGGGAAGACACTACATTTGCTGAGCCTGTAATTACAGAAAAGGCCAGAGTTAAACAGCAAACACAGTTGCCAGAAGGGAACGGTGAACCTAAAACAGAATGTGTTATAAGTGGGAGTAAGCAGGCTAGAAGTGCACCTGAAACCACAAAGAAAGATCCCGAAAAAAATGACAAATCTGTGAGGAACGAGAATTGTTCACGGGAGATTCCTAAATCGTATGGGAGAGATAAGTCTCAGAGGGAAACTCTACTCCATGACACCCCTGCAGTTAACGATGGACGCTCAGCAGAGGTCAAATCTGCTAAAAATAAACAGTTGGCTGAAACTCAACCTCTCCTCTTTAAACATAGCATCACCGCAAGAAACCCTAACGACTACGCAAATAACAACCATCCTACTAATGAAAGCATTGGCAAGGCCGACCTTGCAGCGGTGGAAATGGCAAAGAGCAGTGTCATTCAAGGTGGCGAAGACATCAGTGTTCAAGATGGCCAAGTGGATAATGTACACATAGAAAGTATTACAATCCATGTTGTATCATCAATAAGTGAGATTGACAACCACAAAACTACTGAAAGTCACTCAGTTACCAAACATGTTTCTTCAGGAGCAGAGAAACCCACTGGTGACAACAATGTCCACATTGATAGCATAGACATCCGTGTTGTGTCAGGTGTGAGTGAGAACAGCAATGTGGAAACAAACGCAAAAGAGAGAGCGCATAACCCGGCACTTCCAAGTGAAAAAGTGTCTCGTAAACCAGAGGTGAAACCAAGACAGAAGGTGCTGCCTACTGTCCCTACTGCCATCGCAGACTACGCCAGACTAAAGGTGATCTCTACAGAAGAAGATTCCCCTCCTAACGTGGACAGTCCAAGCAGAAAGGATGGATATTTTCCCATGATACAGACTCTCCGCAGTAGATGTCCAGTCTTTACAGCTGAACAGGAAGACCCCCCGGTGACCGGAGGGATGTCGAGGAAAGAAGAGGTATCTGTGAAAGAACCAGAGATTCCCTCCAAACTAAACACGGAGGCTAAGATAGGAGTGGTGTCTTCCATGGAGCAGGAACAGAGAAAGAAAGGGATGTTCAGACTGAGGGAAAAAGAAAAACAGGCAATCTCATTCAATGAGGCAAAAACTACTGAGGGACTCACAGAGACACACTCTCTTAAACACGACACTGTGCCACAACCAGAACATGCAACCACTTCAGGGTACCAACTTGGGTACCAATCTGGGATTGATTGGAACCAAAGGCTCTATCAATCCCAGAATCCTCCTCTGCCAGCTCGCGCCATACCCTCAGAGGTTGACGTTAAGACCAGAAACCCCTCTTTCTCACAACAACCGACCCAACCCACCCATGTTGACATGCCTGGAAAAGACCTGTTCTCCCCTACAGAGGCAACGCAATATATGGAGAAAACACATGCAACACAGGCCTCTCTGGGAGACATATATAGCATGGAGAAGAGAGAGGAGAGGAGAGAGAGACAGAGAGAGGAGCAGAGGAAAGAGGAGAGGAAGACAAGACAGAGAGAGGAGGAGAGGATGGTGAGAAACAAAGAGGAGAGGAAAGAGGAGGAGAGGAAGGTAAGATGGAGAGATGAGGAGAGGATGGTGATTGCGAGACAGAAAGAAGTCGAGAGGAAAGAGGAAGAGAGAAGAGAGCAACAGCGACGGAGAGAGGAGAAGAAAGCGGAGGAGAGGAGGAAGAGACAAAGAGAAGAGGAGAAGATGGCGAGACAGAGAGAGGAAGAGAAGAAAGAGGAGGAGAGGAGAGCGACACAGAGAGAAGAGGAGAAGATGGCGAGACAGAGAGAGGAAGAGAAGAAAGAGAAGGAGAGGAGAGAGCAACAGTGTCACAGAGAGGAGGAAAATAAAGAAGAGGAGAAGAGGAAAGAGGAGGAGAGGAGAGAGCTACAGCGACAGAGAGGGAAGAAGGAGAAGGAGGAGGAGAGGAGAGCGACACAGAGAAAAGAGGAGAGGATGGCGAGAAAGAAAGAGGAGGAGAAAGAGAGGAGAGAGCAACAGAGAGGGGAGGAGGAGAAGGAGGAGGAGAGGAGAGCGACACAGAGAGAAGAAGAGAGAATGGCAAGACAGAGAGAGGAGGAGAATAACGAGAAGGAGAGGAGAGAGCAACAGCGACAGAGAGAGGAGGAGAAGAAAGAGGAGGAGAGGGTTGTGAGACAGAAAGAGGAGGAGAAGGACAGAATAGAACAACAGCGACAGAAAGAGGAGAAGAAAGAGGAGGAGAGGAGGGTGAGACAGATAGAGGAGGAGAGGAAAGAGGAGTTGAGGAGGGCGAGACAGAGAGAAGAGGAGAGGATAGCAAGACAGAAAGAGGAGGATCTGAAAGAGGAAGAGAGGAGAGAGCAACAGAGAAAAAAGGAGGAGAGGGCAAGACAGAGAGAATGGGAGAGGATGGTGAGACAGAAAGAAGAGGAGAGGAAAGAGGAGGAGAGGAGAGCGACACAGATAGAAGAAGAGAGAATGGCAAGACAGAAAGAGGAGGAGAGGAGAGAGCAACAGCGACAGAAAGAGGAGGAGAAGAAAGAGGAGGAGAGGGTGGTGAGACAGAAAGAGGAGGAGAAGGACAGAATAGAACAACAGCGACAGAAAGAGGAGAAGAAAGAGGAGGAGAGGAGGGTGAGACAGATAGAGGAGGAGAGGAAAGAGGAGTTGAGGAGGGCGAGACAGAGAGAAGAGGAGAGGATAACAAGACAGAAAGAGGAGGATCTGAAAGAGGAAGAGAGGAGAGAGCAACAGAGAAAAAAGGAGGAGAGGGCAAGACAGAGAGAAGGGGAGAGGATGGTGAGACAGAAAGAGGAGGAGAGGAGAGCGACACAGATAGAAGAAGAGAGAATGGCAAGACAGAAAGAGGAGGAGATGAAAGAGCAACAGCGACAGAAAGAGGAGGAGAAGAAAGAGGAGGAGAGGGTGGTGAGACAGAAAGAGGAGGAGAAGGACAGAATAGAACAACAGCGACAGAAAGAGGAGAAGAAAGAGGAGGAGAGGAGGGTGAGACAGATAGAGGAGGAGAGGAAAGAGGAGTTGAGGAGGGCGAGACAGAGAGAAGAGGAGATGATAACAAGACAGAAAGAGGAGGATCTGAAAGAGGAAGAGAGGAGAGAGCAACAGAGAAAAAAGGAGGAGAGGGCAAGACAGAGAGAAGGGGAGAGGATGGTGAGACAGAAAGAAGAGGAGAGGAAAGAGGAGGAGAGGAGAGCGACACAGATAGAAGAAGAGAGAATGGCAAGACAGAAAGAGGAGGAGATGAAAGAGCAACAGCGACAGAAAGAGGAGGAGAAGAAAGAGGAGGAGAGGGTGGTGAGACAGAAAGAGGAGGAGAAGGACAGAATAGAACAACAGCGACAGAAAGAGGAGAAGAAAGAGGAGGAGAGGAGGGTGAGACAGATAGAGGAGGAGAGGAAAGAGGAGTTGAGGAGGGCAAGACAGAGAGAAGGGGAGAGGATGGTGAGACAGAAAGAAGAGGAGAGGAAAGAGGTGGAGAGGAGAGCAACAAAGATAGAAGAGGAGAGGATGGTGAGACAGAAAGAGGAGGAGAGGAAAGAGGAGAGGATAGGGGAACAACGACAGATAGAGGGGATGAAAGAGGGGAAGATGAGGGCGAGACAGAAAGAGGAGGAAATGAAAGAGGAGAGGAGAGAGCTACAGCGACAGAAAGAACAGAAGAAAGAGGAGGAGAGGAGGGTGAGACAGAAAGAGGAGGATATTACAAATCAACAGCGACAGAGAGGGAAGGAGGAGAAGAAAGAGGAGAGGAAGGCGAGACAGAGAGAAGAGGAGAGGATGGCGAGACAGAAAGAAGAGGAGAGGAAAGAGGATGAGAGGAAAGAGGAGAGGAGAGAGCAACAGCGACAAAGAGATGAGGAAAAGATGGCGAGACAGAACGAGAAAGAGAGGAAAGAGAAGGAGAGGAGAGACCCACAGCGACAGAGAGAGGAGGAGAAGAAAGAGGAGAAGCAGAGGGCGAGACAGAGACAGAGAGAGAAGGAGAAGATGGATGCTCTCCAGTATTATTCCATCAGCAGCCCTGAGGGTCAAACCAGACCCAGGGACATACCCCTCTTCTCCCCCCAGCCTTCCCCACGCAGGGGGGACCTTGAGGACTGGGAGTCCTGTGGAAGACCTCACCTCCCTACCTCCCCTGCCCCCCCTTCCACCCGCTCCAACACCTCCTCCCCTGCCCTCGGGGGCAAGCCCACCATGTTCAGAGTCAAAGACAACACCTTCAGAGGCTCCTCTCTCACCAAGTCCGTCAAACCACTCTTCCACAAGAGCTTTGGAGAAGAGTTCAAGGTGGGCTCAGCCCTCTGGAGCGGATCAGAGATGGGAGACGAGGAGCTTGAGAGGACAGGAGAGAGCGTACATGAAAGGCTGAGAGAGAGCGCCGGGACTCCTGTGTATCATGACTCCGCCATCTCGTCACACCGACTCCCCCGCATCCGAGAGACTCAGCCCTCGAAAGAGTTTACCGCCCCCTCGGAGACCACCTACACATACCCTTACTCCAGGCTCCTATCCAGGAGGAATGTGGCTCTGGACGACGATGACTCTCGCTCGATGATCAGCAACATGTCTGGGGATGTTGAGAGTTATGCCACCAGTGTAGCTGACCTGTCTGACTCTGAGTTCGCCAGCAGGGGGGGCTATAGCAGGCCAGATTCAGCCTGTAGTTTTATCAGTGACGTAGGACGGCCACTGGGGAAGCCCCCGACTGTTCCTCCTAAGAGTGAGAAAGCTCTACAGAGAGCCAAGAGGCTCACAACCCGCAGGATAAAGAAAGAGTCGAAGACTGAGACAGACAGCATTACTGACTTAGTGAAGAAACCGATCCATGCAGTCGCTAGTGTCCCCTTCTCACCCTCAGAGCTACGATCCTCCAACCGTCACGCTCTTGCCTCCCCCCATTTCGCTGCCCCTATCTCCCTGCCCCTTGCCCCAACTCACATCTCCAGTGTCCCCTGTTCTCCAACTGATTTAGGATCCACTCATCACCCATCCTTCCACGCCTCCCCCCACGCCAAAGCCCCTGTCTCCCACCCCCGAGTCACAACGCAAGTGGCCAGTGTGCCCTCCTCCCCCACCCACCACCACCATGCTCACCCCAGACACCTTGTCTCACCCCTGGCCTCCCCCCTGAATGTCCCTCAGTACCACGTAGACCCCTACTACCCTTCCCCACCCTCCCTCAGCCTCCCCCAGCACTTCACCCAAGGTTTAACCCAGAAGAAGGTTCTACAGGACCCGGGGTCTGGTCAGTACTTTGTGGTGGACATGCCTGTCCAGGTGAAGACCAAGACCTTCTTTGACCCAGAGACGAGGAAGTACGTCCAACTGAATGTCCGTCAGCCAGGTCAGGGAGGCTCTCTGTCTCAGCCCCAGCCACAGTGTTATCCCCAGTCCCTCCCCGAAGACTCATACACCCAGCACCAGCCCCAACCCCAAACATATCCCCCATACACCCAGCCCCAGGCTCATCCAGCCAGCCGGCCCTATGTGCTCTACCAGGGATACCCCCAGAGATACCAGCCCATGCCCGTATCATCCCTGCCCACTCACAGGTCTCTCTCTGGGGTGTCTGCCTTGGTGTCTCCCACCCAGGACCCACAGCCCACAGAGGAGAGTCAGGGTTGGGCAGAGGAGGGAGAGAGGCAGGGGGAGGGCTGGAACAGCCAGTGTTGTGAAGGAGAGGATGAGATAATGGAGAGAGAGACATATGGACAGAGCTACAGCCAAGAGCAGACACCTTACATGGACACAGCTCATGACGCACGCACTGCCCATGACACACACGCTGCGTACGACACACACAACCAGCTGGACAAAGGCGCAGTGGACGTTGATGATACTAACCCCGCCCCCCACCGTGATATCATCACCATGAGCGAGCTGGAGGACTTTGCTATGGATTCTGGTGACTGGTGACACTGATTGACAGCTTTTGTTTCACAGGTCCTGTTAGGATCGTGTTCATTAGGCACCGAACAGAAGAAAACGGACTGAGATTGGCTTTTTCCCGTTACGTGCCCTGATAATGAACACGGCCCTGGTTTCCCTAGAGCAGAGGTTCAAGCATCAAAGAGACTTATAAAAGGCTGAATAGCGTTTCATCTAATGGAATAAACAGCTGTGTTTTAAAGTGTTTTGATTGCATTTACATGCAAAAATACAGATTTCACAGAAGCCCAATACATAGTTTTAAAAACAAATCAAATGAAAGAAAATTCACATGCGTGGTAGACAACAGGTGTAGGCTAACAGTGAAATGCTAACTTACGGGTCCTTTTCCAACAATGCAGAGTTGAAGATTAGATACTAAATCAAATAAAATAATTGTCTGGCCATAAATAAATAGAATAAACTAGGCAACCGGATAGATAATAGACAGTAGCAGCAGTGTGTGTGTGTGTGTGTGTGTGTGTGTGTGTGTGTGTGTGTGTGTGTGTGTGTGTGTGTGTGTGTGTGTGTGTGTGTGTGTGTGTGTGTGTGTGTGTGTGTGTGTGTGTGTGTGTGTGTGTGTGTGTGTGTGTGTGAGTTGCGGTGCGAGTGAAGCGATGTGGCTTTATATGTGACTTATTTCAGATCTTTGTCTGCTGTAATTGACTATTTTGTTTTGTTTTTCTTTCGAAAATTATCCCTCTTCTGAGACATTTTGTAAAGCTTGCTGTTATATTGCTGATGTTGATCTTTTTGTAGTTTTGTAGTGGAATTATGAATTAGATTAAGGCTATTTATTATTAACTGTTTCACAGAAATGTTTACCATTCCATATTTTGAATGTGATATGCTGTCTAGGATATTCTTGCGGTGCATTTGATCGATATGTCACGGTCACCTAGAACTTTTACTAATATTAGTGAATAGTGAATAAGAACACAACACAATAGATATCTACAGTATTTAACCGTTTCAATGCTGAGAGTACTTCTGGGGATGCAGTTTAGCAGGTTGTAGAAACCGAAGTTCTCATTAGCTACATCTGTTACCGGTGTAAACGTCAAATGGATTGGATTATTATTTACACCTCAATTTGGTTGGTGTGCATGAAATATTGTCAAACAATGTGGTGGCGATTCTGCAACAAGGTCTCCTTAGAATATGTCAGAATAGTGACATATGGGGAATTTAACCATTATACCGTATGTCACCTAAACTGAAAGGTCTATGCAAAGTGAACACAAAACTTGTATTTATGCAAATATGCAACCACATTGTGTAGATGTGAACGCTGATTTAAATATGAATGTTTAGTAGATTTGATTTCAATAAATAGATCCACATTTCTGAAGTGAGAAATGTGTACAGGGTTTCTCCCTTGCTGTGAATAATATAGTGTGAGATGGACTTAACGAAAGCACAATTTATCACTCTGTATGAACTTTCTTTGTCAGTATTTTGGATGTCTTTCAGAAGCACTTTGTAAAGAAGCAAATAAACAAATGATGTGTTGTTTGTTGGTTTTGTTTTTGTTTTTGTTGTTGACAAAAATAGTTCTCTGTTAATGAACTCAGTAGCTGACTAAGATACCACCTAGTGGACGTGATACGTACATAACCACGGTCCTCTTCTCCTTCAGTATAATAGTAGATTTGGTGTCCAGAGCCTTCATAATCACACTTTTTGTAGCATTTTCAGTACACTGTCCTCCCACACTGTCCTCCCTGCAAAATGCTCCAGTCATTTCTTATGGTGCATTTATGTACAGTTGAAGTTGGAAGTTTACATACACCTTAGCCAAATATACTTAAACTCAGTTTTTCACAATTCCTGACATTTAATCTGAGTAACAATTTCCTGTCTTAGGTCAGTTAGGATCACCACTTTATTTTAAGAATGTGAAATGTCAGAATAATAGTAGAGAGAATGATTGATTTCAGCTTTATTTATTTCATCACATTCCCAGTGGGTCAGAAGTTTACATACAATCAATTAGTATTTGGTAGCATTGCCTTTAAATTGTTTAACTTGGGTCAAATGTTTCAGGTAGCCTTCCCACAATAAGTTGGGTGAATTTTGGCCCATTCCTCCTGACAGAGCTGGTGTAACTGAGTCAGGTTTGTAGGCCTCCTTGCACGCACACGCTTTTTCAGTACTGCCCACAACATTTCTATGGGATTGAGGTCATGGCTTTGTGATGGCCACTCCAATACCTTGACTTTGTAGTCCTTAAGCCATTTTGCCACAACTTTGGAAGTATGCTTGGGGTCATTGTCCATTTGGAAGACCCATTTGAGACCAAGCTTTAACTTCCTGACTGATGTCTTGAGATGCTGCTTCAATATATCAACATAATTTTCCTCCCTCATGATGCCATATATTTTGTGAAGCGCACCAGTCCCTCCTGCAGCAAAGCACAACATGATGCTGCCACCCCCGTGCGTCACGGTTGGGATGGTGTTCTTCAGCTTGCAAGCATACCCCTTTTTCCTCCAAACATAACGATGGTCATTACAGCCAAACAGTTATATTTTTGTTTCATCAGACCAAAGGACATTTCTCCAAAAAGTACGATCTTTGTCCCCATGTGCAGTTGCAAACCGTAGTCTGGCTTTTTTATTTTGGTTTTGGAGCAGTGGCTTCTTCCTTGCTGAGCGGCCTTTCAGGTTATGTCGATATAGGACTCGTTTTACTGTGGATATAGATACTTTTGTACCTATTTCCTCCAGCATCTTCACAAGGTCCTTTGCTGTTGTTCTGGGATTGATTTGCAATTTTCGCACCAAAGTACGTTCATCACTAGGAGACAGAACGCACCTCCTTCCTGAGAGGTATGACGGCTGCATGGTCCCATGTTGTTTATACTTGTGTACAATTGTTTGTACAGATGAACATGGTACCTTCAGGCGTTTGGAAATTGCTCCCAATGATGAACCAGACTTGTGGAGGTCTACAATTTTTTTCTGAGGTCTTGGCTGATTTCTTTTGATTTTCCCATGATGTCAAGCAAAAAGGCACTGAGTTTGAAGGTAGGCCTTGAAATACATCCACAGGTACACCTCCAATTGACTGAAAATATGTCCATTAGCCTATCAGAAGCTTCTAAAGCCATGACATCATTTTCTGGAATTTTCCAAGCTGTTTAAAGGCACAGTCAACGTAAACTTCTGACCCACTGGAATTGGGATACAGTGAATTGTAAGTGAAATAATCTGTCTGTAAACAATTGTTGGAAAAATGACTTGTGTCATGCACAAAGTAGATGTCCTAACCGACTTGCCAAAACTATAGTTTGTTAACAAGAAATTTGTGGAGTGGTTGAAAAACGAGTTTTAATGACTCCAACCTAAGTGTATGTAAACCTAGGGATACATATCACTGATGAAATGCCCTCATACTGAGATGCAACCTATGCTCTGACTTTGATCATTGATCTAAAGCCTAAACTTGAAAAAGATACATACATTTTCATTTATTTATTTAACTAGGCAAGTCAGTTAAAGAACAAATTCTTATTTACAATGGCGGCCTACTGGGGGAACAGTGGGTTAATTGCCTTGTTCAGGGGCAGAACGACAGATGTTTACCTTGTCAGCTCGGAGATTTAATCCAGCAACTTTTTGGTCACTGGCCCAACGCTCTAACCACTAGGCCACCTGCCGCCCCGATCTATGAGATATCTTTTTTTAATTTTGCGTATCAAATAAATACATTTTTCAAGGGAGAAAAATTTGAAAGAATGTTTTTGGTTGAACCTTTATTTAGGTTAAATAACGTCCCATTGAGTTTAGGAGACCTGGCCAAGACGGTCATGTTGATGGATTTGGGGCTCCTGAGTGGTGCAGTGGTCTAAGGCACTGCATCTTAGTGCAAGAGGTATCACTACAGTACCTGGTTCAAATCCAGGCTGCATCACATCTGGCCGTGATTGGGAGTACCACAGGGCGGTGCACAATTGGCCCAGTTTTGTCCGGGTTTCGCTGAGGTAGGCTGTCATTGTAAATAAGAATTTGTTATTAACTGACTTGCCTAGTTAAATAATGAGCCATCTCTGGGTCTGATATGAGACAGGAGTCTGGTCCAGAGCAGAGAGCTGGTCCTGGTCCTCTCCATGCTGAGTCAGGTGCCTCCCTGTGGTTGTGTCGCTGTCAGCAGCCTGTGGTTACAGCTGGCAGACGTCTGACAGACAAATGCATTACTCTGCTGAGTTAAAATATGCTATGCTGGTATAACCTCCATCAGCGATGCGTCTAACAGATCTAATTGATTGGCTTATCGATCATTTCTAATGCGGGAATTAAAAGCAGTGATGATGACGGTGGAGGTTCAGTCTCTTCTCTGAATACTGTCTGCACTGTTTCTCTCTGCCGTTGGATAGAAGTTAGCATAGCCCTATAAACACAGCTCTAGGATCAGCTTAAATGCGCCCCCCCCCCCCCCCCCCCCCTGTTCGTTAGCATTAGGGAGCGAAAACATAACTGACCTCGGATCAGTTTCCAGGGTAAACTTTATCCTGCTGGTTGTCTCTCAGTGTGAAGAGTCCAGGACATCTCTCTCTTTCTGCAGCTCAGTATTATGTTTTCATTACTGCAACAATAGAAGTCCATTAACATGGCTGTGTAGAACAGAGTTAAAATGCCTGTCCTCCATATTCACTCTTTCTGTTTCTGGCTGCCCTCCAGTTAATTTAATACAACAATGCTCCACAAAACTGCTGCAGGACTTATTTTAGGTGACAGAGAATTATCACAGATGCCACATGCACAGCGGGGATGTCAATAGCAACTTGACTTGTTTATGGGATATTAAAGCAGTGAATTATGGGTGCCATACAAAACTTAAATGATCGGAACCATTATAACCCCCGAATCTTTTGTTTTTGTTAATGATTCAATTCCAAATCTACTGTATTCAATTTGGAGAGATTTAAATGTGTTGTCTGAATCTTTTGTGTGAGTTTTAGACCGTATGTCAATGTCAGCCACATATATAATAAATGTTCCATTTTGGGAAGCAGTGTACATTTCTTAAAATAACTATTGTTATAATACGTATACACTATATAAGTATTGTTATAATAACTATACACAATATTATCATTAGCTGCCATGTCATTGGATTTTTGGAACTCACACATTTACATATTACTATATTAGGAGATGATTAATCAAGTAATCCTTGATTCGGCTTGATTGGATAATATATATATATATATATATATATATATACACACACACACACACACAGTGCCTTGAAAAAGTATTTGCCCCTTTTCTGATTTTCTATATTTTTAATACTGAATGTAATCAGATCTTCAACCACAACTTAATATTAGATCAAGGGAACCTGAGTTTTGTCACGTTCCTGACCTGTTTTCTCTTGTTTTGTATGTGTTTATTGATCAGGGCGTGAGTTTTGGGTGGGCAGTCTATGTTTTCTATTTCTATGTTGGGATTTTGTGTTCGGCCTGGTATGATTCTCAATCAGAGACAGGTGTCTATCGTTGTCCCTGATTGAGAATCATACTAAGGCAGCCTGGGTTTCACTTGTGTTTTGTGGGTGTTTGTTCCTGTGTCAGCGTTTGGGCCACACAGGACTGTTTTGGGTTTGTCACGTTTGTTGTTTTGTATGTTGAAGTGCTTTGTTGTTTTGTCATTAAATAATGAACACTTATCCCTCCGCATCTTGGTCCGATCCATGCTCCTCCTCGTCCGAGGAGGAGAACGACATTGACAGCCGTTACAAGTTTACAAATAACAAGAAAAATGTATACTTATTCTATTCATTTAATTAACAAAGTTTTGCAACACCCAATTCCCCTGTGTGAAAAAGTCATTGCCCCTTAAACTCAATAATTGGTTGTGCCACAACTAAACACTTCCTGTAGTTGTTCTCTCACATCACCGTAGAGGAATTATTGCCCATTCTTGCATGCAGAACTGCTTTAACTCAGCGACATTTTCAAGCATTAACTGCTCTTTTCAAGTCCTGCCGCAACATCTCAATTGAGATTAGGCCTGGACTTTGACTAAGCTTTTCCAGAACTTAAAATATGTTGCTTTTTAACCATTTTCACGTAGACTTGATTGACCCAGCAGCACTTTAGCTTACAGACGGATGGCCTGACATTTTCCTGTCGTTTTCTCTGATGCAGAGCATAATTCATAGTTTGTTCCTTATATTAAGGCATGTCGTCCAGGTTCTGAGGCAGGAAAGAATCCCCTAACACAATCATTCTGGGAAATAATTTCCCTTTATCAGTAAATGAATCAGTCATACAAAAATCATTCCAATGAATCACTTACTATTCTCTAAATCCTAAAATGGTGTTCCCAGAACTTGCATGTAGTTCCCAGAACTATGTAAGTGCTACCTGAATATCTACAGTCAACGTTGCCGACAGGGTCTCTCTACCCCCGCCACAGTTATAGCAGCTCCAGTCTCTCCCTCCAGAGGCGCCTTGTGCTCCTCGCCCTCTGCCTCTTACCCTTCCTCTACCTCCTCCTCAACCTCGTCCTTGACCTCCACGGTATCCTCTTCCTCCTCCTCCTCCAGCGAAAAACATCAACGGTGCAGCTTGTAGTTTAACACCAGTCTTGGAGTTCTTCAACTTGATCTGTCTTTCTGCATGGGTGATGTGAGGTTTGAGGTTCAGCGAGGTTCTTTGTCTCCCACCCAATGCATGTAGGATGTATCCATGCTTCTTTGGCATGGCACAGCAGGCTGCCATATGGTTCTTGGTCAGGGGTCAGACCAGGATGCTGGAGGAAGCTCTTCTCCATTCGTTCCTGATAGTCCTCAAAGCTCTCATCGGCCTTCATCATGGTGGAATGTATTTTCTGCCGGTCTGTGTTCTTTGGATATGTTGTCTTTACATGATCAAACACAGCAGTAAGTTGGTCAGCACGGTTGGCTCTGACTGCATCACTGTTCCAGCCTCCCTTACACTGGTTCCACTTGAACTTCAAACACCGACAGAGTATTTCCTCAATTTCACGGGTGGGGGGGTTATACATGGCAATGATTGCTCTCACCTCTTCTTCAAACTTCACGGCATCTTTCGTGGGGTCATTCCATGCTGTCCAATCTTCTGTCGGACACAGTACCCCTTTACCAAATTTCTTTGCCATCACTTTACTGGGTCCCTTTCTTGCCAAATCTGGGTCTTCACATCTACTTGTACTTTTCCCCACGACTACTTCTAATTATACATTATCAATTTGCATTACTCTACTCATAACGCAATCATTCTGGGAACTAATTTCCCTTTTTCCATAAATTAGTCAATCATACAAAAATCATTCCACTCAATCACTTACAATTCTCTAAATCCTAAAATTGTGTTCCCAGAACTGCCATATAGTTCCCAGAACTATGAAAGTGTTCCCTGACAACCTACAGACAACGTTGACGATGGGGTCTCTCTACCCCCACCTAGTCCCCTTTTGGGACTCTGGATCCTTTTCTAAGCTTTTCAAACCAGTTTTTTTAAGTTGACTTACTGAAATTCACTTGTCAGTCTTTCCAGGTTTCGCAGATGATGTGTTTTCTCCAGGGCAGCCCACAGTTAGTATCTGGTCTGAGTATCTGGTCTGAGCCAGGCCATCTGTCAGTGAGCTGAAGTGCAGCTGGGTCATGCAGCAAGACAACGATCCAAAACACACAATCAAGTCAACATGAAAATGGTTAAAAAGCTAAAAATGTGAAGTTTTGGAATGGCTTAGTCAAAGTTCAGACCTAATCGCAATTGAGATGTTGTGGCAAGACTTGAAACGAGCAGTTCATGCTTGGAAACCCACAAATGTCGCTGAGTTAAAGCAATTCTGCATTCCAAAATTCCTCCACAGTTATGTGAGAGACTGATCAACAACTACAGGAAGCATTTGGTTGCATACATTGCAGTTAAAGGTCGCATAACCAGTTATTGAGTATAAGGGGGCAATGACTTTTTTCACACAGGGGAATTGGGTGTTGCATAACTTTGTTTATTAAATAAGTTAAATATGTAATTGTTGTGTTATTTGTTCACTCAGGTTCCCTTTATTTAATATCAGGTTTTGGTTGAAGATCTGATAACATTCAGAATAAAAAATATGCAAAAATAGAGAAAATCAGAAAGGGGCAAATACTTTTTCACAGTACTGTGTAAATATATAAATATACACAGTGCCTTCGGAAAGTATTCAGACCCCTTGACTGCCAAAGGTGCTTCAACAAAGTACTGAGTAAAGGGTCTGAGTAAAAGGTCTGAAAACTTATGTAAATGTAATATTTCAGTTTTTTTTTAATAAATTTGGTAACATTAAAAAAAAAGGTTTTTGCTTTGTCATTATGAGGTATTGTGTGTAGATTGATGGGGGGGGGGGAATTATTTAATTAATTTTAGAATAAGGCTGTAACCTAACATAATGTGGGACAAGTCAAGGGCTCTGAATACTTTTCGAAGGCACTGAATATATTGTTTTTAAAGAAAAATCTAAAAACGTATTTGATCTTACTCAAGTCTTCTAAGGATTGGTCTTAGTGCAGTTCCCCTGTACATGACAAACATTCAGAGATGCTGTCCAATCCAGCTAGCCCTTTACTCGGTACTTTGTTGAAGCACCTTCGGCAGCGATTACAGCCTCAAGTCTTCTTGTCTACCATTTGGGTGTGTGTGATGGTTAGGGGAAATGTTTGTAACTGTAATATGTTGGTTAATGGTAGCAATAACTGCTCTCTTGTAGTACATGATTCTGTTACAGGAGCACCAGGAAATGTGAGTTATACAATTTCGGTTTACAATAAGTCTACCGCACTGAAAGGAGACCCAAATGGTACCTATTGGTTGTGTGGCCGATTTGCTTATTACAGTTTACCACTTCATTGGGAAGGGGCGTGTACTGTTGGGTTTGTGGTGCCGGCCATGAGAGTCCATGGAAACACTGAAACAGAATTGAAGGTTCTGTTCAGGCACTATTGTCAGCCGAACCCTCATTTTAATAAGTGATCCCTTGCAGATGTCAATCAGGTGCAGACCTTCTTCTCCCGATTCACTGGTGTTTTACTGCCTCAATATGGAGTTGCATGTGCCTTAGATCAAATTAAAGATTTGGCTATTAAAGTTGCGAAAATTAGAAATGCTACTGAATGAGGAAGTGAAACCACTCCGCAAGGTGGCCCTGCAAAACAGGGAGGCAGCTGACTACTTATTGGCTTGTCAAGGGGGCACTTGTTCTCTCTTTGGTGATGAATGCTGCACTTTTATCCCAGATGTGTCATCAAATGTGACTGATCTTGCGAACTACATTCACACTGTTGCAAAGTCTCATTCCGGGAAATCAGAGTGGGTGTTTACTGGTTGGCTGAATGGAGCTTGGGGTTCCTAGAGAGCTCGGTGGGTGATAGCTGGAATCTTTTGGTTAATGTGTTTGATCATTTTGCTTTCTTGTTGTAAGACCATTTGTACTTCCATGGCAACTCGAGTCTCAGCAACTATCCTGTTCAATGCTACTAAAGAAGGTGATACTGAGAACTTGTCTCCCCGGGAACTCCCCTTTCCCTTTATAATGGATGATAATATGAAAACATGAGTTAGTATCCATGTTTGATTAAGTACCCGAAGGTTTAAAGATTAAGTTGTTAAAAAACAACATCCTTACAATGTAAAGAGTAACGGAAAAATAATAAAATATGAAGGTGGATTTTTGCCTTTTGTTATGGCTCATCTGTAAGAATCAGTATTTACGAAACACACTCCTGATGATAGACTGAATGTATGTTAAGAATTAAAATACATGTTATCACATACGGTGATAAAAGGAGGGAGTGTGGTGGAAATGTTTAGTGTCCTCTCTGTCTCTGCAAATGCGTGACTACATGTAGCATATTGTTTCTCGTTATTGTGTCAGGATGTTCTGTGACTGCTCTCAGGGAAGGGACCTGATAGAAGAACAGAAAGAATGGAACACATAGTTTCTAGGCGTTGGACCAAAGTAACAATGTATACAAGGTCATGATCAGCCTATTGCACCCTGACAGCAGAGATGCCTAGTTTTTGCAAGAATATAAAGAGTGCTGAAGGGAGAGCATCCCTTCAGAGCTTATAACAGACTTGTACTTTGAGTATTACGTTTGTTGTAACCTCTCTAGCCGTGATAGTAAAGATCTGTTCATTTAACTTTGGTAATTTCCACGACCCTAGCAATAGGCTGGTGCTAAATATCAAAATAACAAAAAGCATCATTTTGGGGGCAAATCACTCGCTCAATGCTAAACCTCATTTAGATCTATTATTGAATAATGTGGCTATTGAGCAAGTTGAGGAGACTGCTGGTTGTAACCCTAGATAGCAAGCTTTCATGGTCAAAACACTCAATGGTTGCTAAAATGGGCGTCGCACACAAGCTTGGCACACCTGTATGTGTCACGCCCTGATCTGTTTCACCTCGGGTTCAAGTCCGGGCTCTGGCTGGGCCACTCAAGGACATTCAGAGACTTGTCCCGAAGCCATCCCTGTGTTGTCTTGGCTGTGTGCTTAGGGTCATTGTCCTGTTGTAAGGTGAACGATCACCCCAGTCTGAGGTCATGAGCGCTCTGGAGCATCTTTCCCTCGATCCTGACTAGTCTACCAGTCCCTGTCGCTAAAAAACATCCCCACAGCATGAAGCTGACACCACCATGCTTCACAGTAGGGATGGTGCCAGGTTTCCTCCAGACGTGACACTTGGCATTCAGGTAAAATAGTTCAATCTTGGTTTCATTAGACTAGAGAATCTTGTTTCTCATGGTCTGAGAGTCCTTTGGGTGCCTTTTGGCAAATTTCAAGCGGGCTGTCATGTTGCTTTTACTGAGGAGTTGCTTCCGTCTGGCCACTCTACCATAAAGGCCTGATTGGTGGAGTGATTCAGAGATGGTTGTCCTTCTGGAGAGTTCTCCCATCTCCACAGAGGAACTATGGAGCTTTGTCAGAGTGACCAACGGGTTTTTGATCACCTCCCTGACCTTCTCCCCTGATTGCTCAGTTTTGCCAGGCGGCCAGCTCTAGGAAGAGTCTTGGTGGGTCCAAAATTCTTCCATTTAAGAATGATGGAGGCCACTGTGTTCTTGTGGACCTTCAATGCTGCAGACATTTTTTGGTACCCTTCCCCAGATCTGTGCCTCGAAAAATAAATCTCAGAGCTCTACGGACAATTCCTTTGACCTCAGGACTTGGTTTTTGCTCTGACATGCATGGTCAACTGTGGGAAGTTATATAGATAGGTGTGTGCCTTTCCAAATCTTGTACAATCAACTGAATTCACCACAGCTCAAGGTCTCAAGGATGATCAATGGAAACAGGATGCACCTGAGCTCATTTTCGAGTCTCATAGCAAAGGGTTGAATATGTATGTGAATAAGGTATTTCTGTTTAGTTTTAATACATTTGCAAAAATGTCTAAAAAACTTTTTCCGCTTTGTCATTATGGGGTATTGTGTGTAGTTTGATGAGGGGAATCCATTTCAGAATAAGGCTGTAATGTAACAAAATGTGTAAAGTCAAGGGGTCTGAATACTTTCCGAATGCACTGCACACACACACACTGCACACACACACACACACACACACACACACACACACACACACACACACACACACACACACACACACACACACACACACACACACACACACACACACACACACACACACACACACACTACATGACCAAAAATGTGTGAACTTGGTAGTGTGTGTTGCAACTGAAGACAGACGATTTTTATGCAGTCCCGTTTTGTGAACCGTTGTTGCTCCTAAACATTTCCACATCAAAATAGCAGCACTTACAGTTGACCGGGACAGCTCTAGCAGGGCAGAAATTTGACGGACCTATGACGGTGCCACATTGAAAGTCACTGAACTCTTCAGTAAAGCCATTCTACTGCCAATGTTTGTCTATGGCGATTGCATGGCTGTGTGTTCCATTTTATACACCTGTCAGAAATAGGTGTGGCTGAAATAGCCAAATCCACTAATTTTAAGGGGTGTCCACATAGTTTTAAATATATATATTTATATATATTATACAGTACCAGTCAAAAGTTTGGACACACCTACTCATTGCAGGGCTTTTCTTTATTTTTACAATTCTCTACATTGTAGAATAATAGTATAGACCACAAAACTATGAAATAACACAAATGGAATCATGTAGTAACCAAAAAAGTGCTAAACTAAATATATTTTATATTTGAGATTCTACAAGCAGCCACCCTTTGCCTTGATGACAGCTTTGCACACTCTTTGTATTCTCTGAACCAGCTTCATGAGGTTGTCACCTGGAATGCATTTCATTTAACAGGTTAATTTGTTAATTAAAAGTTAATTTGTGGAATTTCTTTCCTTCTTAATGCATTTGAGCCAATCACTTGTGTTGTGACAAGGTAGGGGTGGTATACAGAATATAGCCCTATTTGGTAAAAGACCAAGTCCATATTATGGCAAGAACAGCTGAAATAAGCTTTACTTTGAGAAATGAAGGTCAGTCAATACGGAATATTTCAACAACTTTGAAGGTTTCTTCAAGTGCAGTCGCAAAAACCATCAAGCGCTATGATTAAACTGGCTCTCATAAGGACCGCCACAGAAAAGGAAGACCCAGAGTTACCTCTGCTGCAGAGGATAAGTTCATTACAGTTACCAGCCTCAGAAATTGCAGCCCAAATAAATGTTTCAGAGTTCAAATAACAGACACATCTCAACATCAACTGTTCAGAGGAGACTGCGTGAATCAGTCAAATTGCTGCAAAGAAACCACTACTAACGGACACCAATAAGAAGAAGAGACTTGCTTGGACCAAGAAACATGAGCAATGGACATTAGACCGGTGGAAATCTGTTCTTTGGTCTGATGAGTCCAACATTTAGATTTTTGGTTCCAACTGCCGTGTCTTTGTGAGATGCAGAGTAGGTGAACGGATGATCTCTGCATGTGTGGTTCCCACCATGAAGCATGGAGGAGGTGGGGGTGCTTTGCTGGTGACACTGTCTGTGATTTATTTAGAATTCAAGGCACACTTAACCAGAATGGCTACCACAGCATTCTGCAGTGATACACCATCCCATCTGGTTTGCACTTAGTGGGACTATCATTTGTTTTTCAACAGGACAATGACTCAACACACCTCCAGGCTGTGTAAGGGCTATTTGACCAAGGAGAGTGATGGAGTGCTGCTTCAGATGACCTGGCCTCCACAATCGCCCGACCTCAACCCAATTGAGATGGTTTGGGATGAGTTGAACCGCAGAGTGAAGGAAAAGCAGCCAACAAGTGCTCAGCATATGTGGGAACTCCTTCAAGACTGTTGGAAAAGCACCAGGTGAAGCTGGTTGAAAGAATGCCAAGAGTGTACAAAGCGATTGTCAAGGCAAAGGGTGACTACTTTGAAGAATTTACATTATTTAAAGAAGGATTTGTTTAACACTTTTTTGTTTACTACATGATTCCTTATGTGTTATTTTATAGTTTTGATGTCTTCACTATTATTATATAATGTAGAAAATAGTCAAAATAAAGAAAAACCCTTGAATGAGTATGTGTGTCCAAACTTTTGACTGGTACTGTATATATATTTTTTTATAATCTGAAAAAGAAAACAATACTGGCGTAATGCAAAAATACAAATAATTTGTTGAACTTGCCTTTCCTCACTACACGAATCTGGCCAAGATATCAATGTTACATGAGTGGTTTGGAAAACTCAATCACTAAATAATGGTCCAAAGTTTTAGATAGAAGCATCGCAATTTACTCCGATTTTAGAGCATAATCATGCAAACTCAAACTACATGCACGGCTATTTGTTTCATAGAAGATTTTGCTTGTCTTGTTTAAAGAGTGTAGAACAAAATAACCCATAAAGATAGAAGAAGCAGCAGCAGCCTCCACAGATCACGAGTGGTCTTGCTGATATCAACACACTAACAATATAACCCAGTGACTCAAAGTTTCAACGAAGTCTTCACTCCATAACAATAGAACTCGACGACTCAAAGATCCAATTAAGTCTTCACTTTATTAATATATGTGAACTATGCACAGCATGCAGAACATTCCATTGTGAAAGACGAGAGCGATAGAGAAGAGAGAGGAGACAGATGAAGAGAGGGAAAGAAAAAGAAGATACAAAGGGAAATATAGAGACAAATAGATGGAGAACAAGAGAAATAGAGGGAGAGAAAGAGAGAAGAATAGAGAGAATAAAAGAGTATGAGTGCTCGAGCCAGGACTTCTGACATTATCTCCCTCCTCCATGTCACCGGGGTGTCTCCCTCATCATTAATTATTAACCCAGTACTTTGTGGTAATACATAATTCACCATCAATTATTCATGCTAATGTGTGTGTAGTTGACTTAATTGTGTTATTGATTATCAAAAGTAATTTCCTGAAAATCCTCAAGGACTCAAATTGAATCAGCCTAAATCCTGGTCTCTGTGTACTCTCTCTTCCTGCGATTAAGTATTCTCAATCTGATTGGTTTATGTCTTATTAGCCGATCTGGTGAAAGACAACACAGAAAAGAGGTTTAATATTTTTTTTAAAGGCTAAACTAATAAATCAACAATCACTGATGAACCATGAAGGAGCCTCTGGGTTTAAAGGCCTATCGTTTTGTAAATATACATTTTAGTATTAATAAATAGCATGTATCGTGTTTAATGGGCTATTGTAACCTGGCGATGCGTCTCGAGCGAGAGAGAGAGAGGAGGTTATGAGTGGCGTTCTCTAGTTTCTCCAGCTTTAAGGGAAACTGATGAATAATGTATAGGAGCAGATGGCCGTGGCGGTAGGCAACAGGAGAGACTACATCTTTAATTGTTTTAGAGAACATGTCACAACAGGACTAAAGTGATCCAGGGTCGGCTAGCGCTAGTAACGCCACGGACGTGCTAACAGACTGCTATTAGCAAAAGCCCTGATATCAACACCACTGTTGTGTCATCATATCTGTTAGCCTACCCTGTTAGCGTAGCCAAGGGACCACAGGGCAACATTAGCTTCAACTGTGGCACTTTAACATCGATGTAAAAGCAAATACGTTGATTCATGTACACTGCCACTGTCAGTTAAACGAGACATAAATAAATCAGTAGCTAGCGTTCTCTCTGGTCGCTGGCTTAAAAACCTGAACACTGATGACCATGACTCCAGTGAAAACTATAGAAGTGTCAATATTTCACATTGTGTTTTACATGTGTTTAAAAAAAAAAAAAAGAGGAACATAACATGTCACATTGTCTGGTGACTTTCTGTAACACAATAGCCTAATACACACGGGAGAGCGTGTAGCCAAGATGAGAGAGAAGGGGAAATGCCTCAGATTCACATTATTAGCCAGGGTGGTAGTCTCCATCACACACAGTTTATTCAGAGTCCATGTAGAGTCCATGAGCTACGTACAGTATGTGTGCTTATAAGGGGACCGCAACGGCCCCACGATATTCAGCAATATTCACCCACAATAAATAAATCACATTCATACAATATCTTGATAGTTGAATCCATAGAGTATGATATCTGGGTAACCACTCCTCTCCCTGCTCCAGTAGTAATAGGACTAGGTCCATAGTTGTGCTTTAGGAGGAGTAGGTAGAGGGAAAGTAACAGTAGGCACATTCACACCACAGGAGTTTTAAGTCCCAGTCCTTCCGTCTGTACATCCACACTGTCTGTACGTCTGTCTCCTCTGGGCAGTGACACAGACACACTCACTTTTTCTCCAGTGGTTCCTTGGGGCAGAGGGGGTGTTTGTCAGACCCGGTACCCTGAGTCAGGGTCTTGGAGCCTGGGCTGGGAGCCTCGTCTCTGGAGCATCTCCCCACGGCTCCAGAGACGCCCAACACAGATCCAGATACTACTCCCAGGGCAGGGCCCATCCCGGGCCTCGTCAACCCAGCCCCAGACACCCCAAGCACCGACATGCCTCCTACTCCAGTCCCATGCCCATGGCCGGCCCCCAGCAGGTTGGCTGACTGTAGCACGGCCTCGGAGTGCTCCCGGGCCTTCATCCGCAGGGCCGCCACACTGGCCGTACGGTTGCCCTGACATCCATAGGGGGGCAAGAAGGACAGGCCCATGGGGTCAGGAACACAGCATGAGCACAGACCACCTCCTGGTAAGACACACACACACACACACACACAGGGTCAGGATATTGTTTTACAGCAGAGTATGTCCATCATCAGTATCGTAATCATCACCCTCCTCCTCTAACCATCAAGTGTGTTAGCTATGTTAACTGTTAGCTGTGTTAACTTACCCTTCATTGTGGCAACATGTGACAGAGCCTGGGCATAGGTGGCTGAGTTCAGGAGGGTTCCTGGTAGACAGGAGGGGAAGAACGGTCCACCAGGACCCACCGCTCGGTTTATACTGGAGGTCAGAGAGAGGAGGGTGGTTAGTTTAAAATGACTCCGAGAGGAGATAAGAGATTATGGTTATCCTGCAACTGAAGGAAAGTGAAGAGGAGTGAGGGGGGTAAGAGGGGATAGAGGAGGGGAAGAGGAGTGGGTTAACATTTGTGGTGACTGAATCACATGTGGAAGGTCCGAAGTAAACAACAAGCAAATAGTGGCTGGTCTGAGACTTCAGCACCACAGAGCAGAACCCTGTGATCTGCTTTTCAGCACCACATAACAGTGGACAGCGGCTGTAATGTTACTGGCCACTGGGAGAGAGGGTTTTAAGCACACTGGACTGTTGCTAAATCAGAATCCCAAATTCGAGACATTCAGCACCACATGACAATGGACAGCTTCAACGTCACTGGCCAATGGGAAAAAAAGAGGCCTAACTCTGGAGGGGAAGGCTCCCCACAAACTCTATGCTAGACTATACAGCCAACCCTGTCTTCATGCACCTATGTCCTTGTCCCTGTCCTCTTACCTCTGCTGCATCTCCAAAGGTTCCTTCTGTTTCCTGCTCTGATCCACAGGAGACTGGGAGTTCAGACTCCTGGACGGAGGAGTGCCTCCCTCGTTCATCTGCTCCTTCCCTCCATCAGGGTCTGTACTCCCTCTCTCTGTCTTTCTCCACTTGGCCCTGCGATTCTGGAACCACACCTAAACAGGAGGAGAGGAGAGGAGGTTAAAAACTCACTGTTGCGCCATGCAATCTCTCTCCCGTGTACAATCTAAAGTAGTCCAATGAATACCTGCTTTTGTGATGTATATTGGCATGTTACAAACCCAGACCAGCATCTTTGTAGTTATGCACACAGGAGCAGAAAGTAAGATTCAGTTGGTCAGAAAACAGATCGACGTCATGAACCATGTCTCATCACCGAAATATGGACAGGGTCTATTGTGTCTTGTCATCAAATTCATCAAAAGGATATGTCATTTTTAGATCATGATAATATAAATATAAAGATGTCGCTGTGTGTGTGTGTGTGTGTGTGTGTGTGTGTGTGTGTGTGTGTGTGTGTGTGTGTGTGTGTGTGTGTGTGTGTGTGTGTGTGTGCGTGTGCGTGTGCGTGTGTGTGTGTGTGTGTGTGTGTCAGACCGAAGCTCTCTGCCTGAGTGACTTTGCACTGCGACTTCTCCCAAACTTCACCCACCCATAGTCTCCAGCCCGCCACATAGTGCCAACTTCTATATCCTAATTGAAAGAAGGTCATTGCCTATAACAACATTTAATTGAGCAATTTTTCATTCTCATATTTTAATGACTTCCCACTGACAGTCAGGGCGCTTTAGAGAGAGAGCTGTGATGAAGTCGTTTATTCCCCTATTTAGTGATTGTTTGACAACATCAGATTCGATTAAGACTGCACTCCCACACGCATTAATCATGATGTGTGTGAATGGAATGGGGTGGAGCAACTGTGCGGGACAGAACAGTCACCATTGTGCAAAAGCCTAGGTACAAGGACGTCAACAACCAAAAAAACGAATCCCATTCAGTCAATGTACGAAAAAAGGACAACAGTTTAGTTTAGTGTCAGGACAACAATACAGCGGCTTGTTGTGATTGTGAGGCAGGCTATCTCACCCCTGCACCTTACAGCTAAAGAGTCGTGATCCCGTCTCTCTGAATGGCTGGTAATTGCTACATTAATCTCCATTTGGCACCTGCTTTAAGGAGGGGGAAACCCATTGACACGATACAATAAAGACGGGCCAACAACACTACAACAGAAAGGACATTTATTTTCTAATAATAATGTAAGTTTAATATCCCTGCATGCTGCAGCCGATTCATGTTCAGATTTAATAATAGGAATGCTGTAATCGGATTAGAGCGGAATAATTTGTTTACAATCCCTAATTTACAGCTCGGGATTCCATTATCCCGCGCGCTGTCGGCTTTAAGCAATAGTAAGATGACCCAGGGGAAGCAAAGCCTAACTATTATATTTCCTACAATTAGATCTGCGCTCACAACAAAACCCAAAAGCAAATCTGGAATGCAGAAAATTACATACAGGACACACTGAATTGAATTACAACTGGCCACATTTATAACCACACATATGTGGAGGGCAGGGCAGTTATAAATTGCCCCAAAATAATAATAACAATGTAAAGGGGTGTGTGTGTGTGAGCGCGTATTTAATGCTGTCTTAACATTTGTATCTACTACCCTCTTTTAAAAGCATCCCTTTTAGCTTTTTTTTCTGAGCTGCGGAAAAGGACGCACATGTATGATGTATTTTTTATGTACCTTTGTTTTGAGACGCGGACAAATTAGTGAAGAACATTATCACTGGTTAATTATGAATGACCGATTAATCAACCTGATCTAATATTCACCATTATGTTGATGTTATTAAAGAGCATCGGGAGAATGACAGAGTGCCTTAATTTACCCTCTCTGGTCAAACGTGCTCAGAGCCCACTGCTTCATTCCTGTGTGTGCGTGAGCATGCGTGTTCACCTGGACACGCGCCTCCGTCAGGTTGATCTTCATGGCCAGTTCCTCGCGCGTGAAAACATCCGGGTAGTGAGTCTGCGCGAAAACAGCCTCCAAAGCTTCCAACTGAGAATGAGAGAAATATTAGATTAAGAGTTTTAAAGTTACGTGAGTTTATTATTCATAACACTACACAACATGGTATATTTATGTTGGTGTGTTGGTTTTCGAACGAAATATACAAAATCTACAAAATACGTGTTTTGGTAAGTAGCCTACTTTCAGAAGCGATAGGCCTATATATTGGCCTATGAATAGCGTAACTAGGCAACAAAATGCTATTAACTAGAATAAGTTCAAGTAATAAGGAAGTGATAGGTTACATTTTATTATTATGGCGGAAATAATGAGAAGCATCATTATAATAATCGTTATCAACAATATTATGGAAATATGAGGCCTACATTTGTATAAACTAGCTAGCCTAATGCATGGTTTTGCTCACATTAGATTAAATTCGTTATAACCAATGTACAGAGTGATATTTTTAAGCAGTCCAGAGTTTTATAATTGATAGCTAGCTACCTGTTGTAGAGTAAATGTTGTTCTATTTCTACGTTGTTTTCTCCGCAGAAAGCCGTCATCAAAATCACCTGCTGACGCATGGTTGGCAAACCCGTTGGTGTTTACTGAAAACATAAGTCATCGAAGAAATGGTTCAATAAAAACACTTGTTTATATAAATAAATGCAATACATTTGTGTTTGTTTTCAGTCAAAACCTGACATAGAAACACCTTGCAACATATTTTTACAGCGAAAACATCAAAACGAAGGGATCAAGCAGGAGTTCTTTTTTAGGATGTCAGTAAATAGGTTGGCCCATTGAAACGGACTATAATCTGCTTGTATATTCCTTTTATTGGAGCCATGAAACATTGATGTCCCGGTCTGAGAGGCATGACACCCAACATCTGTGGCCGCAGACGGGACAACACACCCGCCTCAGCCCCAGGGCTAACATCACACACACACACACACACACACACACACACACACACACACACACACACACACACACACACACACACACACACACACACACACACACACACACACACACACACACACACACACACACACACACACACTTCAAACGGGTGGGTTCATAAAACAAACAAAAATTCGCTATTAAATCATGCTTTTTCAAAAACAAGTATAACTTTAAAAGGCAAGTTTAAGCGACAACCGCTTAAAACATTTATGGAACATGCGGTAATATATATATATATATATTGTATAGTATTTTACACGAAATGATGCTAACACATAAATACACACATACTTTATTTACCACAATGAAATAAAGTGGATACAAATATGTTATTCAGATGTTTACAGTTGTCACGAGTCATAACCCTTAAACCACTCTTCTTACAGCAAATTCCGAGCTAGCGTCAAGCTGCAAATATTTGAGCTCAATTGCAAGGAAATAGAAGTTATAGGCTGATGTAGCCTACATTTAGTATTTCCAAATCAAAACTGTCAACACATTCTAGCCCATCTATGGAGAAGCGGTCCCAAAAGTTGCAGCATTAGGCTATGGTCTACTTACACGTATTATTAGTCCGACAGCATTCTCCATCCAGCTGAGGGGGACAATGAAAGTAAAACATGATGGTTTTATGGGCTTTGTTTATCTATGGAGCTGTGTACGAAAGCCCGATGTCCCTGAGAAATCTGAAAAGAAATCAAATCATTTCAGTCGCAAATCAGAGAATAACGAGTCAATATTTGACAGTGGAACGGGCCAAAATAAAACCATTTTAAGCCTAGTCATTTGTAATTATTACAATGTTCATATTATTGACAAAATAGAAAGAAAAAAAAACTCCGCAAAATTCCCTACTATTCGTCCGAAATTAACGAACAATAAGTAATTTGCGTAACAAACCAAATCACTGGGCTATAAAACATTGGAATAAAACATGAAATAGCATGCAATGTGCTCACACCAAAGTTATTAGCGGAGGAGAATCCTCATCAAAATTGTCCATAACGATGGGACAGGGCAGCGCTCACCAAATGTTTTAAAGAGACACATCAGAAATAATGCCTAGATGTCTCTTGCAAAAAAAAGTAATAAATGATAGTAAATTATACGAAACATGTAGCCTGTCTATGATAGAATATGGTAGATATATGATAGATATTCCATCTGTCTGTCATACCTGCTGTGTATTTGTCTTGTGCTGGTCCAGGGCGTGAGGAGGAGAGGATGCTGAGGACACGAAGAGTTTCCTGTATGTCTGAGGGACCGGCAAATCCACTTTAACAGTCACTATCTCTCTCTACAACCTCTCTTACTCACTCCCCTCTTTCCCCCACACCATCCCTATCTGAGTTTATCTACTCTGCCTTTCTCTTTCTGGGAGTGTCCAGATGTCTTCGGCGAGTTGAGGCTTTCAGCTCTTGCTGCTTTTAGAATCTCACGCTTAATTGGTTCTAATCGGATTACCGCGGCTTTGTCTTCTCACTGTGAGTGGGACCTCTTTCCCTCACTCTCTCTCTCTCTCTGTGTGTGAGAGAAACATCAACTCTCTCAGGTATCTGAGAATTCAAATATTTTCCCCGGCAGATTATTCTGCTGTTATGTCAGTGGTTATTCCCTGACCATAAACACACACACACACATACACCCACACACACACATTCTTTATTTGGTTGCTTCTATATTAAAAATCTAAGATGACTTCTGTTGGGTTTGAGATTGACTGCCAGGCCGTTAATTGCTCCTTAGGTGGGTTACCGGGTCCACTTTACAACGGGCTGCGCATATCATAACATTCACAATGGCCAGAATTTTGATTTTCTTCACAGCAAGGGGTCCCACGATTTATATCGCTTCCACCGATAAACGATATACCACGGGACCATTTCAATTAGTTTTAAAGCGCATCTGGGACATCACAGCACAGACGCTGGAGTCTCCATGGAGAGACGAAATGAGGCTCCAAACTGCACCTGAAATTTGAAAGAGGAGGGTGGGATTGGATCAACGCACATAAGGTAGAGAAGCCGGTCTAATGGCAGGTAATTGGGTCTGTAATATCGTTACAGTCGGGTAATGGGCAGTTACGGCCCATGCGCTATTAAGTGCATCCCCTGTGTGCAGCATTTATTATATTAAAAGGGGGAATAATAATGATATTTTGGTTATTAAATGCATGTAATTAATTTATGCACTGCTGAAAATAAAGTTGTTATTACGACTTCCGACTAAAGGGAAGGAGAAAATTGAAATCAAGTGTATTACTCTTAGAATTGTTTTTTCTAATAGTATAGAGATATTTAATCTGTGTGTGTGTGTGTGTCAGTAACGACCCTCTTTATCATGTGAAGTCTGTCGGTGTAAACTGCAGCTTTCTCTCAGTCACTCACTTACAGTAGGGCTCAAACACAACAATAGCGTTTTCTGGCAAAGAGTAGGCTATTTAGCCCCTCTGAACATCATTTGCGAACTGAGTGCCAAACGATTTTACATGTAGAATCGCGTGAAAAATGACGGCCTACAGCAAGCAGGTTGTCCCTAAAACACAGCGTGCTAGATGATTGGCGGCTGAATAATGCTAGAACCACATTCATTGTGATGTGTGCAAGCCAAGGATACTGCGAGTTTCCCTGCGTTTAAGCCCTAGTTTTACATACCCAGACTCAGATGAACACCTGGATACCATTTTAATGTCTCTGCCTGCAGTATGAAGGAAATTAGTGGTAGTTCTGGGAGCCAATGCTAACTAGCATTAGGGCAATGACTGGAAGACTATTCCATGTTGTTTTTAACTTGTTCTAGAACCCAGGAGCAAAAAAGTAGACTATCAGAAAATAATTTACTAACTTCATATGAATTTATGGTCACGAATAGAACATTTAAATCCGAATGGTTATTAGCATAACTCTCACTCTCAAAAATAGAAATGCAACAATTTCAAACATTATACTGAGTTAGTTCAAATAGGGAAATCAGTCAGTATCTGGTGTGAACACCATTAGCCCCATGCAGCGCAACACACCTTCGCATAGAGTTGATCAGCTTGTTGATTGTTGATTAATGGCACTTCAATGGGACTCAGGATCTCGCCACAGTAGCTCTTTGTATTCAAATTGGCATTGATAAAATGCAACTGTGTCCGTTGTCCGCAGCTTATGCCTGCCCATACCATAACCCCACCGCCACCATGGGGAACTCTGTTCAAGGATTACCGCGGACAACATTGGCATCAGCAAACCGCTTGCCCGCACAACACCATACTCGCTGTCTGTCATCTGCCTGGTAGAGTTGAAACCGGGATTCATCCGTGAAGAGCACACTTCTCCACGAGCACACACTTGAGCTTCCCTTTCTAGTTACACGTTACCCGTGGTCTGCGGATGTGAGTCCAGTCAAATTCTCTAAAATGACGTTGAAGCGGCTTATGGTAGAGAAATTAACATTCAATTCTCTGGCAACAGCTCTGGTGGACATTCCTGCAGTCAGCATGCCAAAATTGCATGCTCCCTCAAAACTTGACATCTGTTGCATTGTGATGTGTAACAAATGTTGTGATGTGCAGTTCAGAGTGACCTTTTATTGTAATCAGCACAAGGTGCACCTGTGTAATGATCATGCTGTTTAATCAGCTTCTTAAAATGCCAGACCTGACAGAGGGATGGATTATTTTAGCAAAGGAGAAATGCTCAGTAACAGGGATGTAATCAAATTTGCGCATCAAATTTGCGAGAAATAAGCTATTTGTGCATATGGAAAACTTCTGGGATCTTTTATTTCAGTTCATGAAACATGGGACCAACACTTTACATGTTGCATTTATGTTTTTGTTCAGTATAGTTGCGCAAGTCTACTTATTGTTTCAGAATTGGGCCATAGGTTTTCACCGAGCTTCATTTGGTACACAGGAAAAGCTATGCTCCAAAATAAAATCCTAAAGTAAAGTTTAATGGTGCATGCTTTAATTTTTTTCAGCTCAAAATAACTGAAGCGGTCAATCTGATTCCATTTTGGACAAATCAATATATTTCTCCCATTTATACCGACACGAAAAAAGCTTTGTTTAATGTTTCTACCGTTGATAGTCAAATGCACTGTTCATAATAACTAATATAGGTTAATAGAGGTTGGGTAAAGTCATTGCTCAGCGGTTGTAAAAAGGCAGGTGTGATTTAAGAAAGCCCCTGTGAGCTGCTACTGCTCGTGAGTGTAGTAGAAAGGAGGATGAACTGATTTGAAAGAAAAGCTATTTTGAAAGAGAACTGAAGGTAAATTATGAATAAATATTTTCTACAGAGTATAAGTATGTGGTTGGCATTGTACAATTAGAAAAAAATTGGGATCTCCATAGACTTATTAACAAATAAATACACTATACAGTAGATTTTATGGAAGATTTATTCCTTCATTATGAAATGCAGTCATGTTTTGTGTCTAGAAAAGCTGGCATCTACACATTTCTATCTACACAACTGACAGATATAGACTCGGGTGTAGACAAAACATAGTAAATGTAAATCCGGGACACTGCAATTGGTATGATATGTTATGTTTCGTATTGGTATGTATTAATTTGTGGATGTCCATCATCCATTTCATATGGTATGTTATGAATTACAATTTGTATGATATATTACAGTTGCTAATTAGCTAAAATGCTAAAGTTGTACGTGATAATATTAGAACACGTAACCTTTGGGCTGCTATTTGTTTGTGTTACACGCTCACCCAACTTTAGTTTTGGCCTTAATTCACCTTCTGTTTAATGTAACCATACCAAACAAAACTATAGCACTAATTTGCTTGTCCCGGATTTACTTTTACTATGTTACGTCTAGCCTATGAGACCATGCTGGGTATAGAGCACAGGCGGCCAGTGGCACCTTAATTGGGGAGGACGGGCTCATACTAATGGCTGGAACTGAATCAAAGGAATGGTATCAAGCACATCAAAAACATGGTTTCCATGTGGTTGACACCATTCCACTCACTCCATTCCGGCCATTATTATGAGCCGTCCTCCCCTCAGCAGCTTCTTGTGGTATTGAGGTAGATCAGGTTTGATTACGACGTCAGTTATTACAATGTCGCAATATTTCACCACAATCTCTCCATGGTTTTAGAAAATCAAGTTGTTCAACAGCCTTAAAAAAAACAGTAAAAATCAAGTCGTTACATCTTTGGTCGATACGAGAGAAGATAGTATAGGATAGCATTTCAATTGACCTCCCCCCTTGATACGCCCAAGAAAATGTGTGAATGAACGCATCAACTTTTTCAATATTATTTGTTCCAAGATCAGCACAAATATAAATTTTGGAATATTGCAAAATCCGACCTCAACATAGCAATGTGTAATACCACAAATATCCATTATATTACTAATATACACTGAGTGTACAAAACATTTGGTACACCTGTTCTTTCCATGAGAGACTGATCAGGTGAAAGCAATGATCCCTTATTGATGTTACCTGTTAAATCCACTTCAAATCAATGTAGATGAATGGGAGGAGACAGGTTAAAAAAATGTTTAAGCCTCAAGACAATTGAGACACGGATTGTGTGTGTGCCATTCAGAGGGTGAATGGGCAAGACAAAGTATTTAAGTGCTTTTGAACGCGGTATGTTAGTAGGTGCCAGGAGCACCAGCAACGCTGCTGAGTTGTTCACGCTCAACCGTTTCCTGTGTGTATAAAGAATGGTCCACCACCCAAAGGACATCCAGCCAATGGCAGTCCAGTGGTCTAAAACAGGTCATAGATGAAAGAGGACAAAAGAAGGTTGACACGAATTGTGCAGAGCAACAGACGGGCGGGCTACAGTTAGTCAACTGACAGTCCAGTACAACATTGGATCCCAAAGGCCAATAAAATAATGCACAACTCGTCATTTCTACCCAATTCGTGTCACTGCCGACGACCTTATAGAGTTGCAGCTGCAGTGGGCTAAGGAACAAAAAGACTGGATACTGGAGAATTGGAAAACATTGCATGGTCTGATGAATCCGGTTCCTGCCATTTCATGCTGATGGGAGGACTAGGGTATGGAGAAAACAACGAGTACATGCATCCATTATGCCACGTGTCAACATTGCACACAATGGGCCCCTTGGTAAAAGTGGAGCAACATTTCAGGATATCTGAATCAGGTGTATCCCTTCATGGCAGCAGTGTATCCATTTTCGAATGGATTTTTTCAGCACGATAATGCCCCATGCCACAAAGCTAGGATTGCATCCCTGTGGAATGCTTTCGACACCTTGTAGAGTCCATGTCCCGACGAATTGAGGCTGTTCTGAGGGCAAAAGCATGTGCAACTCAATATTAGGAAGGTGTTCCAATTTTTTTTGTACACTCCATGTATATTGTATTTTCCCTAGAGTCAATCTCTGACTACTATCCTGCAAACAGCACTAAGGATGACATCACTTTCCTATGGTAATGAAGTAACCTAAATTAAAGCACGCATTTCAAAACATTGCAAGGTGGATGGATCCTCATTCAAAAGATATGACATTTTAATCAAGGTCGATTTTTATTGTGCTTCAAATGCAAGAAAGAATGTATGGAATATTTGTTAAATGTTTAAAACATTATTTTAAGGCTACTTGAAAAATACAATGTTCAGACTGGTATGTTGACAATATTGGTCTTACAGTGAAAAAAATATTATTTGTGCCAATGTAAAAGTGGGGTTGGGAGTACTCAGTAGGGTCTGTAGAATCTGTATGGAATAATTTCATGGGCATTGAATAATATGGAGTGTTGCTGGCATTTTACTACACCCATTCCATTGGACACAATGAACATCGGCAGTCTTTCTTCCCCCCTCTAAGCCAATATGTAATTTATAGGCCTACAGTGTATTGTGTTGGGACTATTGGAATGGGTGGAGTAAAAATGCTGTCTGGGTATGTAGACTCAGTCCCCCAAGAAATAAAACCCTATTTAGATTCTACAGACCATATTGAGTAATCCCTACTCCACTTTTACAGTGGCATTATATTTTTTCTCTATATGCCAATATGTAACTCATATGCGGTGTATTGCATTGCAGTGAATGGAGTGGGTGGAGTAAGGACTCACCAGCACTCTGTATTAAACCCATTGCTCAGCTCAATAGACCAACTTAAGTTGTGTAGACAAGTAATCCAATTACATATATTTGTATTTTACTAAAAGTGTATTTCTTTACGTATAGCTTTCAACATACCAGTGTTGGTGTAAACTTTCTAAGGAAATGCTGGTATAAATACACTACATGGCCAAAAGTATGCTGGTCAAACATCTCATTCCAAAATCATGGGCATTAATATGGAGTTGATCCCACCTTTGCTGCTATAACAGCCTCCACTCTTCTGGGGAGGCTTTCCACTAGATGTTGGAACATTGCTGCAGGGACTTGCTTTCATTCAGACACAAGAGCATTAGTAAGGTCGTGCACTGATGTTGGGCGATTAGGCCTGGCTCGCAGTCGGCGTTCCAACTCATCCAAAAGGTGTTCGATGGGGTTGAGGTCAGGGCTCTGTGCAGGCCAGTCAAGTTCTTCCACACGGATCTCGACAAACCATTTCTGTATTGACTTCGCTTTGTGCACAGGGGCAGCCAAGAAACATTCATTCATTCCTTGTGCTGTTGAACTACTAAATGCAAAGTAAATTGTATCAGTATATGTACTTAACTATCGAGTGCAGTTAGGACAGTGGTCATTTGTGAGTGAATTAATGTCCTCTATGTTGTTACTGTATGCAACATGATGGACTGACTGGTTTAAATGTGTATGATGTGAGAATGTATGTGTATGTGATTATTTTAATGAAGGTGATGCCAAAGAAAAATGTCCATCCTGGATGGACGATAAAGTTTTATTCTATTGTCATGCTGAAACAGGAAAGGGCTATCCCCAAACTGTTTCCACAAAGTAAAAAGCACAGAATCGTCTATGTCATTGCATGCTGTAGTGTTACGATTCCCCTTCACTGGAACTAAGGGGCCTAGCCTGAACCATGAAAAACAGCCCCAGACCATTATTCCTCCTCCAGCAAACTTTACAGTTGGCATTATGCATGCGGGCAGGTAGCGTTCTCAGCAGTCACCTCTTCACTGTTGACGATGAGACTGGTGTTTTGCAGGTACTATTTAATGAAGCTTCCAGTTGAGGACTTGTGAGGCATCGGTTTCTCAAACTAGACACTAATGTACTTGTCCTCTTGCACAGTTGTGCACCGGGGCCTCCCACTCTTTCTATTCTGGTTAGAGGCAGTTTGCGCTGTTCTGTGAAGGGAGTAGTACACAGCGTTGTACGAGATCTTCAGTTTCTTGGCAATTTCTCCCATGGAATAGCCTTCATTTCTCAGAACAAGAATATACTGACGAGTTTCAGAAGAAAGGTCTTTGTTTCTGGCCTGTAATCAAACCCACAAATGCTGATGCTCCAGATACTCAACTAGTCTAAAGGAGGCCAGTTTGATTGCTTCTTTAAATCAGAACAACAGTTTTCAGCTGTGCTAACATAATTGCAAAAGGGTTTTCTAATGATCAATTAGCCTTTTAAAATGACAAATTTGGATTAGCTAAGACAACGTGCCATTGGAACACAGGAGTGATGGTTTCTGATAATGGGCCTATGTAGATATTCCATAAAATAAGCCATTTCCAGCTACAATAGTAATTACACTGATTTTCTGTATTATTTTAATGTACAAAATGTTTTCTTTCAAAAACAAGGACATTTCTAAGTGACCCCAAACTTTTGAACGGTAGTGTACGTGTTCGTGAGAGATATTAGCGTGTAGCCCAAACTGTTCAGACGCTACAGACAGAAGTTGGCAGATCAGCTGTACTGACTTCAAACGAGTCCCAAGATGCTTGTGGTGGTCGTAGAGCACAACATTGTGTTCGTGAGTTTCATCTTTCCATATAGGGGTAACAGTTTGTAGGCCGTTCGGACGCTACAGACATTTTCGTGAGAAGACCGATATTTTGGAATGTCTCATGGTCTGACAAACACAGCTCTAGCTCTGCCACCTTTCACCGCAGATGCGGAAGTGCGACATCGGCGGATTAAGACGTGAAAATCGTCTCTATGGGGTTCAAAATAAAAGTACGTCAAATGATCAAGACATTTTCTTAAAAGGTGGTTGCAATGCTGTGAAAAACAGTTGTACGGCATATTCCAAGTTTAACGTGTCTTTGTAGGGGGACTCTTATTTTGAATTAAAAACATATGCATAATTTCCTGCCGCCACAATAACAGTAATCAATTTCTAGTTACAATGTCAGTTACATGTAAAATGTCTGAATTCAAGTAGATCCCAGGTATAAACAACAAAACAAACAAAAACAAGACATTTTCATTAATAGCACCCCCTCAACCCAACTACTACAGTAACTCAGGTCCCCTTCTCCCTCTCTGTGCTCTCTTTCCCATCTCCTCGCCCTCAGTCAAATGTTTTTTTTGAGCCTCAAGTTCCTCTCCATCAACCCAGACTTCTCCTCCTCTGCAAGTAGTCAGATGTGAGTCTCCTCTCCCCTTCTCCCTACTCCCATTATCTGTAGTCAGGTTTAAGTCTCCACGTCCCCTCCTGCCCCTTTGCCCTGTGGAAGTTACAGATGTTTCGGAGTAGTTCTCTGAAGACAGGGGTCTGGGTCTGGGTCAGTCTGGGGGTGAAGTGGTCCAGGACCTCCTTGGTGCTGGCCTGTCCATCCACAGCTCCCTGGAATGCCACAAAGTTTCTCAGCTCCACCAGGAGCTCATCGTGTTCCGTAGGGGGGGCAGGAGGGCCTGAGGGACTACGCGCATCCCCCTCTTCCTCTCCTCCTTCATCCCCTTCTCTCTGGGGCAGGCTGAGGTGGTTCCTAGCTTTCATGCGGGCCAGTAGAGTGGAGGAAGAGAGGGGGGCCGTAGTAGAGGAAGAGCCTCCCACCTCTACCCCTTCTCCACTGAAGTGAACCCCCGGGATGGGTTTCCTAGCGATGGTTTTCTTGATGATGGCAGCGTCCTACACAGATAAAGCAGACACACTGGGTTACAACAGAGAACAGAATAATGAAGAACAGAGGAATATCTGACTATATGTTTCAGCAGGGTCATGTTCATTAGGCACCTAACAGAGGAAAACAGACCGAAACACGGAGGGACTACCTGGATGTGTCCAATAAGAAACACAAATTTCCATTTCCACCGTCACTAATAGAAAAATAATGTGTAGGCGAATCACCTTCTGATGGCATTCATAGTGCTTTAATAAAGAAGTGCAATAGACTACTGAGATGGTATACAAATAACTTTTTTCATCTAGGCAGGAATGCATGACTCAAGATATTTTGATATGCACTGCAACCTAATCCACTGATTGTAATGAATTTTAGGTTGACAATTAGTCCATTGTTATATTTTACTGTTAAAATAAGTCTCTATTTTCTGTTCAATAGATACATTTTCCTACATCTTTACGTGCACTACTATCACAGATTAATATATTTGGTGTTAATTCACCTCGGTAGGTGGAAAATAAAAACACATTAGCTAGATCACTACCTCGAAGTAGAATTTTCGTTGGAAGTTACCGTGTTTTAATCTAACAGTAAAGTAATGATTAATTCCCCCCCAAAACGTCGCTGTCATAGCCGAATACGCAGTGAGGCCAATGTGCTCGCAATGGACAATGCTAATTTTGCGTGCTCCGTATCGCAGATCCATATCTCGGTTGTAAAATAGACAGCTGAGAAATGAAAAACAATATACCTGCACAAAGCTGAGAACATCCTCTCTTCAACTGAGACAAGTATTACCACGGCCTAAAACAAACATTTTTGTATACCAGCCACTGTGGTTGGTAGATAAAAAAAATCTAGCAGCAACTTTGATTTGTTTTTTGGCATAACTACACAAAGAAACACAAAAAAATTATCAGCATGGTTAGTAATGTTTCTAAAACAAGAACAGTATTATTAGTAAGAAATAATGTGGTATATTGCTTGATTTAATGTCATATTCTGTGACCCGAGTATTTGAACAAAAATATCACACAAAACATTTTAGCTGCCCCTTTAAGGTAACCTTGGTAACAGGGCTGCTGGAGTCATCACATGTTCCGTGAGAACTTCACTAGTAAAGGCCAACAACGTCTCTTTTTGCTAGCAGCGAGAGCAAACTCAAACATTGTTTTGTTCACAAGCTAGGTTGATTTTCAATGTAAATTGCCAAGAAACACGAGGACAAAGTCTCACTTTAGTAGACTTCAGAGTACATTAGACCAACTTTTATGCCTGTGCCCAATAATTCTAAAAACAAATATTTCAACGCACAGTGCTCACAGCCCCCCAGACAGCCCCCCCAGACAGACACTTTTTTTTAATTAAACGCTCACACTGTAGAGCCCGGAGAGTTACCACACGCCAACGTGGCTGGTGAATTAGACATTCTTACCCACCAACGCCAAAATCTACCTGCATTTGTCAGGTGGCGGGTGTTAATTTTATGCCCTGAATATTACACAGGATAGCTGTGTTTTTCTTATAGCTAGAACCAAAACAATTTTTTTTCAAAATAAGGGCAGTGGAAAAGGCAGTAAAAAGTGTCTCGCTCATTATCACTGCAGCAGGTCCTGGCGAAACAGGAACATGGGCAGGGCAGACACTTTCATCAGAGGAATTATGAAGACAATGCACTATACTGTTTATTTTGCTGTGGTGGCAACAATTAAGCAGCTGCACAACATAGCGGAAACACAGTAGTCTCCGGTTGAATTTTTTAAGACCATTGAAAACTGACATTAAGACATTTTAAAGGCCTTTCATTTAGCTAAATACATTTAAAAAATACATTTTAAGAACCAGCAGACACCCTGTGAAAAACATTTTATTTTGTGTGCCCTAATACAAATATGTTGTCTACCTCAGCGGTGCTGAGGTGTGTAGTTACCTTGCATTTGTCCTGAGCTGGGACAGCTGTAGCAGGAGGAGCAGACAGCAAAGGATTCTTCTTCTGACCAAACCTCTTCCTGTAGACACACAACCACCCACACACATATTCAACTACAATACCCATAGTCCTCCACTCAATGTGGAAGTCTACAGTGATAGCCTGTGTGTGCTAGCCTGTGTATGGGCTAGGCTGTGTGTGTGTGTGTGTTACACACGTGTACACGCAGGCTGTGTGTGTGTACCTGGCTGGAGCTGGGGCAGGTTGGTTGTAGGGCAGTCTACAGTGTTGTCTGGAGACCTTCAGAGCTCTCAAAGCGTCTTTAGCTACTCTGTTAGCTTCAGCTTCCACCAGGACAAAGTCTGGGTTCGACGCCTCCATGATGGAGTCATGCTGCATCACACTATGGATACCTGGAGAGGAGAGACCGAGAGAAGAAGGTTAAAGATGCACTGTGTAGCTTTACTTTCCCCTGGGATTGTAGGACAAAATCATTAACACAAATTGTGGTTAAAGATACACTTGCTCTTAATGCAACCGCTGTGTCAGATTTCAAAAAGCTTTACGGCAAAAGCACAATATTCAATAATCTGAGAACAGCGTTCAGCCACAAAAGCAAGCCATACAGTTACCCGCCAAATTATGCAGTCAACAAAACTCATAAAAAGCATTATAAATCTTCACTTACCTTTGCTGATCTTCGTTGGAATGCACTCCCAGGACTCCCACAAGAAATGTTCGTTTTGTTCGGTAATGTCCATCATTTATGTCCAAATAGCTATTTTTGTCGCGTGTTTGGTAAACAAATCCAAAGTCAAGAAGCGCGTTCACTAAAAGCAGACGAAATGTCAAAAAGTTCCGTAACAGTCAGTAGAAACATGTCAAACGATGTATTGAATCAATCTTTAGAATGTTTTTAACATAAATCTTCAGTAACGTTCCAACCGGAGAATTACATTGACTTCAGATGTGCGATGGAACAGAGCTCCCTCATGTGAACGCGCATGTTCAGAGCATTCCTGTCTCCTTCGGCCCCACTTCACAGTAGAGGCATCAGACAAGGTTCTACAGACTGTTGACATCTAGTGGAAGCCGTAGGAAGTGCAAACTCATCCATATCCCACTGTGTATTCAATAAGGGCTTGGTTGAAGATCGACCAACCTCAGAATTCCCACTTCCTGTTTGGATTTGTTCTCATGTTTTTGCCTGCTATATGAGTTCTGTTATACTCACATACATCATTCAAACAGTTTTAGAAACTTCAGAGTGTTTTCTATCCAATACTAATAATAATATGCATATATTAGCAACTGGGACTGAAGGGCAGGCAGTTTACTATGGGCACCTCTGGGCACCTTTCATCCAAGCTACTCAATACTGCCCCTGCAGCCATAAGAAGTTTTAAACACCATAAACAAAAAAACACACACACAAAAACACTGTTTGGTTCATGCTAGTTCATCTTCTACGGTTCAAACGAAGTGCTTCACCTTCAGCCCAGCAAAACGTCACCTGGAAAATAATGCCTGGTGTGCAGAGGTACCCGATCTCTTGAAACGCGTAAAGAAAAGTACGATAACACTTTATAATAACTTTCATGAATAAGCATTAAGGCGATATATAAACTACCAACAAATATATTTCATTACTTGTAAACATGTATTAACATACCCGACTTCTTGAAGAGTTTGGCCAGTACATAGTCGTCGCTCTGTCTCTGGTCCCGTTTTTCCGGCTGCCCCTCGCGCTCCTCTTGTCCTTTGTAGCTCCTCTTCTTCACCAGGTAGGAGATGCGATGACCCTCGACCTTGGCCCGTTTCTGATTCCCGTGTTTGTTTTTAGGTCCTTCTACTGTCGAGTCACAGTGCTTCCTCTTCTCCCGGTGTTTGTAGGGACTGGAGCCGGGTCCTTGAGAGTCTCTGTGTTTGTGTGGACTGTGTTTGTCTCGGTGTTTCTGTGTGCTGGGACTGACGGAGTCAGTGTGTGAATGTTTGTGTGGATTTGGGCTGGTCACGGGTGAGTCTCTGTGTTTGTGGGGCAGAACGGAGTTTTGGTCTCTGTCTGGGTCTGTGAGTATATGAGCATTGCTTCCCTCCTCCCTAGAATGCTGTGTGTCACATTCTGTCTGGGACTGTCCAATAGGAATATCTGCCTCGCCCTGGTTGGCTTCCTGGCTGTCCGTCAGCCTGTTGTTCTTATTGAGCAAGATGTTACTGCGAAGGGGGGTGGTCCTGTCTCCAGGCCGGGGCGATGGGGAAGGGATGGCTCCACCTCCAGTGGCGCTAACATTGTGATTTGTTACAGAGTGTCTATGGTTAGACCTTGGTCTGACTGGCTTCTTAGGAGCTTGGACATCAGAACCCGTACCTACACAATGAGTGGAAATAAAAACGAATGGAAATAAAAACAGACACAAAACCAATAGGAAAAGACAGGCGGAACCACGTGTGTGTGTGTACCTGCAAATATAGCGCTGGTCTCAGTGCCCTGCGTCCCGTCAGGGTTAGATAAGGTAAACAGCTCGTAGACGTCGTTGGACTTGAAGAAGCGTCGCTGTTTTGGGTCCTTCAGAACGCGGTTGGTCAGGAAGTGTTTGAAGATTTGCCTGAAGGGAAAAAACACCAGAGGTGAATATTAACACAGTCTCTCCTGATGGTGTTGGGAGGAGAATCTCAATAGGTCCGTTAATCATAGATGAAGAGCTACTTGAAACGTGGACACAGTAAAAGGACCAGAAGTAATTGTAGTCCTGTGGTCGGTCAGCTGTTTGTTCACCCGCACACACAATTGCTAATAACAGAAATGGCCCGACTATATGTGACAAAATGAAAATCTGAAGCCCCGACCCAAACCCGATAATATAGAAAATGCGCTGTAGGCTACAGTCAGATGGCGGAATGATTTTGAGACAGATTTAGATAGGTTGAGTTGAGTTTGAGTTTATTTTTACAGGGACAGTGCACATTAATCAACGGTTACTGCTTATAAATTTCCAACTTTTTGGTAGGCTATTTGGCAGTCAACTTGTCTATAAATTAGACACATGCAGCTTCTCTTCTGTCATTATATGTTGCCCTAGAAGACTACATAAACCCTTGCTCACCAGAACAATGTCATAAATCCATAGAATGAATGCATCAATATAGTTGACATCGGTAAAGTTCTCTATCATCTCCGCTTCTTTCACAGAGCAAAGACATTTAGGGACCGGGGAGAAAATGCAATAACATTTTTAGAAACTGGACAGATTCTCAGCGCAAAATGTTTTGATATCATTTTGACCAGTTGTAAGGAAATAGAAAGCTGTGAAAACGAACCAACATGTTTCTGATAAGATCTCAGTTTGGCTTGAATGCATATTTTATGCGGTTGACATTCTCTTAAGACCCTGATTTTTTTTTTTTTTTTTTTATCCACTCCTGTTCCTGAGTCAAAATTTTGCCAACATTTGGTGTATCATTTTACTGCAAGAAATGCTTAATGCTGCAGGAGTTAATATGTGAGAGGATATAGATCTACGTTTCGTGTCCAGATTTCACTGTCCATTTAACCCATCAGAATAGTAAGCTACAGTTCCCTTGACGTGCCATAGGCCTATTTGAAGTCCCGTCTTGTGACTGGTGAATTTGTATAGCGCTCTCACAACGACACACATAACATAGCTGGCACTGCTATCGATATTTTTTTTAACCACTTCACCAAATCTTTCCCAAACATTACTTTTCTGGCCCTCGCTTCTCTTTAATTTCAACTCTCCATTTAACATAAATTGTTACATTTATGTTTTTCCACTTGACGAATTCAACTCAGACATTGTTCCTTCTGCCTAACGTTTCCCAGCAAGTGTTCTGTGCCACTAGGGGCTCTATAACTACTGTTATATGACCAACAAGCACGCTTACAAGTCACTCCCTTGGCCTCCCTTCGCAAGAAGTGCCCGTGACACACTCAGTGGAGAAGTTGTCCAATGAAGCAGTGGCTACATTACGGGACAGAAATGTGTTTCGGGACTTCGCCAAGTTCACCACCTCCGTCACCGGCTTCATCAGAGAGTGCACCGATGACGTTGTCCCGACAGTAAAGGTCAGATGTTTTCCCAACCAAAGGCCCTGGATTAACACTGAGACACATGCTAAACTAAAGGACAGAGGCACACTACACACAGGGCTATTGCAGCCAACGTAGCTAACCATGAGGCTAAGGAAGTAGCCACGGTCACATGATGAAGTCCCACTACAACCTCCGTAGAACCACCAAACATGCAAAAAAGACAATACAGGAATAAAAGGTGGAATCCTATTGCACTGGCTCCAATGCTCAATGCATTGGGCAAGGATGAAAATGCATTACGGATTACAAAGGACAAACCAGCCAACCGTGAGCTACCCAACGATGCCACTCTACCAGATGAACTTAAAGCCTTTTATGTACTCTTCATTGACAATACCACAAGCCTTGCATAAAGGCTCCCGCTGTTCCGGATTACTCGCTCTCCGAGGCTGACCTGAGTAAGACCTTTAAACGTGTCAACACTCATAAGGCCACTGAGCAAGACAGAATACCAGGGCGCATCCTCCGGGCAGGAGCAGACCAGCTGGCAGGTGTCGTAACGGACATTTTCAACCTCTCCCCGTTCTAGTCTGTAAATCTCCACATGCCTCAAAATGACCATCCATCGCTCCTGTTCCCAAGAAATCTAAAGTAACCTGCCACAATGACTACCGCCCTATAGCACTCACATCTGTAATCACGAAATGCTTAGAAAGGCTGGTCATGACACATCCACACCATCAACCCCAGACACCCTGGAGCCACTCCAGTTTGCATACCGCCTCAACAGATCCACAGACGATGCCATCTCAATTGCACTCCACACTGCCCTTTCCCACTTCGACATGAAGGGAAAATCCTATGTGAGAATGCTGTCTATCGACTGTAGCTTAGCGTTCAACACCATAGCAACCTCCAAGATTGTCACCAAGCTTGGGACCCTGGGACTGAACACCTCCCTCTGCAACTGTGTTGACTGGCTGCATCGCTGTCTGGTATGGCAACTGCTCCACCCTTGTCCGCGAGGCCCTACAGAGGGCGGTGCGGACAGCCCAGCACATCACTGTGGGCGAGCTCCCAGCCATTCAGGACATACACACCAAGCAGTATCTGAGGAAGGCCCAAGAAATTGACAAAGACTCCAGCCACCCCTGCCATAGACTGTTCTCTCTGTTCTCTCTGTCCAACAGGCAGTACCAGATTATTAGGTCTCGGACCGACAGGCTCCAAGAGAGCGAGAGCCTCTACCCCCACCATGGACTATATGCACTGACAATACGCACACTCACAGGTCTCAACCCACACACGAATACACTGACACTCGACACCACGCACACACCCACCCACCACTTACGCTGTTGCTAAATTGTTTACTATTATTATTTATCCATCCTGCTACCAGTCACTTTCTCCTAAACCCTGCCTACATGTACACATCTACCTCAGTTAATGCAGTATACCACCTGCACATAAAATGTATTTCTCGTGTGTTTTTTTAGTTCTCCTATTTTGATATTGAATACTGCACTGTTGAGAAGGGTTTGCAAGTTAAGCATGCCACTGTACTTGTGCATGTGACAAATAAAACGTGAAACGAGAGAGCGTGCAACGTCAGCGGTTTCTTTGGGAAGTCCATACATGAAAATGTATGCATGCAATACTGTAAAACGCTTTGGATGAAAGCATCTGATAAAACGGCATATCATATCATAATGGTGCCTGAGAAAGTAAATGACACCCTTCTTGATGCCTTTGGCAAAATGCAGCGAGCTCCGCTCTATGCAAAGTCTGTATTTGAACCCCTCAGGAAGTGAGGGCTGTACCTCGGTGAATGGCCAGTGATATGAATAAAGTGGCCCTCCTTCCCTTCCTACCTGTGGTAGATTTTCTCCTCAATGGTCCCAGCGGTCAGTAGCCTATAGACAGTCACCTCCTTTTTCTGACCGATCCTCCAAGCTCGCTCTCGGGCCTAGAGGACAACAACACAGGGACATGGGGGTGAGAGTGTGATAAGAGTGTGTGAGTGTGTGTGTGTAATCCTCCACATACGCGCTCGAGCCTAGGGGACAACACAATAGCAGGAGATTCATGGTTAGGCAACGACTGACTGGTTACAGACATGTCTGCGTAGCATGGAGTCTGTCGAACCCTACGGTCAGTGGTGTGTGTACCTGTGTGTCAGTGCTCGGGTTCCATGGTGTGTGTACCTGTGTGTCTGTGCTCGGGTTCCATGGTGTGTGTACCTGTGTGTCAGTGCTCGGGTTCCATGGTGTGTGTACCTGTGTGTCAGTGCTCGGGTTCCATGGTGTGTGTACCTGTGTGTCTGTGCTCGGGTTCCATGGTGTGTGTACCTGTGTGTCTGTGCTCGGGTTCCATGGTGTGTGTACCTGTGTGTCTGTGCTCGGGTTCCATGGTGTGTGTACCTGTGTGTCTGTGCTCGGGTTCCATGGTGTGTGTACCTGTGTGTCTGTGCTCGGGTTCCATGGTGTGTGTACCTGTGTGTCAGTGCTCGGGTTCCATGGTGTGTGTACCTGTGTGTCAGTGCTCGGGTTCCATGGTGTGTGTACCTGTGTGTCAGTGCTCGGGTTCCATGGTGTGTGTACCTGTGTGTCAGTGCTCGGGTTCCATGGTGTGTGTACCTGTGTGTCAGTGCTCGGGTTCCATGGTGTGTGTACCTGTGTGTCTGTGCTCGGGTTCCATGGTGTGTGTACCTGTGTGTCTGTGCTCGGGTTCCATGGTGTGTGTACCTGTGTGTCTGTGCTCGGGTTCCATGGTGTGTGTACCTGTGTGTCTGTGCTCGGGTTCCATGGTGTGTGTACCTGTGTGTCTGTGCTCGGGTTCCATGGTGTGTGTACCTGTGTGTCTGTGCTCGGGTTCCATGGTGTGTGTACCTGTGTGTCAGTGCTCGGGTTCCATGGTGTGTGTACCTGTGTGTCAGTGCTCGGGTTCCATGGTGTGTGTACCTGTGTGTCAGTGCTCGGGTTCCATGGTGTGTGTACCTGTGTGTCAGTGCTCGGGTTCCATGGTGTGTGTACCTGTGTGTCAGTGCTCGGGTTCCAGTCGGGGTCATAGATGATGACTCTGTTAGCTCCGGTCAGGTTGACTCCCAGCCCCCCCACTCTGGTGGTCAACAAGAACACAAAGATAGAGTTGTCCTGGAGAGGAGGAGAGGAAAAATAGGATAGAATGGTGGTCAAAGCATATACAGAACTATTTCTTATACTACTTTTTTTAATCACTCGTCAGGACATGTCTGATCACGGGACCATATGCGAAGATGACACTGGGCAGCAGGCTAGACAATAGGCTGTTTTCACACTAGTGATCTAACCCCCCAGCGGTAAGATTCTTTACTGAAAGGTTTTTTCACACTACTGAGCCGAATCGAGCCGATCCAAACCAAGCAGGCCTGGTTACGCGTCAACCATAGTTGCTGGAAGCATGCTGAGAAAGACAATGTCTGAGCCAGCACAGTTTGGTTCAGGTCTGCAAGAAAGTGTGAAACGGGTAGAATTGTAGACCCTTACTTTGTTGTATCGAGCGATGAGAGGCTGTCTGGAGGCGATGGTGGTGGTACCATCCATTTTCACATAGGCGTAGCCATTCTCCCTCACAAACACCTCCAATATCCCCAACATCTAGAAAGAGACGGCGCGAGAGGGAGAGAGAGGAAGAAAGAGTTGTGGATTCGGCCTAACAGGATTGTCAGATTAATATTCCATGGAACCTGAGAATCACCCAGTCAGTGTCTCTGCCCCCCCTTCCCCCTTCCCAACACACACATACCTGTCTGGACTGTGTGAATAGCAGGACTCTGTGTTGCTGTTTAAACCAAAGTCGGAGCAGTGATTCCACCACCATCAGTTTGCCGGAACGTTTCCAGAAGCCAAAGTGTTCCTCTTCAGTCAGTTGGTCCTCTGGTATACCCTTCAGGATCTTGGGACCCCCAGAGAACAGGTCCGGGTGGTTACACATCTTACGCAGTGCTATCAGGCCCGCGAACACCTGGAAATGAAGGATAAAAATACAATATATAAATGCATTAATAAATAAAACAGTCACTGTGAACTAGGAGGACGGTGTTCCCCAACTTTGTGGTAGTGTTCCACGATAGCTCACAAAACTTAAGGTTGATCATAGCACAAAAACATTTGGTAAACACAGCATTGAACGAATTTTTGCATCTACCTTGTTAGGATCTAAAAAAAAGAAGCTAGAAAATAATATGCGTTTTCAGTCAACAACATTACATTTCGATTATATTTGGTCCCTTTAAACAAACACATTTCCAGACTAATTATTTCCATAAGGGTCCTAATGAATGATCCGACATAACTAATTCCCTGCAGAAGACACAGAGTGTGTCGTGCGTTCGCAGTGCACTAGCCAAGTGCTGCATTAGTAATGTGGGTTAATGGATTCAGAGACCACATCAAGGAGAGGACTGACCACTGAGAGTGTGTGTGTGTGAGTGTGTGTGCGCGCGCGCACACACAAGGAAATACAGAGCAGTGATGAAGAACGGTTGGTGTAAAAGCCTTTCCTCGGGTCAGAGATACACTCAAAAACCACTGTAGAGCATTCTTCCGACCAGGCATCAGTTATCATACCACTGACCTTACATATCCTAATGTGAATGACACGCAGAGATAACATACAGGTCCCTACAGAAAGCTTTATGCATGCATCATGTCTAGCAAAACCCATAGAATGGCGTATCTCAACATTATAGCCCATCTCGGGCAGTACTCCAGTGTTAGTGTTAAATAATGAATAAGGCCCGTCTTCTTCCTGGAAGAATAACTGGCTTAAACCAGAACCAGGTACTCGTCTTTCAGCGAGATGCCAGAACGTGTATTTCCAATCCGGATCATAACGTGAGATTTATTAGCTGACCACTGCACTTTTGTTTTGTTTTCACAGTGAAACAGAACGTCAGCTTCGCAAGATCAGGACGGTCGAACGAAACATATTTATATTGGGCCTTAAATGAAAATAGAAATCAGCCTGTGGTTACAGCACAATCATTTGCGTAGACAAGACAATTGACTGTTCAAAGCTAAAAAGGTCAATCAATCAAAAGTGTTGATGGATACAATTCTCTGATCAATAACAAAAGAGCCTCAGTGCAGAAAGAGGAGGGGGAGAGCCAGCTGAGAGGAAATGGAGAGGAGGGAGTGAGACTCACCTGCATATCTCCATTCAGTATTTGGTAGACCACTTTGGAGTCCAGATAGCCCTGATACACCTCGCGCTGCTCCTCTGTTAGCCTGCAAAACAAAACCTGGAGAAACACAAGCCTTCACTTTAAAACCTCTTGAGGAAACAAGTGTGTGAGCAGAAATCAAAGACAAGAGGTTTCAGCCTAGAGGCTCTGTCCCGAGGGAGACAATTAATGAACTGAACAGTGTGTGTGTGTGTGTGGAAATTTGACCGGCAGCATTTGAATTTAATGGACATTTGAGAAATTTACCAGACCCACATGTATTGAGTGCGTTACCTGATTAGGGCGTCCACTCACGGTGCTCAGAATGACAAAAATCACATTTAGATGATGAGTATTCATCGTGTTTTTTTTTTAACCCCGCTTTTTCTCCCCAATTTCGTGATATCCAATTGCGAGCTTGTATCGTCGCTGCTACTCCCCAACGGAATCTGGAGGCGAAGGTCGAGTCATGCGTCCTCCGAAACATGACCCGCCAAGCTACGCTTCTTAACACCCGCACACTTAACCCGGAAGCCAGCTGCACCAATGATTCGGCGGGAAACACCGTTCAACTGACGACCGAAGTCAGCTTGCAGGCACCCCCCCCACCCAAATCCTCCCATAACCCAGATGACACTGGTGCCAATTGTGTGCCGCCCTATGGGACTCCCGGTCACGGCCGGTTGCAAGATCGAATCCCAGGCTGTAGTGACGCAGCAATACTGTGATGCAGTGCCTTAGACCACTGCACCACTCAGGAGGCCCATGGTTATTCATCTTAACAGAACATGCAACGGCGTGCACTTCTTACCAAATTCCGATGCGCACTTTGAAGATGTTGGAATAACTGCCACAATGTACTTTTCCTCAGCCAACAAGACGAGTAACGAACAGCAAAATCACTAGTCAATCTAATATCTCCCATATTAGAAAAGTTTACCTATTCTATTGGTCAGCTTGTCATTCTGTGAGAAAAATAAATAGCCTATTCCAAATAGACTTTGGAACGATAGATCCCAAATTCATATAACCAGTAAAAAAATAATGTCAAAAGCAATAGGGCTGATCCAACAGATCAGAACATTTAGTTTAAAACACTGATTAACAATTATTTCTTCACATTATAAGAGCAGCAATGCGCACAATGCAGTAGGCTACACGGGAATGTTCGTTCCATAATGCAATTAGCGGAAAACCTATCGTCAAAAGCGCACCGCACATGCAAGCGGTTTCACGTGACAGATGAAAATATCTTTAGCTTTAACTTCCTGACTGATGTCTTGAGATGTTGCTTCAATATATCCACATCATTTTCCTTCCTCATGATGCTATCTATTTCGTGAAGTGCACCAGTCCCTCCTGCAGCAAAGCACCCCCACGCTTCACGGTTGGGATGGTGTTCTTCGGCTGGCAAGCCTCCCCATTTTTCCTCCAAACATAACGATGGTCATTACGGCCAAACAGTTAATTTTTGTTTCAGGACATTTCTCAAAAAAGTATGATCTTTGTCCGGATGTGCAGTTGCAAACCATAGTCTGGCTTTTTTATGGTGGTTTTGGAGCAGTGGCTTCTTCCTTGCTGAGCGGCCTTTCAGGTCATGTCGATATAGGACTCGTTTTACTGTGGATATAGATACTTTTGTACCCGTTTCCTCCAGCATCTTAACAAGGTCCTTTGCTGTTGTTCTGGGATTCATTTGCACTTTTCGCACCAAAGTACATTCATCTCTAGGAGACAGAACGCGTCTCCTTCCTGAGCGGTATGACAGCTGAGTGGTCCCATGGTGTTTATACTTGCGTACTATTGTTTGTACAGATGAAGGTGGTACCTTCAGGCGTTTGGAAATTTCTCCCAAAGATGAACCAGACTTGCGGAGGTCTACAATATTTATTCTGAGGTCTTGGCTGATTTCTTTTGATTTTCCCATGATGTCAAGCAAAGAGGCACTGGGTTTGAAGGTAGGCCTTGAAATACATCCACAGGTACACCTCCAATTGACTCAAATTATGTCAATTAGCCTATCAGAAGCTTCTAAAGCTATGACATCATTTTCTGGAATTATTCAAGCTGTTTAAAAGGCACAGTCAACTTAGTGTAAATCAACTTCTGACCACCTGGAATTGTGATAGAGAATTATAAGTGAAATAATCTGTAAACAATTGTTGGAAAAATGACTTGTGTCATGCACAAAGTAGATGTCCTAACCAACTTGCCAAAACTCTAGTTTGTTAACAAGAAAATGTGGAGTGGTTGAAAAAAAAAAAAAAAAAAAAAAAAAATGTTTAAATTTTATCCCATTTTCTCCCCAATTTTCGTGGTATCCAATCGCTAGTAATTACTACCTTGTCTCATCGCTACAACTCCCGTACGGGCTCGGGAGAGACGAAGGTCGAAAGCCATGCGTCCTCCGAAGCACAACCCAACCAGCCGTACTGCTTCTTAACACAGCGCGCCTCCAACCCGGAAGCCAGCCGCACCAATGTGTCGGAGGAAACACCGTGTACCTGGCCCCCTTGGTTGGCGCGCACTGCGCCCGGCCCGCCACAGGAGTCGCTGGAGCGCGATGAGACAAGGATATCCCTACCGGCCAAACCCTCCCTAACCCGGACGACGCTATGCCAATTGTGCGTCGCCCCACGGACCTCCCGGTCGCGGCCGGCTGCGACAGAGCCTGGGCGCGAACCCAGAGACTCTGGTGGCACAGTTAGCACTGCGATGCAGTGCCCTAGACCACTGCGCCACCCGGGAGGCCCTGAAAAACAAATTTTAATGACTCCAACCTAAGTGTATGTAAAGCTCCGACTTCAACTGTATAAAACCTCTGGTAAACCCCAAGATGTACCCATTAAAACCAGCAACGGTTGTCAAAATTGAGAAGGTAAAAAACACATTCTGATAAATGTAACAGCTACATAATGAAGTAAGACAACTCAATTTGTAAAAACCCATCAAATATTGACTGTATTATTGCACAGGAACACGGACAGTCACCGCGAAAACAGCGCTGACTACGGGTTCAGTTACGGCGGGCGGACAGCGCCGATCTCGACGCGGCACGCCCGATACAACTCGTAATTGGCACATTCTACATACCTGTGGTTCGTTGAGGTTTGCTTGGCATTGTGCAGGAACAGGTCTGCAGTGTGATACTGCCTAGTTCTTTATGCTAGTATTCTTATTTCCCATTTCCTCAACAACGTAGAACTGTAAACTGTCAAAAGAATTGCAAAAAGACTACAGCCTCTTTCGGTATCCGCTACATGAGGGACAGAAAGGCGTAGAGAAGGAGGGGAGGGACAGAAAGAGACGCGCACCTGTTCATTCTTGTCAGGTAAAGAGAGGTTGGCCTTCACGTCAGCTTTCATCCGTCTGAGCAGGTAAGGGTTAATGGTATCCCTCAGAACACACGCACACTTATACGCTGTCTGGACCTAAAAAAACACAAAAAGACACAACAATTCAAGACACACGCACAATTTTACACAGCCTGGACCTATAATAACCAAGACGCACAACAAACAATTACAACAAATGACAACAAAGACACCAACACAATGGCTCAACAGGCCCTTGGGTAAACATACATGACACACACACGCGCCTTCTGAAGGGTCAGATGAACAAACACTTGACTACGACACCTATAATGCTATAATGGAACATTTGTCCTGGGGCATGTTTGTCGTTTAGCCCCCCCCCACCTCCCTCTATCCACTCCTCCCTCTCAGCAGATTGGGCCATTAAACATTGATCAGAGTGCTTATGGTGGTCTCTAGAGGGGGACCTCTCTCCCTTTCATCAGCTGCCTATAGTGTGTGATCCAGTAAACGGCCTCAGCGCAGGGTCACGATTTAACCCTTTAACCGTTTGTTGACCATTCATTCATCAGTCATCCACCTCACTGGGGGGGGGGGGGGGGGGGGTGAGATCAGAGGGACAGCCAGCAGGGGGCAAAAAGTGTTATAGCTGCAGGGCACTATATAACACAGAGCTAGAGAGGAGAGGGAGGAAGGGAGAGAGAGAGAAAGATAGGACTATGGAAAGAAAGAGCGAGGGAGAGTGAGTTGAGGGAGGGGAGACGGAAGATGGACACAGATGGGGGGGGTTAGAGAGAAAGACAGAGGAGCGAGAAAGGGAAAGGGGGGGGAGCTATAGAGAGAAAGAGTGCTTTGCCCGCTCATCATTTAATAACTTCAATAATTAGTAAAGGTTTTTTATTATCGACAGCGGAAACACGGATGGCCATCTAAAAGCAGCTAAATAATTAAATCCAGTCAATGTGTGTGTGTTACCTCTAGAGCCAGTTAAATAATTAAATCCAGTCGGTGAGTTATTAATGACTGGACACTAATGACTGAGGATCATCGTTTAGCAGCTCACCGCCTCTTTCTCTGTCCATCCCTTCTCACGCCCCCCCCCCCCTTTCGTCCACCCTCTACCTCCCTCCCCTCTATCCATCCCCTACCTCTCTTCCACCCCCTCCATGTGAATACAAATGTGAATCAAATCCTGAGGTCAAATCCTGAGAAATGACCCTTTAACAATTGTAAGCTCAACTCCCTGCTTCCCGAAAATGACGAGAGCTTCTTTGATGCCAAATCGTGTGGCTGTGTGTTACCTGTACAGGTGAAGCGTTGCTGTAGCCCCCCATGGTGATGGGTACAGAGAACTGTTCCATAAAAATAGGCAGCGTGCCCAGTTTGCCAGGGAAGACAAAGTCAAATAGACTCCACAGCTCCTTCAGATTGTTCTGCATAGGACTTCCAGATAGAATGAACCTATGAGGAGTACGGAACTAGAGATGGAGAAAGGGAGTGAGAGATGAGGAGAGAGGTAGAGAGAGAGAGGGGTGTGTGTGTGAGAGAGAAAAAGAGGGTGAGAGAGAGGAGAGAGCAAGCGGGTAAAGGGAAGAAAAATCTTGATTAGCAGCTTGGCTGGAACAAAACACTATACTAAATATGTATACTGTAGCTATCCAGGACCAGGGGTGCTGACCAATAGTTTATTGAGCTGTGTGAGCGTACCTGTTTGCAGGCAGTGGTAATTCCAGCGTGAGGGTTGCGGATCTTGTGTCCCTCGTCCAGTATGACGTAGTGCCAGCCGTCGTATCTCTGCAGGGTCTCCTGCATGATCCTCACGGCTGAATACGACGTTATCAAGACGCCATGACACGCTGCCATCTCTGAGATCAACTTCTCCTAGAGAGAGAGAAAAGTCAGCCCCCCGCATCGCTCTCCAGTGCCCAAATGACTCGCCGCCACATGGGAGTGCCCATTGAGCTAACGATGGTGGATTGGTTGATTTCCAGTTTAGTACAGAAAAGTATCGTCCGACCCATCAGGTATCTCACTGCACCCTCATATTCCATGTCTTGAAATACGCAGACAGACAGATGAAAAGTACATTTACATTGTAATACTTCTGACATTCACTAACTTTCGGACTTTATAGCATTCCCAGAAGGCATGGATTATTGAGTCGTTGTTAGTTGTACTGTAGATTGAGAATATTGTCATGTGTAAATTTGAGTTTATTAAGCGTTCATTTTCATTAACTGTAATTGTGTTATGTTCCAACATTCCCATCTTGTGCCAATGTCAGTTCTTTTTAAGTCTTGGTTCCAGTAGTTTATATTTGTATAGGCTCTCTATAAGGTTTGGTATATCTTACCCATCACATGAATATCCTATTCGGACTCAAATAGGGTTCCCACAAGATTGGAAAGGGGGATACCTAGTCAGTTGTCCAACAATGTATTCAACTGAAATGTGTCTTCCGCATTTAACCCAACCCCTCTGAATCGGAGAGGTGCGGGGGGCTGCCTTAAAATCGACATCCACGTTTTTGCCTCTAATGTTGAAAAGATATAAAAATCGAAATATCTTGATATTCAACTTTTGAAAATATCTACATTGGTCAGTCCAAAATTGCTTTTTAAATTCTGTCATGGAAATACATGTATTTCCTATTACCAAGTCATTAAAAGGTTTCTATGCCTTTAGTTTTCCATGTAGACCAATTGATCTGTGAATTCTGAAAAGCTATACAAGGATTGTTCCATAGGGGTGTTTTTAGGGAGGGATATTGGTTCTTGTAGAAGACGTTTCAGTTTCTTCCATATTGTTATAGCGTTCTTAACTATAAAGTTGTTAATGTGCTTAGCTTTATCCTTTGAAAATAAACACGTAAAACGATTCTGGGGATGAGTATCCTCTATATGTACCCAGTGTTCCTCTTTAGTGCACTTAAATAAACCCAGCAAAAATAGCCCTAGCCCTCACCCTCCAATCCAACAGGTCCCAGATGTGCTCGATGGGATCCGGGCTCTTCGGATCCATGGCAGAACATTCCGGTCTTGCAGGAAATCACGCACAGAACGAGCAGCATGGCTGCTGGCATTGTCATGCTGGAGGGTCATGTCAGGATGAACCTGCAGGAACGGTACCACATGAGAGAGGAGAATGTCTTCCCTGTAACGCACAGCATTGAGATAGCCTGCAATGACAACAAGCTCAGTCCGATGATGTTGTGACACATCGACCCAGACCATGACGGACCCTCCACCTCCAAATCGATCCCGCTCCAGAGTACAGGCTTCGGTGTAAAGCCCATTCCTTCGACGATAATCGCGAATCCGACCATCACCCCTGGTGAGACAAAACCGCGACTCGTCAGTGAAGAGCATTTTTTGCCAGTCCTTTCTGGGCCAGCGACGGGGGGTTTGTGCCCATAGGCGACGTTGGTGCCTGATGTCTAGTGAGGACCTGCCTTACAACAGGCCTACAAGCCCTCAGTCCAGCCTCTCTCAGCCTATTGCGGACAGTCTGAGCACCGACGGAGGGATTGTGCGTTCCTGGTGTAACTCGGGCAGTTGTTGTTGCCATCCTGTACCTGTCCCGCAGGTGTGATGTTCGGATGTACCGATCCTGTGCAGATGTTGTTACACGTGGTCTGCCACTGCGAGGACGATCAGCTGTCCGTCCTGTCTCCCTGTAGCGCTGGCTTAGGCATCTCACAGTACAGACGTGGTAATTTATTGCCCTGGCCACATCTGCAGTCCTCATGCCTCCTTGCAGCATGCCTAAGGCACGTTCACACGGATGAGCAGGGACCCTGGGCATCTTTATTTTGATGTTTTTCAGAGTCAGTAGAAAGGCCTCTTTAGTGTCCTAAGTTTTCATAACTGTGATCTTAATTGCCTACCATTTGTAAGCTGTTAGTGTCTTAACGACTGTTCCACAGGTGCATTTTCATTAATTGTTTATGGTTCATTGAACAAGCATGGGAAACCGTGTTTACACCCTTTACAATGAAGATCTGTGAAGTTATTTGGAATTTTACGAATTATCTTTGAAAGACAGTGTCCTAAAAAAGGGACGTTTCTTTTTTTACTGAGTGTACATGTCGCAAGTAAAAGCCCTGGGTGGTGTGTTGATACAATTCCAAGTCTGGAAGGTTAAAACCACTCTCAGACTTACATGCTGGCCAAACCAGACGCGAGCGCACACACGCTGTCTGCGTGCGCACGTTGACTTTGTTCAGCCACACCAGAAGCGATCAGGACACGCAGATTGAAATATCAAAACAAACTCTGAACCAATTATTATAATTTGTGGACAGGTCAAATTTGCATTAAACATTTATGACAATTTAGCTAGCTAGCTTGCTGTTGCTAGCTAATTTGTTCTGGGATATAAACATTGGGTTATTTTACCTGAAATACACAAATTCCTCTACTCTGACAATTAATTCAGAAAAAACAGTCAACCGAATTCGTTTCTCATCATCGCTCCTCCTTCCTACAGGCTTCTTTGGACTTGATATGGCGGTTGGCAACCAACTTTACAGGGCATTACTACAACCGACTGGAGTGTGGACGTCAGTTCACCTTTCAAATCACCCACGTGGGTATATGCTCCTAAAAACCAATGAGGAGATTCGAGAGCCAGGACTTGAAGCGCGTTGAGTGTCACAAATAGAACCAACTTCTATTTTCGCTCGCTGTCTCGCGGGAGCAGTGTGGGTGCAATGATTGAATATGTGTCCATTTATTTTGCGACGCGAGCGGTGTGGTCAGCATGTTAGGAAGATATAAAACGTAACTTTTAATTCTGTGACTTTTATTTGCCCTTTAAAAATAATGTATTCGGTGGGGTCAATTGGTATTACAGAGAGTAAAAATTAAAATGTATGTATTGTGTAGAACATATATGCTTGTCTTTCAGGAAGAACAGGGAATTGGGTCAGCTCTACTCATTACATTTCTATCATTGAGAACATGTCACCTCACTGAACTCCAGTCCTCACACCGCCAGCTGATGGTGACGCATTATTTCTCAGTACCATAGAGACTGGTTAATTAAAAGTGCATGTGGAGTTTGTAGCTCTTCACTATTAAAAAGGGGGAGGCATGAGGAGCCAACTCTGCATAAACAGGTCTTTGGTGCCCCCCCCAAAGGAAACCCCTTTAAAAAAAAAAAAAAAAAAAAACTCGCTCCCTCAGAGGGGTTGAGTTAAATGTGGAAGACACATTTCAGTTGAATGCATTCATTTGTACAACTGACTACAGTAGGTATCCCCCCCCCCCCAGCCCAGCCCAGCCTGCATCACCCATTAATCACTGTGTCACACCCACACAACTTGCTGTCACACCCACACAACAGTGTAAAGTAATTAATATCTACTAGTGTACCACTAATTAATTTACATCTCCCTCAGAGCGGAATCCTCCACAAAATGCTGACAGGGGAGAAGATACAGCACAAGTGAACACCTGAATACACCCCCCCCCCCCCTACCTTTGTTTGGGTGAAGGATCCCGTGTCGTGTAGGACAGCCACTCTGAATGGGGGCCACCAGGTGTGAAACTCGCTGACCCACTGGTGCATGACTGTAGCTGGACACACTATCACTGTAGGACCTAGTCCTTGGTACCTGGAATACACACACACACGCACACACACACACACACACACATATATAGGATCAGGTAAAGTTCGGGGTTTGTGTTTGTCAGGCTGCTGGCATGTTATGGTTCATTCACACCGGGTTTATACCGACATAAATAGCCAAATTAGGGCTGTGACAGTCTTGGAAAATGAGGTTACGGTAGTTGGCCAGGCCAACGTACACGGTCACCGACATAACCGTTCAGGTTCGTACACTTGTTACATGGACATGCAGCTTAATAAAACCCATTTGAAACAAGCAATTAACACTTCCCTATTATCATGGCATTTTATTCTTATTATTCAGGTTATTACAAATACAGAAAAGCCAGGATGGAGGATCTGTTGCATATTGACAACATTAAACGGAGTCAAAAGAAAGATATACAGTTGAAGTCAGAAGTTTACATACACCTTAGCTAAATACATTTAAACTCAGATTTTCACAATTCCTGACATTTAATCCTAGTATAAATTCCCTGTCTTAGGTCAGTTAGGATCACCACTTTATTTTAAGAATGGGAAATGTCAGAATAATAGTAGAGAGAATGATTCATTTCAGCTTGTATTTCTTTCATCACATTCCCAGTGGGTCAGAAGTTTACATACACTCAATTAGTATATGGTAGCATTGCCTTTAAATTGTTTAACTTGGGTCAAACGTTTCAGGTAGCCTTCCACAAGCTTCCCACAATAAGTTGGGTACATTTTGGCCCATTCCTCCTGACAGAGCTGGTGTAACTGAGTCAGGTTTGTAGGCCTCCTTTCTCTCACTCGCTTTTTCAGCTCTGCCCACAAATTTTCTATAGGATTGAGGTTAGGGCTTTGTGATGCCCACTCCAATACCCTGACTTTGTTGTCCTTAAGCCATTGTGCCACAACTTTGGAAGTATGCTTGGGGTCATTGTCCATTTGGAGGACCCATTTGCAACCAAGCTTTAACTTCCTGACTGATGTCTTGAGATGTTGCTTCAATATATCCACATAATTTTCCTCCCTCATGATGCCATCTATTTTGTGAAGTGCACCAGTCCCTCCTGCGCCAAAGCACCCCCACAACATGATGCTGCCAGCCCCATGCTTCACAGTTGGGATGGTGTGATAAGCCTCCCTATTTTTCCTCCAAACATAACGATGGTCATTATGGCCAAAACGTTTTATTTTTGTTTTATCAGACCAGAGGACATTTCTCCAAAAAGTACGATCTTTGTCCCCATGTGCAGTTGCAAACCATAGTCTGGCTTTTTTATGGTGTTTATACTTGTGCTATTGCTTGTACAGATGAACGTGGTACCTTCAGGCATTTGGAAACTGCTCCCAAGGATGAACCAGACTTGTGGAGGTCTATTGATTTCTTTTGATTTTCCCATGATGTCAAGCAAAGAGGCACTGAGTTTGAAGGTAGGCCTTGAAATACATCCACAGGTACACCTCCAATTGACTCAAATTATGTCAATTAGCCTATTAGAAGCTTCTAAAGCCATGACATTTTCTGGAATTTTCCAAACTGTTTAAAGGCACAGTCAACTTAGTGTATGTAAACTTCTGACCCACTGGAATTGTTTTACAGTGAGTTATAAGTTAAATAATCTGTCTGTAAACAATTGTTGGAAAAATTACTTGTGTCATGCACAAAGATGTCCCAACCGACTTGCCAAAACTATAGTTGTTAACAAGAAATTTGTGGAGTGGTTGAAAAACAAGTTTTAATGAATCCAACCTAAGTGTATGTTAACTTCTGACGTCAACTATATACTACTGGTCAAAAGTTTTGAAACACCTACTCATTCAAGGGTTTTTCTTTATTTTATTATTTTCTACATTGTAGAATAATAGTGAAGACATCAAAACTATCAAATAACACATTAAATAATGTAGTAACCCCCTCAAAAAAAGTGGTAAACAAATCAAAATGTATTTTACATTTGAGATTCTTCAAATAGCCATCCTTTGCCTTGACAGCTTTGCACACTCTTGGCATTCTCTCAACCAGCTTCACCTGGAATGCTTTTCCAACAGTCTTCAAGGAGTTCCCACATATGCTGAGTACTTGTTGGCTACTTTTACGTCACTCCGCGGTCCAACTCATCCAAAACCATCTCACTTTGGTTGATGTCGGGGGATTGTGGAGGCCAGGTCATCTGATGCAGCATCCATCACTCTCCTTCTTGGTCAAATAGCCCTTACACAGCCTGGAGGTGTGTTGGGTCATTGTCCTGTTGAAAAACAAATGATAGTCCCACTAAGCCCAAACCAGATGGGATGGCGTATTTACTGCAGAATGCTGTGGTAGACATTCTGGTTAAGTGTGCCTTGATTTCTAAATAATTCAGTGTCTTCAGCAAAGCACCCCCACACCATAACACCTCCTCCTCCATGCTTCACGGTGGGAAAAACTAAAATGCAGATCATCCGTTCACTCACACCGCGTCTCACAAAGACACGGCGGTTGGAACCAAAAATCTCCACCGGTCTAATGTCCATTGCTTGTGTTTCTTGGCCCAAGCAAATCTCTTCTTCTTCTTGGTGTCCTTTAGTAGTGGTTTCTTTGCAGCAATTTGACCATGAAGGCCTGATTCACATTCTCATCTGAACAGTTGATGTTGAGATGTGTCTGTTACTTGAACTCTGTGAAGCATTTATTTGGGCTACAATTTCTGAGGCTGGTAACTCATGAACCTATCCTCTGCAGCAGAGGTAACTCTGGGTCTTCCATTCCTGTGGCGGTCGTCATGAGAGCCAGTTTCATCATAGAGCTACACATGGTTTTTGCGTCTTATAGTAATGATGGACTGTAGTTTCTCTTTGCTTATTTGAGCTGTTCTTGCCATAATATGGACTTGGCATTTGACCAAATAGGTCTATCTTCTGTATACCCCCCTACCTTGTCACAACAACTGACTGGCTCAAACACATTTTATTTAATCTTTATTTAACTAGGCAAGTCAGTTAAGAACAAATTCTTATTGACAATGACGGCCTAGGAACAGTGGGTTAAATGCCTTGTTCAGGGACAGAACGACAGATTTTTACCTCGTCAGCTCGGGGATTCGATCTAGTAACCTTTTGGTTACTGGCCCAATGCTCTAACCACTAGGCTACCTGCCACCCACATTGAGGAAAGAAATTACACAAATTAACTTTTAAGAAGGCACGCCTGTTAATTGAAATGCATTCCAGGTGACTACCTCATGAAGATGGTTAAGAGAATGCTAAGAGTGTGCAAAGCTGTCATGAGTAAAAAAATTACTTTAAAAAACTTGAATGAGTAGGTGTTCCAAAACTTTTGACCGGTAGTGTATGCCTACCGGTATTGTATGCCTATCAGTTGACTTTCCTGTAATAAAAAATAAAGAAAAGCAACACAGATCCTATTTTCACGCACAAAACCATTCAAATGAAATCCGATGGGTTTTCTAATTTTCCCAAAATATTCACATAATGTCACAAACCCTGCTGTTGCAGTCATTGGCTCAATGAAAGATCCAAGATTAAATCATGACAGGAGCGTTTGATTCTTAAAGAGACACCCCCCCCCCCATAAAAGCACCGGTCAATCAATGCCACAAGCTATAGTATGAAGATGTAATTGACAACCATCAAAATAGAAAGAAATACGTGCAACATGTCCATAGCCTATTTATCAGCGATGCCGATTATCGAGGGGGAGAGTGTTGGAAATATTTTTCAAATACTGTGCGGAATATACACTAAGCAAAAATATAAAACCCAACATTCAACTATTTCCTTTTAAAAAAAAACTAAATTACAGTTCATAAGCAAATCAGTCAATTGAAATAAAAATTATTAGGCCCTAATCTATGGATTTTACATGACTGGGAATACGCATATGTTGGTCATAGATACCTTTAATTATAATTTTTTTAGGTAGGGACGTGGATGAGAAAACCAGTCAGTATCTGCAGCGTGACACATCTCCTTCGCATAGAGTTGATCAGGCTGTTGATTGCGGCCTGTGGAATGTTGTCCCACTCTTATTTAATGGTTGTGCGAAGTTGCTGGATATTGGTGGGACCTGGAACACGCTGTCGTACACATCGATCCAGAGCATCCCAAACATGCTCAATGGGTGACATGCCTGGCGAGTATGCAGGCCATGGAAGAACTGGGACATTTTCAGCTTCCAGTAATTGTGCACAGATCCTTGCAACATGGGGCCGTGCATGAACATGCTGAAACATGAGGTGATGGCGGCAGATGAATGGTCTGCCATCTGCCCTGTACAGTTGAAACCGGGATTCATTCGTGAAAATCACACTCCTCCAGCATGCCAGTGGCCATCGAAGGTGAGAATTTGCCAATTGAATTCAGTTACGACGTCGAACTGCAGTCAGGTCAAAATGACGAGCACGCAGATGAGCTTCTCTGAGATGGTTTCTGACAGTTTGGGCAAAAATGATTTGGCTGTGCAAACCCACAGTTTCATCAGGGTGGCTGGTCTCAGATGATCACGCAGGTGAAGAAGCCGGATGGGAAGGTCCTGGGCTGGCGTGGTTACACTTGGTCTGCGGTTGTGAGGCCAGTTGGACATACTGCTAAATTCTCTAAAACAACGGAGGTGGCTTATGGTAGAGAAATTAACATTAAATGATCTGGCAACAGCTCTGGTGGACATCTGTGGCATTATGTTGTGTGACAAAACTGCACATATTAGAGTGACCTTTTATTGTCTCCAGAACAGGGTGCACCTGTGTAATGATTATACTGTTGAATCAGATTCTTGATATGCCACACCTGTCAGGTGGATGGATTATCTTGGCAAAAGAGAAATGCTCACTAACAGGGATAAACAAATTTGTTCCCCAGATTTGATTGAAATAAGCTTTTTGTGCGTATGAAAAATGTATGGGATCTTTTATTTCAGCTCATGAAACATGGGACCAACACTTCACATGTCACGTTTATATTTTTGTTCAGTGTGAATGGATGTAAAAAAAAAAAAAAAAAAACATTTAAAAAAATGACTTCGTTGACTTACTGTGTGAGGTGAATAAAAAAATGACAGATGCCCAGCTTATTAGTGGTGGTGAGTGAACACAATCAGAAATCAGACATCCCCAAATGGGCACTTTCCTACATTTGCATTTGCAGGCCAGGTACTTGTGTGTGTGCTCAGGCGCGCAACGCTGCGTCAAAATTACCAGGAAAGAGAAACAAGACACGCGCTCATTGCTTACATGGAGCATGTCAATTATGCTATGAAATAAACCAAAACGTGTTTTTCATAAATGTAGCAGGTTGTGAACTCTGCAAAAAACATTTCCACTCAGAGAATGAGAACTATAAATTAATAACAGGGTTTATCATTAAATTGCCTGTTTTACAAATGGTAGGCTACAACATGGGCATTCATAAAAGTGCTTTGCGGGCCAACACTGTATAGTCTAGGCTACTATTCCACTTTGCGGGGATAAGAGGGCGGCAATTTTATTTAACTCGCATAGGGCGGTATGTTGGCCAGGACCGGGCCGATATGAGGATTGACACATTGTCCATTTGACACAACATTACCGCATTATAGGCCTCAGAGCCAGAACAACCTTGTCGACTGCTTAAAAAAAATAAAAAAAGAGATGTATTTATTTATTTACTAGCAAGCAATGAAAACGTGCATTGTGTAAAAAGAAAGTCGACACATCAAAAGACTTTTTACTGAAGTGTCACAGCCTATAGCGCTCTACAGCTAGTTGAGCATCAAAAGGACAGTTAAAAAGAGGATGTAGAAAGTTTAATGGATAGACTAAGTTAGCAAAACAATTGATTATAGTCATTAGTAAACACTACTTGGTCAAGTTTAGCTACACGACAATAAAGTTAATACGATTTTTTTTAAATCCGAAAATGAATGTAGGCCCATTTCAACGGTTTTGACGGTTATTTCGTTTATGACGTTCTTTATCCATAACCGTCAACGACACGGTTATTAAATTATCGTCACAGCCCTAACTGCCATGAACCTCTGCTTGGTGGAAACCATTGATAGAGGCATAATTGAGTTTGCAAACAATCAATTTGTGGACGTTCACAGCAGACAGAGTATTGACCATCAGAGAGGTTCAATCCCTCCGGAGTGTGTGTGTGTGCGGAACCAGTGGGCCCCGCCTTCAACGTGCTTTAATGTGGTTCACGTTTAATTGGCCCCCTCTGCCCCCGTGACCACGTCCACTAAGAATCACACACACACACACACACACACACACACACACACACACACACACACACACACACACACACACACACACACACACACACACACACACACACACACACACACACACACACACACACACACACACACACACACAGACCCTGTGTCATGTCCGCGTTTTTCCTTTGGTGTCTGCAGTAGAGAATGAGAGGAGTCTAATAATTGAAACATGTTTAATAATTCAGACTAAAACTCTACAGCACAAATCACCCTAATGAAATATTCATTACTACACAGACTCCCAGTCTGAACACACCATAACGGCTAGAGTTTGTGTGTGTTCGTGCGAGCGTCAGACCTGGGTCCAAATCATAGACGACAAATCTTTGTAACTGTCCCATTATGGCGTCTGTGGGCATGAGCAGCACAATTGAGGCCATCTCCATTATAAAGTAGTTAATTTTCTTCTTCTACTGAATTGGTAAACAAACTGAAAGGGTGCATACTGCCACCTGGAGTCTGTTGTTTGAACAGGTATAAAGCCAAGGTTGGCGATTTAACCCACCTGCAGTAATGTAATGTTTGCTCACAAGTATAATTATTTGGCTGATCGCTGCTGATGAGCTGGATGGAATTGTGTGATCCTTCATTAACCCATAGGAAGTTCCACCCAGTTGACTACTTTTAAAAAGTCCTCAATGGCAATGTCCATGCAAAAATGTGTTATTTCCAAGGAGTGATCTCCATCTATCTCTAGGGTCCAAATACTTGATCTATGCCTAATTGAGCTTGCCTGTTGCAATGGAACTAATATAAAAGTTCAAATAATGCAGACCCCACCCACCTGGCCTTCTAGGCAGGCTAGAGCAAATGCTCAAAGTATTTGAAAGACTTGGTGTATGTGTGTGTCAGGTGTATGTGTGTGCATGCCTGTGTGTCCATGTGTACCTGTAGTTGGACCCTCGTGTGCGTAGTTTGCTGTAGCTGAGGCCAGCCAGGAATGCGATGACTTGGATGGTTTTACCCAGACCCATCTCATCCCCCAGGATTCCCCCTGCCTGCTGGCAGTGTAGCTCCCACAGCCACCTCACACCTGTCTGCTGGTACCTGGAACACACACAGAAAGAGACAAAGACACACATACGCGCGCACACAGCTGTTAATATACACACACACAAACATCCCTGTCTGTCAAAAATCCACCCCCGCCAAAACACAAAGAGCACAGTGTGTGTAGTGGTAAATGAATCGTTAGGTCATGATCAGTAACCATTCCAGATAAAGAGACCGGAAGTGTAGAGACTGATCAGCTGTGAGCCACTTTGCTTACTTTCTACTTGAGTACTTTTTTACTCAACTCAGACTCAGTTACTCAACTGAACACAGTCCAAAACAATCTGCCTGCTTTGAGTTCAATACGCTTCACTTATACTTACAATGATGTTCTGTGGTGATGATAAAACCAATCTAAAACTGAATGTATTTTTTTTATAAACTGGTCCACACACACACGGCTTATTATAGTCATACTTTATGTATATGATCATTTACACGATCAGAGTTCATATTCAACAGGTATCAACATAAACATTAGTCAGAAACGTTACAAAATACAGTGACAATTGGGAAAAGCTGTTACTTTGTTTGTTACTTACTTGAAGAGTTTATTCCAGAGGAATCCCGGCACTTTGAATCCTTCATCAAACTCAGCGTCACTCTGGTCACTCTCCTCCTCTCCTCTCTCCCTCTTCTCCTCCCTCTCTCTCAGCCGCAGCCGCCTCCACCTCCTGTAAAGAGAGAAAACAGTCACCACTACTCTCATCCTCTCCCTTTCCTCTTCCTCCTCCTACAGGGGAGCAGGTGCTACTGTCACATAACAGTCACTACAGCCCCGCACACACTCTTGTATTGACTCAGCAAAATCTCCCTCAGCAATCGCCCAACCAGCCCCATCTGGATCTCTCCCCCTACAACACTTGGGCCCATAACACAAAGTGTCTCAGAGTAGGCCTGCCGATCGAGGATCAGGTCCCACCTCTAATTTCATTAAACTGATCGTAGATCAGCACACCTACTATGAGACGCTTTATGAATATGGGCCCAGACCCTTATGTGCATCTGAGCAGCAGAGATGTCCCATGCTGAAACAAGACCACTAAACATTTGCGGCCCGAACCTTGCTCTTTAAAACCCAAAGGGATGTGTGAGTAATTGGTGTAATCACTATCAGTTAGCATAGGGAATTCTTAAGCCGTTTTAAGGAGAGCAATCTAAGGCAGTTGAATTTTTTAAAATATATATATATATATATATATATATTTACATTGTCTTTTCTGACATTTTTGAACAGATAGAGAGAAAAGGTGATAGTGTGGAAAGATAGAGGCTGTGTCAAAGGGCAGTAGGCCGGATTTAAACCTATGCCGGCACAATAGACGTGTGCCGGAGGCTGCGGGATTACCACTAGACCAGCCAGGACACGTGTATTTTTAATAGACTAGCTGCATAGAGCGAGAGGGCAGTTAGTGGCAGAGTCGTCACACAGCAAATGAAGATTGATACAGACAATTAGTGGAGTGGGTTCCCTAGGAAAGGTGTGAGAGGGAGAGGACCGGAATCCATCTTCATTTGGTCCTGGTCCTGTCACTAAGGCTGGGAGACTGCTGCTCTTTGCTGGCCTGCTGAGACCAGCCACACTAATTAAGTCAAGGCATCGGCTCAGTTTATTACGCTTTTCTCTCTACACACTTCCCTTCCTCTCTCTCTCTCTCCTTTCTCTCCCCCTGTCCCTCTCCTGTCCTTTCTCACTCCCTTCCCGTCCCTCTCGCTCTTCTTAACCGCTCTCTCAGCCTCCTGAGTCATTCCACCTCAAAAAGCACAAGAAAGAGGATTTCGAAACCCACCAATTTAGATTGTACTGAAATCGTTTCTGTAGTTAGAAACAGATAAGATAAGCATTCCTGAAACATTATTTTGTTGAAATATAATTTGATCTGAGAAATTAAGCTATTTGATTGCGCCCAAATTGTCAATTTAAATTGATAGGATTCATATAGTCAATGAATCTGATTTGGACCATAATTCTTCCTAACAATGAGTAAGACATGAGGAATCTAATAAAATTGTCAAAAACCACCTACGAGCCACGCACAGCCCACGCCAATCCCACTCCAACAACCAGTATACTATCAGCTTTGACAAGGAGTATGACGCTGCTGCTTGGAGTATTGCTTCTTCTTTTATAACGTATTCTCTGTGAATTTGGTGCTGTTCCCCTGTTTAGAGAAATTAGCAAATGAAGTTGCTTGCATCAGCGTTTTCCACAAGTACTCAGTTTAAACAACATTGTGGAAGGAGCTATGTTTTTAGTAGCCTCTAGTACATACTAATGCTTTGATTCCATCTGAAATACACCAGTTATTGAATACTTTATCGAGTTTATATCCCAGATTGGAAATATTTGTTGTGGTATTGTGTAAGACATGATTTTACAATTTAAATGACTGAGAATGTATGAATTCAATCTATTGTATAAACTGCCTTAAATTTTGCTGGACCCCAGGAAGCTGCCTTGGCAGCAGCTAATGGGGATCCATAATAAATACAAATAGTTAGTTGTTTTGGATATCGTCTAGGTCTATATGATCAGGACTATTTTCTAAGTAAGAGAACATTAAACCTTTAACCTGTCTTCTCTTGAGATTAAAGTCTTATTTATTTAAGATATGAAATGCCACAATGATGCTTGTTCAAATTATGTATTTTATTAAAACAGAATAATGAAGTAAATAGCCCACATTATCTTGACAAATAAATTCAAGGTTACATTTTTAAATAAAAGGGCTATATACACACACATCTTAAAAAGGTCCAATGCAGCTGTTTTTATCTCAATATGAAATCCTTTCTGGGTAACAATTAAGTACCTTACTGTGATTGTTCTCAATTAAAATGGTTGAAAATAAACTAAAATAGCTTCTTACTGGGCTCCCAAGTGGCGCAGCGGTCTAACCCACTGTATCTCAGTGATAGAGGCGTCACTACATGATGGGGAGTCCCATAGGGCGACACACAATTGGCCCAGCGTCGTCCAGGTTAGGGTTTGGCCAGTGTAGGCCGTCATTGTAAATAAGAATTTGTTATTCACTGACTTGCCTAGTTAAATAAAGGTTTAAAATTCTTAGCAAAGAGCAATTTCTCAAGGAAGAATTTTGCTAGGACTGTCTGGGAGTGGTCTGAGTGGGGAGGGGAAACTGAAATCTAGCTGTTATTGGCAGAGGTTTAGAATGATTTCTTATTGGTCTATTAACTCATTTACTGGGCAGGCAAAAACTCCATCCCACCAAAACAAGCTGGAAATTCAGGCAGTCGTTTCAAACAGCGCTTACACTAAAAGGGCTATCATAATTTTCACAATATTATTCCAACTTCATAGTGTGGAAATATATATCAAACACAGGCAAAACACGTTTGACTGCACCTTTAAGGTAAAATTATGTAAAATGATCATTAAGTAGGGCCCTATAAAATCAGTTATATTTTTTTGCCTGATTCCATTTTGTTCTTTCCCAAATTCTGTTTAGATTTTTGGGTGTAGACACCTTTTAATTGAAGTGTGCACCTAACAAGAAGCCTTTTTTTAGCTGTGTTTTTGTAGCGCACATGTGATGGTAGAGTTTTCAAAACAAATACCCACTGGATTAATGAAAATAATCATAAAATTGTGCCAGATAAGCAAAGGCTACTTTGTAGTTCACATTTAATTGAGAATTTTTACCAGAATAATGTTTCCATTAGCATCAACGCTAAAAGCTACACAAAGTTGTTCAGACACACACAGGGGAATTCTCGTTGCCTCTTCAGAAAGTTGCAGGAAATACAGATCACTGATGCATTCTGTTCATGTGTTATGATAAACTTGGGATAATTAATTTAATACATTTAGTTGATTCCCTACTAAGGTTATGGCTGGGTGATATGGCCAAAATATTATATCACCATATTTAAAAAAAAAAATCTACAGTATTTTATGTTTTTTTAATAATAAAAGTTCAAAATTTGCTTTATGAGTAGTGTGTGACTATAGGGTGGCAACACATACATTCTAAGTGATTTCAATGGGTCTTTCTCCATTCTGATTGTTTTATACCGTTTAATTCAACTTCAACCCCCAAAAAGTCATAATTTTCATCAATTCCTGCATTTGAGATCATTTTCACACTACCACGTAGGGCTGCACGATATGGGCAAGTAATCTGGGCCTTATTTTTAACCAAATGTTGCAATTTGACTTGCGATTTAGAGCAAAACACTTGGGTTAACTGTTGGAATCATGGGAATAGAATGTCTATTGTAATTATATAGTTATAATATAATAGTGGGCACTTTTAATACAGTGTTGTTTGACATGACAACGAATGAAAATGCCAGGGAGGAATTTATTGTGACAGGTTAGGTTAGGTGTCCTAGGGGACCCTATAATCTTTGGCTACATTGAATGTTCTCTTAGCAACTTCATGTAGCTAAAATATTCTTTCTTTGCGTTTACCTCGTTAATTTAGAAGACACTGTTGCACAAACAACAAGATTTAGGACCAACTTGCTAAGACAAACTAGCTGTTTGCAGATGTAAGAAACAAGCTAACAGTGTAATTATAGAATGCTAGTAGATTTATATTAAGAAGCAAAGTGACAACAGCATCGTTGTCATCAACAGTGTTGCATATGCTGCACTGACCATGCAGACTGAACGCAAGTGTCTCGTGTAGGGATGGGTCTTTCGAGAACGAGTCGGCTCTAAGAGCCGGCTTGCATATCAGAAGAGCCGAATCTATTTATAAAAATAAAATAAAGATATCAATTATCAAAAGATTTAAATGAACAGAATTAACTAATTCAAAAATAAATAAATAATAATAATATAGGCCTAAATGCTCAAGCGCACCCATTCGTTCTGACTGTCTGCTCAGACTAACAGCCTCACCTGTTGTTCCTGTCAATCAGACACGCAGTGTCAACCAATGAACCAAAGATGTGTGAGGGAGGGCCGAGCCAACTCACTCACAGTCACACACTTAGCAGCCGAGGAGAGAGAGGAAGGACAGCTGTGAAAACAGCTGGAAAATGAGTCGGAAGCAAAGTAGCATTTGGATGCATTTTAATAATGTAGACAATGTTAGAGCACAGTGTAGAATTTGCCAAAACAAGATCTCATATAAAGCCGGTTCTACGCACAACCTACACCGGCAGTTGCAAACTGTGCACCCAACTGTGAAGCTAGCTGTAGTGGAGCTTCGAGCAACTAGCGGGCCTGCTAGTGATAGTGGTGGAGCCAGCAACTCCACACATGGAGATGTATCCACTCAGTCAAGTAGGCCTACTCCGCAACCCACAGCAACGCAGTCTTCTATGGACCCATTTATGCCAAAGTCTATGTCTGAGGCAAAACAAGGCCAAATTGATATTGCACTGGCTAAAATGATTGACACCGATTAGCAGCCATTTTTGATCGTGGAGGACAGAGGTTTTAGAAATTATAGCAATAGTCTAAATCCAATGTACACAATTCCTAGCAGGAAAACCCTTTGAAAATCACTTATTCCACAACTGTACGAGAGCACACAAGCTTCAGTGCGAAAAAGAGTCCAAAAAGCTACTGCAGTTTGCCTTACCACTGACTGCTGGACATCAAGGGTAACCACTTCTTACATGTCGGTTACATGTCACGTCATTGAAGACTTTAATGTCTAGTTCAGCGACAGACACACCTCAGAGAACTTGGTAGAGTAACTGTTGAGAGTGGCCAGAGAATGGCAAGTAGATGGAAAAGTGGTCTGTTGTGTTAGCGACAATGCAGCTAACATAACCAAAGCCATGAAAATGTTTAAATGGACCCATCATCCATGTCTTGCCCACACAATCAACCTGATTGTAAGAGATGCTCTGAAGGTGATGAAGCCCACTGTGGACAAAGTGAAAGCAGCTGTGGAATACTTCCACAGGAGCACAGTAGGTGCTGAAAAACTAAAGTCTACATGCCAGATGGGGAAGCCTGAGCTGAGGCCTAAACAAGACTGCACTACAAGGTGGAATTCAACATTTTATATGTTGAAGCGGTTTCTTGAGTCAAAGGATGCCATCATATCTACCCTGGCCATTGCCAATGCACCTATTGATGCTCTGACCCAAAAGGAATGGGAGGTGGTGGAGGAGGTGTGCAGAGTCCTGGAACCCTTTGAGCAGGTCACTGTGGAGATCAGTGGAGAGAGGTACAGTACGCAGTTATTACTACATCATTATTTAATCCAGTATTTTATATGTATATGAGCAGTAGATGAGAATGTAGTATCAGTGGACAAAACATGAACCTGAACTAATAAGTTACTGTTCTCTCGTCAGCTATGTGACAGCCTAAAAAAATTATATCCCTGTGTAAGGGTCTTCAGTGAATCTCAGCCAGCTGCCAGAGAGAAGCAAATGTAACCACAGAGTTGATGGACACCCTGTGTTCATCAATGGACAGAAAGTTCCACCGAATGAAAAATAATCACGTGCTATCAGAAACCGCTGCACTTGACCCCAGGTTTAAGAAGTTAGCCTTCAGTGATGCCAGAGCGATTGACGAGGCTCTTCAAAGAATAACCTCAGCAGCAGGGAGGGACAGCCCCAGCAGTCAGCTGGCTCAGGCACCAGGGCAACAGGAAGAAGAGGGATCAGATGGAGCAGAAGCACCAGCAGTAGTGCCACAAACGTCTGCTGTTTGGATGCTGTTTGACGAGAGAGCAACTGGGGATGCAGCACGAAGGAATCCCTTAGCAGATTCCATAATGGAGGTCCGATCCTATTTGGAGGAGCCCCTCAGATCCTCTGAGCTGGTGGAAGAACAAGGCCTCTGTCTGCCCAGGGCTTACTAAAGTCATGACAGGGAGACTCTGCATAGTGGCCACATCCATTCTCTCAGAGGGTCTTCTCGAAAACGGGACAAATAATTACTGAGAGAAGAAACTGCATCAGCCCCTCGAAAGTGAGGCAGCTTGCATTTCTGAATGCAAATCTCTCATAAAAGAAAAATATGGTCAGCATTGCTGTGTGCTGCTGGTTATAACATGGCATTAAAGGAGAGAGAGAAAAGAGGGACCAGTTTAATGTTTTAAGTGGGATGCTGCAGTTTTGCACATTGTTATTTATTTTTCTTTGATATGGTGCAATATTCTATTATGCTGTTCAGATTGTATTCATTTTGAATGTTTAGATTTATATGCACTTTGTTTGTATACACTGCTCAAAAAAAATAAAGGGAACACTAAAATAACACATCCTAGATCTGAATGAATGAAAAATTCTTATTAAATACTTTTTTCTTTACATAGTTGAATGTGCTGACAACAAAATCACACAAAAATTATCAATGGAAATCAAATGTATCAACCCATGGAGGTCTGGATTTGGAGTCACACTCAAAATTAAAGTGGAAAACCACACTACAGGCTGATCCAACTTTGATGTAATGTCCTTAAAACAAGTCAAAATGAGTCTCAGTAGTGTGTGTGGCCTCCACGTGCCTGTATGACCTCCCTACAACGCCTGAGCATGCTCCTGATGAGGTGGCGGATGGTCTCCTGAGGGATCTCCTCCCAGACCTGGACTAAAGCATCCGCCAACTCCTGGACAGTCTGTGGTGCAACGTGGCGTTGGTGGATGGAGCGAGACATGATGTCCCAGATGTGCTCAATTAGATTCAGGTCTGGGGAACGGGCGGGCCAGTCCATAGCATCAATGCCTTCCTCTTGCAGGAACTGCTGACACACTCCAGCCACATGAGGTCTAGCATTGTCTTGCATTAGGAGGAACCCAGGGCCAACCGCACCAGCATATGGTCTCACAAGGGGTCTGAGGATCTCATCTCGGTACCTAATGGCAGTCAGGCTACCTCTGGCGAGCACATGGAGGGCTGTGCGGCCCCCAAAGAAATGCCACCCCACACCATGACTGACCCAAACCGGTCATGCTGGAGGATGTTGCAGGCAGCAGAACGTTCTCCAAGGCGTCTCCAGACTCTGTCACATGTGCTCAGTGTGAACCTGCTTTCATCTGTGAAGAGCACAGGGCGCCAGTGGCGAATTTGCCAATCTTGGTGTTCTCTGGCAAATGCCAAACATCCTGCACAGTGTTGGGCTGTAAGCACAACCCCCACCTGTGGACGTCGGGCCCTCATACCACCCTCATTGAGTCTGTTTCTGACCGTTTGAGCAGACACATGCACATTTGTGGCCTGCTGGAGGTCATTTTGCAGGGCTCTGGCAGTGCCCCTCCTTGCACAAAGGCGGAGGTAGCGGTCCTGCTGCTGGGTTGTTGCCCTCCTACGGCCTCCTCCACATCTCCTGATGTACTGGCCTGTCTCCTGGTAGCGCCTCCATGCTCTGGACACTACGCTGACAGACACAGCAAACCGTCTTGCCACAGCTCGCATTGATGTGCCATCCTGGATGAGCTGCACTACCTGAGCCACTTGTGTGGGTTGTAGACTCCGTCTCATGCTACCACTAGAGTGAAAGCACCACCAGCATTCAAAAGTGACCAAAACATCAGCCAGGAAGCATAGGAACTGAGAAGTGGTCTGTGGTCACCACCTGCAGAACCACTCCTTTATTGGGGGTGTCTTGCTAATTGCCTATAATTTCCACCTGTTGTCTATTCCATTTGCACAACAGCATGTGAAATGTATTGTCAACCAGTGTTGCTTCCTAAGTGGACAGTTTGATTTCACAGAAGTGTGATTGACTTGGAGTTACATTGTGTTGTTTAAGTGTTCCCTTTATTTTTTTGAGCAGTGTACATTAAAATGTTACACTTTAAATGCAAATGTTTAATAGCATTATTTTTCATAACAAACCAATGCATTTTTAAATACATTGTGGTTAAGGTAGAGTATGATTTCATTTGATCATTTAATTAGAATTGTTTTAACACCAATCATAGTCAAACTATCGCAAACGGTTTGACTTCAAAAAATACAAAACATATTTTTTTAAAGAGCCGTTTGGGAGCCAAAAGAGCCGGCTCTTTTTGGTGAGCTGAGCCGAACGAGCCGGCTCACTGAAAAGAGCCGGAATGCCCATCACTTGTCTCGTGGTTGAGGAACATCAAATGCGCTCCTTGAGTGACAGGGGGCGTGGCTAGATCTGTGTGGAAAGCGGCATAGAGATGACCCAAGTAGCGAAGTAAACTACAAAAATGAACGTTACACACTGCCTATCACATTTAACAAACCAAACATTCAAATACCGGTATAGGAGGTAAAGTAAAAAACACAAACCTGTCCATGCATCAATACCGGTACACCTCCCAGCCCTAACTAAGGTCAATAAAAAATATATATTTTGTTTTATTCCTTTTTAATGCCTGGATTCCGTGAGGGGCCTAATTATCATGGACCAGAATGAGGCTCTCCACTACTTATTGCTGCAGTGATGATTCACTCTCATCGAATATTTCCATAATTTATCTGCAGATAATCGCAAAAAGCTAGGCCTACCAGTAGCCTATGTAAATAAGGGAGCCAAATGAGCAGCTCTCTCACCAATGAGATTCAGTAAACTACACTGACTTTAGCGTCACTTTCTGGCAAGTAGGCTACAACGCCACGTGGCTGGCTTACATGTAACACGCAAAAGAAAAGAAAAATGTACCAGAAAACAAATCATATAAATAAGGCTAACTGGATTTCGACTCATTGTTACCACTGACATTACAAGGGACGTGCTAATTCACGAGCATCATGCTTTTTCCCTACTCCCTGTGAAGAAATTGGACTGCAGGCAACCAACCACAGCGCACACAAATTGTACTGGGAGGTTGGACAGACTTCATGAAGCAGACTTCATTACCGGTCATCGCTCGCTTTGTGACCGACAGGCGCCTATCCTTTCAATACATTGCTAGAAGATGCGTATTGTTCATTCTAGCGGGAGAGGGCTTGAGTAGCGAATTGAAACTTAAATTTAAAAAATAGTCTAGTTAATATGAAGTGGAAAAAGTAGCCGGTTGAAAACGAGTATGCAACCGGTTGATTAGCCGCAGCCGGCACGAATGGAAAACAGTTCTTCCATTATTTAGTGTGAAAGTACAACGTTTCTCCCACTAGATGCTGCTGTTCCTGATACGTTTATCCATTTTGCTGGTCTCCTGTGTTTATTAAATGGATAAAACATTTTCTTAGCAACTTTAGGTTATATTTAGGTTTAGGTTATATATATTTTGCTCATGGTGAAAATAAATTGTGCGGCCATCCTCACAATTCAACCCAGTCCTCTATGAAAGCAATTCAGTGAGTCCTTCTCTTAGGCTAAATTTGTGTCCAGGAAAACGACCCCTCTGTGTGTGGTTTATTCCCATTAAAAAAAGGCATGGATTAGTTAGACCAACAGCAGTTCTAATGGTTTCAATGTTATGTTCTCTAATGGTCTTCAAAGAGTTAAAGTCCCAAACACACACTGTATCGTGTTCTGCAAGGGTAATTGTATTGGGCTGGGTTTAAAGGTAAATGTCACTAATCACACTACATATAGAGATGTTCTCTAAATATTGTATTGAAAAACATACAACTGCCATGCAATGGTTTATAATTGTATTCTTTTATTAGGACTCTCACAACATTTTTCTCCATCAACGTTTTGGGCTTGTAGAAAAAGCCTTCATATGAACTGCCATTTGGACTATTTAAGGAGAGTTGGGTTGAAGCATTAGGTTGCTAAGAAAAGGGCAAACTGAATTGCTTTCATAGAGGACCGGCTTTGATTTTTTTTTTTTTTCATCATGAGCAAAAGCTATTGGTTTTCTACCCAAAGTTGCAAAGAAAATGTTGAGATCCATTTAATAAACACAAGAGACCAGAAAAATGGATAAAAGGGTGTGCTGGCAGCAGCAGGAAAAGCGACATCTAGTGGGAAAAACCTGGTACTTAAACACTAAATTATGGAAGTGACTTCAATGGCTAATTTCTCTAAATGGGGGGGGGGGACATAACCAGATTCACAGGAAATACATCACAAGGGATGAAGAAGCAATACTGCATACCACATCTTTAAACTACACTGAACAAAAATATAAAATGTAAAGTCTTGGTCTCATGTTTCATGAGCTGAAATAACAGATCCCAAAAATGTTCAATACGCACAGAAAGCTTATTTCTCAAAAATGTTGAGCACAAATTTGTTTACATCCTTGTTGATGAGCATTTCTCCTTTGCCAAGATAATCCATCCACCTGACAGCGGTGGCATATCAAGAAGCTGATTAAACAGCATGGTCATTACACAGGTGCACCCTGTGCTGGTGACAATAAAAGGCCACCCTAAAATGCGCAGTTACGTCACACAACACCACAGATGACTAAAGTTGAGGGCGTGTGCAATTGGCAGGCTGACTACAGGAATGTCCACCAGAGCTGTTGCCAGAGAATGTAATATTCATTTCTCTACCATAAGCCACCTCCCAACGTTGTTTCAGAGAATTTGGCAGTACGTCCAACTGGCCACACAACCACAGACCAAGTGTATGGAATCGTGTGGGCGAGCGGTTTGCTGATGTCAACGTTGTGAACAGAGTGCCCCATGGTGGCGGTGGGGTTATGGTATGGGCAGGCATAAGCTACGAACAACAAACACAATTGCTTTTTAATCGATGGCAATTTGAATGCACAGAGATACAAGGATCTGTACACAATTCCTGGAAGGTGAAAATGTCCTAGTTCTTCCATGGCCTGCATACTCACCAGACATGTCACTCATTGAGCATGTTTGGGATGCTCTGGATCGACGTGTACAACAGTGTGTTCCAGTCAATATCCAGAAACGTCGCACAGCCATTGAAGAGAAGTGGGACAACATTCCACAGGCCACAATCACCAGCCTGATGAACTATATGTGAAGGAGATGTGTCGAGCTTGATGAGGCAAATGGTGGTCACACCAGAATACTGACTGGTTTTCTGATCCTCGTCCCTACTTTTTTTTTTATTAAAAGAAGGTATCTGTGACCAACAGATGCATATTTATATTCTCAGTCATGTGAAATCCATAGTTTAGGGCCTAATGAATTTATTTCAATAAACGAATTTCCTTATATGAACTGTAACTCAGTCAAATCTTTGAAATTGTTGCATGTTGCGTTTATATTTTTGTTCAGTATACTTGTTAAACATAGAAAACGAATATTGTATACTGGTTATTGGGGTGGGATTGGTGTGTGTGTGTGTGTGGGGGGGGGGGGGGGTCCGTGGGTAGCTTTTGACCATTTTATTGGATTCCTAATGTCTTACGAGGTTTCGATACTGCGACCAGTTTGACTTGGCAATGCGACAAACATTGATAATCAGGTTCGTTTTTGGTTCACAATTAGCTTTTTTAATCATCATGATTTATTTAAACAGTAATGTGCAATTTACCAAAAATAAACCAACAACAGCACAGGAATGCCCATGGCAGTGTGTGTCAGGACTCGATGTTGAACACAGTCTGTGCCTAGAAAGTTCGTTATATCGAGTACTTATCACACGCTCGCTGCACTCATATAGCCTATAGATATTCTGTCGGGCAGTTGGTTGTTGCGTGGAGCGAAGACCGAGAGCGGTAGGGGTAGGAAAGATGTTCCTAGTTCTGATATCTACCAGTAAATGCCAAGGCAAGAATGTGTATGCAAATCAGGAATTTAAAAAGTTCAGTCTCGTTTGAATATTTGCAATGCGCAATTCAGTCATCATGGCCTACCTTGAAAATCCGACATTGCCTCTAGGCTCTTTGGTCCTTGAAGTAATTTAAGTTATGGTAGCCAATTTAAAGTTTCACTGCTCCAATATAATTATTCTGCGATTTCATTTCTGATCAGATTTTAATGAGAGATATTGGCACTTCCGTTTGTTTCCCGCCGTCTCAAATGAAGGGTGTTTGCCCTAGTCTGTTGCGGTAAAAACCATATGCGGTTATTATGAGCAAGACAACAACGAATGTTGCCTTCAATTTAGTTCTCCATACAATGCGTTCCATTACAAAGGGGATCGGGTTTTAAATAGCTTTTCGTTTTAACACATGATACAATAATCCCTCAATAACTCTTCAACATCTCAAATGGCGAGACTGACTGGCTACCACATGGACAGACTTCATTAGTGTGTGTGTCGGGAGGATGTAGTCGATTTAGTATGACAATGCCCACATTATTTCAACATACTTTAGAACGTAAAAATAGTGTGAATGTCAATGCAGCGGGTAGGCCTATTATAGGCTATTACAACAATTCAATGGGAAATTACAATGAAGTGCTTGAAAAAGTCCTTGAATTTGACTTGCCAATGTCTGTATGAACCATGCATAGGCTACTTGATCAGCCCGCAAATGAAAGATACAATTATCGTGATATTGTTAGAGGGGTAAAGATAAAGAGTTTTGTTCGGGGGCCAGGCAAGGATTAACCCTGCCGAAAGGAACATAGTCGAATAGATAGAGTATCGCTCCCAGACGCACACACATCAGCAGAAGAACTAGAAAGTAGTCTATGCCCTACTGGCAGAATCATGATCATTTGAATCAATCCAGTGGCCATTTGTTTTGAAGACTCCATCACAAGTGCGCTACAGAAACACCGCTAGCCTAACACAACTGTCTGGCTGGTGCACACCTAAACCGAAGGGTAGCTAAACCATTTTTTTTCTTCTTTTTAACATTTCTTAGATTTTCCCCAGACCTAAACAATGGTCCCCTGGTGTGGTTTAAGCATTATTGTGGATTTAGAACATTCAATTGTGTTTTGAGAGCAAAAACCCGCATTTTCTCCCCAATTCTGCCCTCTAGAGAATTTCGCAGAAATTAACACATGGCACTTATTAGTTCAGAAATCTGAAATAAATACATTTTGCACTTTATTTTAACACCATTTTCTATGCCGTTACAGTAAATCTATCCAAATCAATGTAAGAACACAAGGGCATGCTAATTTAAAAAGACAGCTAGTCATTATTAGCCCAGTTCTGTATGGAATGCAGGCACATTATGGGACACAGGCCAAGTCATTATCAAATGTGCTGGTGCCACCAGTTGGAAAAAGTTAGCGCAGAACCCTGCTTACTCATTGTTATGAAGAATTATGGTCCAAACCAAATGTTCAGTACCATTTATTGAAGATATGACTCCTCTAAGTTTAAATGGACAATTTGAGTGCAATACATTTATTTCAGAGAGATCAAATTACATTTCGACAAAATAATATTTTCAGGAATGCTAATCGTATTTGTTTATAACTATGGAAACTATTTCAGAACAATCTGAGAGGTTGGGTGTCATGGCTTGCTGAAACGACAGGGAATGACCCCCCTACCATAAGTACCCAGAACAGTGATGTTGTATTATCATTCCAACTGTGTAGCTTGTAGTGCAGAGAAAGGACACCTGCCAACACTATTTAGTTAGTGTCTATAAATATGTAATCTTGTTAGCACTGTCTTAATATTAAATGTGTGCAGTAGGGTTGGGGGAGGATATTTGGGGAGACCTCTTCTACAAAGTGCTACTCCAAATATCTCGATATCCGATATCTAGTCATTAACGGTGTGAAACGATTATAACTACAGACTGCAATTTGTGCTTATTTATGATATTATAGTCGATTTCTAATTAAATAAGTATGACAAAACAATAAGGCTTAGTTCATTCATTTAGACTTACTTTTCAACATATTGATACAGCCTAACTGATAAAACTGCAAAGCTTTGATTTGAAAAGCTCAAAGAATATAGTCTTGCGTGTCTCTCCAAAACATCCCTCCCAACCCCAATCCCAACCCCAACCAGGCCTACATTACAATAACACTGATGTTAAAGGTGTAGCTAGTCACTAGTAGGTTAGTCCTGTAATTTTAATTTCCTTTGAAATTCAATTACATTTATTTAATCTATGCCACGGGGGGTAACTAAGAGGTAAGGACAAACCTACTAGTGATTAGGCTACACCATTAACATCAGTTTTTCCACTACTACCAATGTTACTTAGATGGGACAAACTACCCTGCCCAGCTCATCTATGTCTGAATGTGTTTTCATAGGAATGTTCCAAAGTTGGTGTTGGCAGCCTGGATGCTGATGAGGTACATTTACAGGTAGTGTTTATCATATAATCTGTTTGTGAAGGCGTGTTTTTTTTTTACCGTATCCTCTGTTTATAGGACTCCACATCTCCGTCGTCTTTCTTCATCTTCTCTTTTCCCTTTTTCCCTGAACCCTCGTCTTCCTCTGAGCTGTCGGGGTAATACTCCTCGTCACTCGCTCTCCTTTTCCCCTTCTTCCCCCCTTTTTCTTCACTCTTCTTCCTGTAGGGCTTTAACTCATAGTAGTCAACCTCATCCTCCTCTCCCCAGCCCTCGTCTCGGTCCTCCCTCTCTTCTCTCTCGGGGTCCATCAGTTCATCACTGGGGAGGTACTCAGACCCCTCGCTGTCCATCTCATCGCCCCCAGCTTGAAGCTTCGTCCTGGGCTTGGGGATCGGCGTGACCCTCTTAGCCGGGGCCTTAGAGTGGGCCTTCAGAGCGGTTCTCTGTAGCTTACGCATTCGCTTCTGGAGCTTCTTATCCACAGAGAAGGAGGGGAGAGCCTAGTAATGGTATGAATGATGATAAGCATAGTCATAATAATAATCATGAAATGCATTAAGATATAATGCTTTTCACCATAAGTAGCCATAGAGTCACAGATTCAGGAATTAATGGTACCGAAATCTCCACACACACACAATCACCCACCGCTCCGTTGGTCTTTTTCCCTTCCTTGCCCACAGCAGTCTTCTTCTTCTGCTTTAGGGGTGCAGGTCTCTTCCTGTCCACCGCCATCTTAGCTTGGTCCGCCAGGTACTGAACAATAACAATAACACAATCAATCAACTTATCAACCGATCAACCCATCAATGAAAAAAAATGATCCACCTACAGCGTCGAAGCCAGAGTTTTCAGACAGCATGAACTTGCGTGGTTCCTTCTTCTCCTCCTTCTGAGGGACCCTCGTTCCAAACGGTGTCATGTGACCCGTCCGGATTAGCTCCTCCCACTCCGTCTCCTGTGCCGGCATCAGCATACTGCCCAGAGCAGATGGGCCGGGCTCTGTTAGAACAAAACAGGTTCAATATTTTAATCATGTTTACATACTGTTTTACCCACTTTATATGTATATACTGTATTGTAGTCATGGCTCGTCCTATTATAACTATTGCTGTACACACATTTTCTATTCATATACTTTCCATACACACCATTATATATACACTGAACAAAAATATAAACGCAACATGTAAAGTGTTGGTCCCATGTTTCATGAGCTGAAAAAAAAAAATCCCAGAAATGTTCCATACGCACAAAAAGCTTATTTCTCTCAAATGTTGTGCACAAATTTGTTTATATCCCTGTTAGTGAGCATTTCTCCATTGCCAAGATAATCCTTCCACCTAAAAGGTGTGGCATATCAACAAGCTGATTAAACAGCATGATCATTACACAGGGAGGGAAAATAACAATTTAATCCATTTTAGAATAAGGCTGTAACGAAACAAAATGTGAAAAAAGTCATGGGGTTTGAATACTTTCTGAATGCACAGTGTATTTTGGTATTTCTCCCATTCTTCTCTGCAGATCCTCTTAAACTCTGTCAGGTTGGATGGGGAGCGTCACTAAACAGGGATTTTCAGGTCTCTCCAGAGATGTTCGATCGGGTTCAAGTCCGGACTCTGGCTGGGCCACTCAAGGACAATCAGAGACTTGGCCGAAGCCATCCTGCTTTGTATTAGTTGTGTGTTTAGGGTCATTGTCTTGTTGGAAGGTGAACCGTTGCCCCAGTCTGAGGTCCTGAGCGCTCTGGAGCAGGTTTTCATCAAGGATCTCTCTGTACTTTGCTCTGCTAAACTGTCCCTCGATCCTGACTAGTCTCCCAGTCTCTGTCGCTGAAAAAAATCCCCACAGCATGATGCTGCCACCACCATGCTTCACCGTAAGGATGGTGCCAGGTTTCCTCCAGACGTGACACCTGGCATTCAGGCCAAAGAGTTCAATCTTGGTTTCATCAGACCAGAGAATTTTGTTTCTCGTGGCTGAGAGTCCTTTAGGTGTCTTTTGCCAAACTCCAAGCGGGCTGTCATGTGCCTTTTACTGAGGACTGGCTTTCGTTTGGCCACTCAATCATAAAGGCCTGATTGGTGGAGTGCTGCAGAGATGGTTGTCCATCTGGAAGGTTCTCCCATCTCTACAGAGGAACCCTGGAGCTCTGTCAGAGTGACCGACGGGTTCTTGGTCACCTCCCTGACCAAGGCCCTTCTCCCCCAATTGCTCAGTTTGGCTGGGCGGCCAGCACTAGGAAGAGTCTTGGTGGTTCCAAACTTCTTCCATTTAAGGATGATGGAGGCCACTGTGTTCTTGGGGACCTTCAAATGCTGCTGACATTTTTTGGTACCCTTCTCCAGATCTGTGCCTCGACATAATCCTGTCTCGGAGCGCAACGGACAATTCCTTCGACTTTATGGCTTAATTTGATCAATTTTAGAATAAGGCTATAACATTACAAAATGTGGAAAAAGTGAAGCGGTCTGAAAACTCTCCGAATGCACCATATTTGGTCACGTTATAGTGGTCGCGCTTTGAGACTTTGGTTAGGGTTTTGGTAAACAATTCGAAAGTAGCTAATTTGACATAAATAACGGACATGAACGAACAAATCAAGCATTTATTGTGGACCTGGGATTCATAGGACTACATTCTGATGAATTCCTCAAAGGTAAGGAAACATTTATCATGTATTTTCTGGTTTCTGCTGAGTCCAACATGGTGGCTAATTTGGCTAATCACCTGAGCTCCGTCTCAGATTATTGCATGGTTTATATTTCCGTAAAGTTTTTTTGAAATCTGACACAGCGGTTGCATTAAGGAGAGGTATATCTTTAACAAACTATAGTTTTGGCAAGTCTGTTAGTGAGTCAGAAGTTTACTAAATTGACTGTGCCTTTAAACAGCTTGGAAAATTACAGAAAATTGTGTCATGGCTTTAGACGCTTTTGATTGGATGTATTTCAAGGTCTACCTTCCAACTCAGTGCCTCTGCTTGACATCATGGGAAAATCAAAAGAAATCAGCCAAGACCTCAGAAAAAGACAAATGTAGCTCCACAAGTCTGGTTCATCCTTGGGAGCAATTTCCAAATGCATGAAGGTACCACCTTCATCTGTACAAACAATAGTACGCAAGTATAAACACCATGGGACCACACAGCTGTCATACTGCTCAGGAAGGAGACGCGTTCTGTCTCCTAGAGATGAACGTACTTTGGTGCGAAAAGTGCAAATCAATCCCAGAACAACAGCAAAGGACCTTGTGAAGATGCTGGAGTAAACAAGTACAAAAGTATGTATATCCACAGTAAAACAAGTCCTATTATGACATAACCTGAAAGGCCGCTCAGCAAGGAAGAAGCCACTGCTCCAAAACCGCAATAAAAAAGCCAGACTACTGTTTGCACATGGGGAGAAAGATTGTACTTTTTGGAGGAATGTCCTCTGGTCTGATGAAACAAAAATAGAACTGTTTGACCATAATGACCATTGTTATGTTCGGAAGAGAAAGGGGGTGGCTTGCAAGCCGAAGAACACCATCCCAACCGTGAAGCACAGGGTTGGCAGTATCATGTTGTGGGGGTGCTTTGCTGCAGGAGGGACTGGTGCACTTCACAAAATAGATGGCTTAATGAGGGAGGAAAATGATGTGGATATATTGAAGCAACATCTCAAGACATCAGTCAGGAAGTTAAAGCTTGGTCGCAAATGGGTCTTCAAAATGGACAATGACCTCAAGCATACTTCCAAGGTTGTGGCAAAATGGCCCTAAGGACAACAAAGTCAAGTTACTGGAATGGGCATCACAAAGCCCTAACCTCAATCCTATAGAAAATTAGTGGGCAGAGCGGGTGAGTGAAAGGAGGCCTACAAACCTGACTCAGTTACACCAGCTCTGTCAGGAGGAATGGGACAAAATTCACCCAACTTATTGTGGGAAGCTTGTGGAAGGCTACCCGAAACGTTTGACCCAAGTTAAACAATTTAAAGGCAATGCTACCAAATACTAATTGAGTGTATGTAAACTCCTGACCCACTGGGAATGTGATGAAAGAAATAAAAGCTGAAATAATTCTCTCTACTATTATTCTGACATTTCACATTCTTAAAATAGAGACCATAGAGTACGGCGAATGTGCAAAGAATGGGACAGGGCAATCAAGATCCCTCTAGTGAGAAGTAACTGACCTTCGTCCCCATCGTCCTCCAGCAGTAGCTCAGCCTCTATCTTCTGTGTGTCCTCTCCCCCCAGGATGGCCTGTAGTCTCCTCTGCTTTGCTCTGATCTTCTTCAATTGCTTCTCCTGCAGAGAGACATCTTCATCTTGAATATCATCATCATCATCATCATCATCATCATCATAACCAGCCCCATCATCACTTATAAAGGACAGGAGGAGCATCAAATCAGGAGACAGAAAGTGCTGGCCACAAGAGGATCTGCAACAAGCGGACACTAGTAAACTTAACAAGAGCTAATCCATTGAAGAACAGTGGATCACGGCTTGCATAGCACAGCCGCATTCCTGACAGCAGTTTTCCTCACCTTGTTCTCTTTCTGCCGTCTGACAGACTCCATCTTCCTGTTAATGTCTTTACTGGAAGTAGCGTAGGGAGTCAGCTGTTCTATGATCTTATTAATGTGCTTCAGAGCTGCCATACATGACCTGGAACACACACACACATACATACATTAGTACAGAACTGACACGGGTACAGCCTGACCGATACCTGCTCCAACTACAATTATACCCCAGCACCTCTCCTGTACTCTACCAACCCAGTTATAACCCTTAGACTTAGCTAGATTAACCTTCACCCAGCCTAGCCAAAGGCCATACCTGACATCGTCCAGTACAGACTGGTACTCCTTCTCTGCCTCGGCCTTGGCTGCAGCCTGGCTGGCCTCGTGTATGGCCTGGTCCACCTGCTGCAAGACCCCCTGCTCCAACACATCCTGGTCGTACACGGCGACACCCAGACCCTGCAGCTCTGCAGCCCCGGAGCTGGCACTCACAGCCTGGATACGCTGACGGTCAATGTGTAGCAGGGCTCCAGACTTCTTAATGGCTAAGAACAGAGTACAGACACACACAGTCACTGTCACTAAGAACAACAGAGGAGTAATGATATAATGGCGACGGAGGTCTCCACACGTTCTCCTAACCAATTGTTATTTATAACTTTTTTGTACATGTTTCTGCCACCGTCTCTTATAATCGAAAAGAGCTTCTAGATATCAGGACAACGATTGCTCACCTCGTACTAGCGAGTCGGACGTGAAGGATTTACTTCAGACACCCGACAAGGCCCAAATCCCCGTAATTCGCATAAGAAAGAGACAGAGATATCGGGGACGTAGGTCGCGGTGCCTTATAAGGATCCGACAGGCGAGTGGGTAATCTGTCTCTACCATCAGTCCTATTAGCCAACGTACTTGGATAACAAAATAGACGAGCTACGATCACGAATATCCTACTAACGGGACATTAAAAACTGTAATATCTTATGTTTCACAGACTTATGTTTCACAGACTACAAAGCACAGCCCAGTGACACGAGCCTACCAGACGAGCTAAATTACTTCTATGCTCGCTTCGAGAAAAGCAACACTGAAGCATGCATGAGAGCATCAGCTGTTCCAGAAGACTGTTTGATCACGCTCTCCGTAGCCGACTTGAGTAAGACCTTTAAACAGGTAAACATTCACAAGGCCAGACGGATTACCAGGACGTGTACTCCGAGCATGCGCTGACCAACTGGCAAGTGTCTTCACTGACCTTTTCAAACTGACCCTGACGGAGTCTGTAATACCAACATGTTTCAAGTAGACCACCATAGTCCATGTGCCCAAGAAGACTAACGTAACTCTAATTTGCATACCACCCCAACAGATCCACAGATGATGCAATCTCTATTGCACTCCACACTGCACTTTCCCACCTGGAAAAAAGGAACACCTATGTGAGAATGCTATTCATTGACTGCAGCTCAACATTCAACACCATAGTGCCCTCAAAACTCATTAAGCTAAGGACCCTGGGACTAAACACCTCCCTCTGCAACTGGATCCTGGACTTCCTGATGGGCCGCCCCAGGTGGTAAGGGTAGGTTACAACACATCTGCCACACTGATCCTCAACACGGGGGCCCCTCAGGGGTGCATGCTCAGTCCCCTCATGTACTCCCAGGTACGGCTCCCAACACCATCATTAAGTTTGATGACACAACAGTGGTAGGTCTGATCACCGACAACGATGAGACAGCCTATAGGGAAGGAGGTCAGAGACATGGTCGTGTGGTGCCAGGATAACAACCTCTCCCTCAATGTGATCAAGACAAAAGAGATGATTGTGGACTACAGGAAAAGGAAGACCAAGCACGCCCCCATTCTCATCGACGGGGCTGTAGTGGAGCAGGTTGAGAGCTTCAAGTTCCTTGGTGTCCACATCACCCAAACACACCAAGACAGTCGTGAAGAGGGCATGACAAAGCCTATTCCCCCTCAGGAGGCTGAAAAGATTTGGCATGGGTCCTCAGATCGTCAAAAAGTTATACAGCTGCACCATCAAGAGCATCCTGACTGGTTGCATCACTGCCTGGTATGGCAACTGCTCGGCCTCCGACCACAAGGCACTAGAGGGTAGTGCACACAGCCCAGTATATCACTGGGGAAAAGCTTCCTGCCATCCAAGACCTCTATACCGGACAGGTGTCAGAGGAAGGCCCTAAAATTGTCAAAGACTCCAGCCACCCTAGTCATAGACTGTTCTCTCTGCTACCACACGGTAAGTGGTACTGGAGCGCCAAGTCTAGGTCCAAAAGGCTTCTTAACAGCTTCCCCCTTCAAGCCATAAGACTCTGAACAGCTGATCAAATGGCTACCCAGACTATTTGTAATCCCCCCCCCTTTTACGCTGCTGCTACTCTCTGTTTATTATCTATGCAGTCACTTTAACTCTACCTACATGTACATATTACCTCAATTACCTCGACTAACCTGTGCCTCCACACATTGACTCTGTACCGGTTCCCCATGTATATAGCCTCGCTACTGGTATTTTACTGCTGTTCTTTATTTGTTACTTTTCACTTAACACTTATATTTCTTAAAACGGCATTGTTGGTTAAGGGCTTGTGAGTAAGCGTTTCACTGGAACATTTGATTTGAGTTTGTGAACCCAGACTATCCGTCGTCTTACCACTGCTGCCCTCCCCAGATCCAGTGCTATCTGGGCAGGCCATTGCTGGCTGCTCAGCGTCCCCCTGGCTGGTCCCAGTGATGGAGATTGAGCATCCAGCGGTTCCTCTGTTGGCCCCATCCTCCTCCATTACTCCCGGGGTGAGAGCAGCACTCGCCGGGTTGGAGAGGGAAATAGGAACCTGGTCCTCAGTATCTTCTACTGGCATCCTGTTACATCTTGAGACAGAAAGATTAAACCATCTGATTCAACTGCAGTGCAAATACACAGATACACACGGGGAAAGAGATGTCAACAGATTGCAAAATTACACATAGCTCTTTAATCTGTAGCTATGGCTATCTATTTCGAAGACTATTTCAGCTCTAAACTACACACTTACCAGTAACTAGCTAACTAAATAGAATATGTCATGACTTGATTTGAAAATAATCCATTTAGCTCTCTCTAGCTGCTGTAGTTATTCTACCAAATTAGGTCCAATAGCTAACATTCGCTAGATTACAGACTCATAATTTGAACGTTAGCAGAGTTAACTAACTAACGTGAGTTAGCTATGTAACGTTTATTGGCTAGTACCAATAACGTTAGCAGTTCAATCTTGTTTTATTTAGAGACTACAAGTTGCAACCTTACTAACTAGTTACATTCTCGAGCTAGTAGCGAGCTAATTAGCTAGATAGTTGTGTCAGGAACGTTGTCGACAGCAAATTCATTGTTGACAGAAAATAGTCTAGTCTCGATCAATGAAACGAGGCTGATATAACGTCTCAAAGATCACCCATTTCACCACTTACATTACAATTACATCGAGATTACAAAAAGTAATGTTAATGTCTTTAGCCTAGCTATGATACTTACAAATCTCGAAGTTACACAACGTAGCTACCTGGCTACTCCTATTGTGATGCTTTCCACTAGATAGCACAGCCACAAAGTCAAAATGGGATATATATCGTATAATTTTTATACAAATGTATGAAAACAAAAATGTGCTTTTAAATCTTAATTTAGGGTTAGGCATAACCGTGTGGATAGGTTTAAAATCAAATTTTAAGAAGATCTTTTTTTTTCTTCTACGATGAGGTTTAACGGCGGTTGGCATCCAATAAATGTGGCATTACTGCCACCTACACCTCTTATCTATGATATATTGGCGATTACACATCCGCCACCCACCTACTATGCGGCGTGGAAACGGCGTTTCTTCTTCTCTTCTTCGATGGTGTTTAACGTCGGTTGGGATCCAATTGTAATGGTGCATTACCGCCACCAGCTGGACGCGGTATTGTATAAGAAACAAACAAAACAACATTTCGGGAAAGGGGTAAACGACATCATACAAAATAAAACACATCAACTAAGAAAACCAATCACACTTCTTCAATCACAGTCCACTCCAAAATACACCCCTACACAGTCTCAGGGGCCTGTGATGATGGTACATTCACCGACAGGATTTCTTGCACTGCCTCAGCTGTGAAGTCATGAAGACCCCAAAAAGGTTCAGCGGCATTCACAGTGATTCCAATTTTCTTAGACTTCTTCTCCGCTTGTGCTGTACAGTTTATAACTATTGCAATAAATTATACAAAGTCCACCATTTTAACATGTAGCATTTCACTATCCCTCGGTTGATGAGAAACCTTCACTGGTTGTGGTGACTCTACTACTATTGTTTCTTCCCTGCCCTTTCTTCCCTGCCCTTTCCCTTTCTTTCCCACTCATTCTTTCCAATTTTCTCACCGCCTCCAAATTGGATACACGCTGGACACTCCTTACCCTTGCCAGCTCATTCTCCTTCACCCTAACAGGGCACTCCAAGAATTCAGGCACATGCTCACCTCCACAGTTGCAGCATTTCCCTTCATCTGGCATACGATATTCTTCCCTTCTGCACACACTTGACACATGACCAACTCTTTTACATTTATCACACTGAAGGGGCTTGTGCACAAAAGCGCTTACAGGGTATGTCATGAATCCAAACTTTATTTGAGAAAGGAGAGACTCTTCATCAAAGAACAGTAGCATGGATGAAGTGAATTTCTTTTCTCTGCCCACCATACAAGTCAGTCGACGTGTACCAACCACTCCATCGATGTCTTCAGTATTATCCTCTGTCTATATTTCTTGCACCACCCCAGAAATAACCCCCTTGATCGGCGCTCTGCTATGAAAATCCATGCAGGAAACATTCCACTCCGATGTCTTTTTCAGTCTTTAAACACTCTTCTTCTGCTCCACAGACACTCACAAAAAAAATAAGACCCCTTCTTGTTAGTCTCACCAAATCCACACTTTCCTCCAACACATTCCAGATTTTCCTGGAGACGTTAAACAGATTTTCCAAATAGCATTGATCCAAAACCCTGACTCCGACCAAAAACGAGTCTAGTGGTTTCCTATTTTCCAACATAGCTTTCTTAACTTCTCTTGTTTCCATTTTTCATCGCCACTGTAACCCACTCATTCTCACTTTCTTTACTATTAGCTTCACTTGACTCACTATCAGTTGCAAACAAAACCTCCGTTTGCACCATCTTCCATCCCGTCCTCAGTTCCGCTTCACATCTGCAAAGGATTCCACCAAAAAAACTTTTGACACACAGGGTATCTTTTGTCTGGCAGCAAACATTTAATATAGGCTGTGGGGTATCCACCACCATCTCTTCACTGGCACCACTTTTTTTCTAAATTCTTTTGATCGCCTCCTCATAGGAGATTCGATTGACCTCTCTGACTTTTGCCACCACAATTTACTTCGCCCTTACAGGGCACTCCAGGAACTCAGGATCATGATCCCCCCACCACAACTGCAACACCGTTGTCCTTCTACACGCCATTCTTCAGTATACTCTGTTCGTCTGCACACACTTGAAACAGGGACAAATCCTTTACAATTTTTACACAGCGGTAGTTTGGGGACAAAAGCTCTTACGACGAATCTTTCATAACCAAGGTTCACATGCGTAGGTAATTGCACTTAATCAATAAACGACAGTACCGACAGACTTTCTTATTTTTCTCCATTCAGCCTGCGGGTCAGACGCCGGGCACCAACCACACCAGGAATTCTCTTCGGGTGTTCAACCTAAACATCCGTCGTCACCCCTGAGATGACTCCTTTGACGGGTGCTCTACTCCGAAGTTCAAAATACAATATTATGTTGTCCGGATTCTTTTGAGGCCAACTGCAATCTTCCTCTGCTCGTCAGAAATACAATGAATCAAAATATGACCACTCCTGGTCATTCTGACAGACTCCAGTTTTCCAAGCAAAAACGTCACCATTTTCAACACCTCAAACTGGTTTCCCACATCTGCATCCTTACTGAACAACCGCTTCCCAACAAGAAGTGATTCATTATCATTTAAGCACGCATCATCCACTCCAATTTCAGACAATTATCCTCTTTGTTCCAGTTTTTGATTTTACTGTTGTCCATTCAGAACATTCGTCAAATTTACTTGACGTGCTGCTTAATTCGAACTCATCAACCACTTCCGCCATCTTCCTCTCCTGACCTCCCGCTACCTACTCGACTGTAGTATAACTCCCTTATAAACTCAGCAAAAAAAGAAACTTCCCTTTTTCAGGACCCTGTCTTTCAAAGATAATTCGTAAAAATTAAAATAACTTCACAGATCTTCATTTGTAAAGGGTTTAAACACTGTTTCCCATTAATGAACATGCACCTGTGGAACGGTTGTTAAGACTAACAGCTTACAGACGGTAGGCAATTAAAGTCACAGTTATGACAACTTAGGACACTAAAGAGGCCTTTCTACTGACTCCGAAAAACACCAAAAGAAAGATGCCCAGGGTCCCTGCTCATCTGCGTGAATGTGCCTTAGGCATGCTGCATGGAGGCATGAGGACTGCAGATGTGGACAGGGCATTAATTTGCAATGTCTGTACTGTGAGATGCCTAAGACAGCGCTACAGGGAGACAGAACGGACAGCTGATTGTCCTCGCAGTGGCAGACCATGTGTAACAACACCTGCACAGGATCGGTACATCCGAACATCACACCTGCGGGACAGGTACAGGATGGCAAAAACAACTGCCCGATTTACACCAGAAACGCACAATCCCTCCATCAGTGCTCAGACTGTCCGCAATAGGCTGAGAGAGGCTGGACTGGGGGCTTGTAGGCCTGTTGTAAGGCAGGTCCTCACCAGACATCACCGGCAACAACGTCGCCTATGGGCACAAACCCACCGTTGCTGGACCCGACAGGCCGGGCAAAAAGTGCTCTTCACTGACGAGTCGCTGTTTTGTCTCACCAGGGGTGATGATCGGATTCGCAATTATCGTCGAAGGAATGAGCGTTACACTGAGGCCTGTACTCTGGAGCGGGATCGATTTGGTGGTGGAGGGTCCGTCATGGTCGGGGTCGGTGTGTCACAGCATCATCGGACTGAGCTTGTTGTCATTGAAGGCAATCTCAACGCTGTGCGTTACAGGGAAGACATCATCCTCCTTCATGTGGTACCCTTCCTGCAGGCTCATCCTGACATGACCCTCCAGCATGACAATGCCACCAGCCATACTGCTCGTTCTGTGCATGATTTCCTGCAAGACAGGAATGTCAGTGTTCTGCCATGGCCAGCGAAGAGCCCGGATCTCAATCCCATTGAGCACGTCTGGAACCTATTGGATCGGAGGGTGAGGGCTAGGGCCGTTCCCCCCAGAATTGTCCGGGAACTTGCAGGTGCCTTGGTGGAAGAGTGGGGTAACATCTCACAGCAAGAACTGGCAAATCTGGTGCAGTCCATGAGGAGGAGATGCACTGCAGTACTTAATGCAGCTGGTGGCCACACCAGATACTGACTGTTACTTTAGATTTTGACCCCCCCTTTGTTGAGGGACACATTATTCAATTTCTGTCCATTTCTGGAACTTGTTCAGTTTATGTCTCAGTTGTTGAATCTTGTTATTTTCATACAAATGTTTACACATGTTAAGTTTGCTGAAAATGAATGCAGTGGACAGTGAGAGGATGTTTCTTTTTTTTCTGAGTTTAGAACATGAGAGAAAAAGCCTAATAATAATAAAATAATATTAATTAAAAAAATACCCTACCATTAACCCTACACTCACTAAAAACCTACCACCATACTCCTCTATTTAAATCTATTTACTCTTACCTCAGGCCAACAGCTTGAAAGGATGGGATACCACCACTTAACACATCCTCTAACTCTCCTGACGTCAAGTCTCACACACCCAAATACCTCTCTGCACACCACCACCTCAATTTTCTGTGACTTACGTTCCATCCATGCAGTTCAGTTGATAGCCATTGCTATAAATGCTAAAAATCCAATCTTTCTGAACCATATATCACTAGTTGGCCTATCCCTCTGTACTGGTACAGATCTACTACTCACACCACTCCTCTCAGGATCCCTCCCCCTTGATCCATCTTCCTCTACTTTCTTCACTGACTCAGCATACAACAACGTCTGCGCTATTCTAATGCTGGAAACCTCAATCCTGCCTCTCTGGCACTGGGCATTTCTAATCCCCAGCCCCATGGGCACCCCTACAATTAACACATACTGTACCACTAATTTCCCCAATACTACACATTCCTTTGTATCATGCCCTTCTGCACACTGCTCAAACCTAGGAACCTCCCTGCTACACACTGTTGCCACATACCCATAAGCTTGACACCTGTAACAGCGTAATGTATTCAGCACAAAGCTCATATGGGATAACTTATATATCCTAACATCACTTTGTCGGGCAAAGACAGACACCACTCACGCCACCCTGTCTGCGTCGCACCAAACAACGAGCATCACAAACACCGGGAATCTTCCCCTTCAGTTGCTCATCTTTCATATTTACCTCTACCCCAGTAATCACAATGGCGCCCTTTCCTTGAGAGCAAAACAATTCACCTCTCTTGTCCCCATTCGTTTAACGCGGAGTGCCTGCTCCGTCTGACCAGCAGAAACACAAACAATTATCCACAGCACCCAACTCTGTTTTCACCCACCCTGAAACCACAGATGGATCAGCCAAAAGGCAAAGGTCCACTTAAAAAAATTTTTTTACTCCTACTGTCACAAACTCATCTTTATCCTAACCCTCGGTGGAAGCCTCGCGCTCCGAGGAAGAGACATTTTAGAAATCGTCAGGGTTTATTACTTTGTGGTTGTGGTAACTAGTGACAACCATTATGACACCTCGTAAATCTTTTTCGGTGACAACCGTAGAGGGAGAGAGAACCTTGCTATGTACAGTGCATTTGGAATGTATTCAGACCCTTGTCTTTTCCAACATTTTGTTATGTTACAGCCTTATTTTAAAATGGATTCAATCGTTTTCCCCCCTCATCAATCTATACACAATACCTCATAATGACAAAGAAAAAACAGGTTTCTAGAAATCTATGTACATGTATTAGAAATTAAAACTCAAATATATCACATTTACATAACTATTCAGACCCTTTACTCAGTACTTCATTGAAGCACCTTTTGCAGCGATTACAGCCTCAAGACTTCTTGGGTATGACTCTACAAGCTTGGCACACTTGTATTTGGGGAGTTTCTCCCATGCTTCTCTGCAGATCCTCTCAAGCTCTGTCAGGTTGGATTGGGAGTGTTGCTACACAGCTATTTTCAGGTCTCTCCAGAGATGTTTGATCGGGTTCAAGTCCGGGCTCTGGCTTGGCCACTCATGGACATTCAGAGACTTGTCCCGAAGCCACTCTTGCGTTGTCTTGACTGTGTGCTTACGGTCATTGTCCTGTTGGAAGGTGAACATTCCCCACAGTCTGAGGTCCTGAGCGCTCTGGGGCAGGTTTTCATCAAGGATCTCCCTGTACTTTGCTCCGTTCATCTTTCCCTTGGTCCTGACTAGTCTCCCAGTCCCTGCCGCTGAAAACATCCCCACAGCATGATGCTGCCACCACCATGCTTCAACGTAGGGATGGTGCCAAGTTTCCTTCCTTCCTTCAATCTTGGTTTCATCAGACCAGATAATCTTGTCTCTCATGATCTGAGAGTTCTTTCGGTGCTTTTTGGCAAACTCCAAGCGGGCTGTCATGTTGCTTTTACTGAGGAGTGGCTTCCTTCTGGCCGCTCTACTATAAAGGCCTGATTGGTGGAGTGCTGGAAGGTTCTCGCATCTCCACAGAGGAACTCTGGAGTTCTGTCAGAGTGACCATCAAGTTCTTGGTCACCTCCCTGACCAAGGCCCTTCTCCCCCGATTGTTCAGTTTGGCCAGGCAGCCAGCTCTAAGAAGAGTCTTGGTGGTTCCAAACTTCTTCCATTTAAGAATGATGGAGGCCGCTATGTTCTTGGGGACCTTCAATGCTGCAGAATTGTTGTTAGTACCCTTCTCCAGAGCTGTGCCTCAACACAATCCTGTCTCGGGAACTCTATGGACAATTCCTTTGACCTCATGGCTTGGTTTTTGCTCTGACATGCACTGTCAGCTGTGAGACCTTATACAGACAATTGTGTGCCATCCAAATCATGTCCAATCAATTGAATTTACCAGAGGTGGACTCCCATCAAGTTGTAGAAACATCTCAAGGATGATCAATTGAAACAAGATGTACTTGAGCTCAAAGGGTCGGAATACTTATGTAAATAAGGTATTTCAAAAAATGTCTAAAAACCTTTTTTTTCTTTGTCATTATAGGGTATTGTGTGTAGTTTGATGAGGATTTTATATATTTTTTATCGATTTTAGAATAAGGCTGTAACGTATCAAAATGTGGGAAAAGGGAAGGTGTCTGAATACTTTCCAAGTGCACTGTCGTTTACTCTGCTCAACATTTAAACGGCACCCTCTAGTGGTACATAAGAATGTACTACATGCACTGCACTCTTGTCTATCACACACATAAATACATGGATGGATTGGATGGATTCAAGTCTTTTTATATAATACCTTTTTTCTATCAATCTAAATATTAAGTTGATTTTAAAAAAAAATGCCTTTATTTAATCAGGTAAAGCATTGAGAAGGAGAAGGATGAGTTGCAATCTACTGCAGAGATAGCTTGCAAAGTTCTGTAATACTTTCCAGGTCTATGCCCAAATAGTTCAAGCTTCTAATTTTTAAAATTAATCTCTCCAGAAATGAGTCTCTCACTGTTGCCGCCTGTTACAGACCCCCCTCAGCTCCCAGCTGTGCCCTGGACACCATATGTGAATTGATTGCCCCTCATCTATCTTCAGAGTTCATTCTGTTAGATGACCTAAACTGGGATATGCTTAACACCCCGGCAGTCCTACAATCTAAGCTAGATGCCCTCAATCTCACTCAAATGATCAAGGAACCCACCAGGTACAACCCAAAATCCGTAAACATGGGCACCCTCATAGATATTATCCTGACCAACTTGCCCTCCAAATACACCTCGGCTGTTTTCAATCTGGATCTCAGCGATCACTGCCTCATTGCCTGCATCCGCTATGGATCCGCGGTCAAACGATCACCCCTCATCACTGTCAAACGCTCCCTAAAACACTTATGCGAGCAGGCCTTTCTAATTGACCTGGCCCGGGTATTCTGGAAGGATATTGACCTCATCCCATCAGTCGAGGATGCCTGGTCGTTCTTTAAAAATAATTTCCTCACCATCTTAAATAAGCATGCCCCTTTCAAAAAATGTAGAACTAAGAACAGATATAGCCCTTGGTTCACTCCAGACCTGACTGCCCTTGACCAGCACAAAAACATCCTGTGGCGGACTGCAATAGCATTGAATAGTCCCCGCGATATACCAATACACAAAGTCATTTAGGAAAGCAAAGGCTAGCTTTTTCAAACAGAAATGTGCATCCTATAGCGCTAACTCCAAAAAGATTTGGGACACTGTAAAGTCCATGGAGAACAAGAGCACCTCCTCACAGCTGCCCACTGCACTGAGGCTAGGTAACACTGTCACCACCGATAAATCCACGATAGTTGAGAATTTCAATAAGCATTTCTCTACAGCTGGCAATGCTTTCCTCCTGGCTACCCCAACCCCGGCCAACAGCTCCGCACCCCCCGCAGCTACTTCCCCAAGCATCCCCAGCTTCTCCTTCACCCAAATCCAGAGAGCAGATGTTCTGAAAGAGCTGCAAAACCTGGACCCGTACAAATCAGCTGGGCTAAACAATCTGGACCCTCTCTTTATAAAATTATCCGCTGCCATTGTTGCAACTCCTATTACCAGTCTGTTTAACCTCTCTTTCATATCATCCGAGATCCCTAAAGATTGGAAAGCTGCCGCGGTCATCCCCCTCTTCAAAGGGGGTGACACTCTAGACCCAAACTGTTATAGACCTATATCCATCCTGCCCTGCCTTCTAAAGTCTTCGAAAGCCAAGTTAATAAACAGATCACTGACCATTTAGAATCCCACCTTACCTTCACTGCTGTGCAATCCGGTTTCCGAGCTGGTCACAGGTGCACCTCAGCCACGCTCAAGGTACTAATCGATATCATAACCGCCATCGATAAAAGATTGTACTGTGCAGCCGTCTTCTCTGGCCAAGGCTTTCGACTCTGTCAATCATCGTATTCTTATAGGCAGACTCAACAGCCTTGGTTTCTCAAATGACTGTCTTGTCTGGTTCACCAACTACTTCTCAGACAGAGTTCAGTGTGTCAAATCGGAGGGTCTGTTGTCCAGACCTCTGGCAGCCTCTATGGGGGTACTACAGGGTTAAATACTCGGGGCCCACTCTTTTCTCTGCATGTATCAACGATGTCGCTCTTTCTGCGGGTGATTCCCTGAACCACCTCTACGCAGATGACACCATTCTGTATACATCTGGCTCTTCTTTGGACACTGTGTTAACAGACCTCCAAACGAGCTTCTATACAACACTACTTCCGTGGCCTCCAACTGCTCTTAAATGCTAGTAAAACTAAATGCATGCTTTTCAACCGTTTGCTGCCCGCACCCGCCCGCCCGACTAGCATCACTACTCTGGACGGTTCTGACTTAGAATATGTGGACAACTACAAATACCTAGGTGTCTGGCTAGACTGTAAACTCTCCTTCCAGACACATATTAAACATCTCCAATCCAAAATGTAATCTAGAATCGGCTTTCTATTCCGCAACAAAGCCTCCTTCACTCACGCCGCCAAACATACCCGAGAAAAACTGACTATCCTACCGATCCTCAACTTTGGCGATGTCATTTACAAAATATCCTCCAACACTCTACTCAGCAAACCGGATGCAGTCTATCACAGTGCCATCCGTTTTGTCACCAAAGCCCCATATACCACCCACGACTGCGACCTGTACGCTCTAATCGGCTGGCCCTCGCTACATATTCGTCACCAGACCCACTGACTCCAGGTCATCTATAAGTCTTTGTTAGGTAAAGCTCCACCTTATCTCAGCTCACTGGTCACGATAACAACACCCACCGCACGCGCTCCAGCAGGTATATCTCACTGGTCATCCCCAAAGCCAAAACCTCCTTTGGCCGCCTTTCCTTCCAGTTCTCTGCTGCCAATGACTGGAACGAATTGCAAAAATCGCTGAAGCTGGAGACTTATATTTCCCTCACTAACTTTAAACATCAGCTATCTGAGCAGCTAACCGATCGCTGCAGCTGTACATAGCCCATCTGTAAATAGCCCATCCAATCTACCTACCTCATCCCAATATTGTTTTTATTTACTTTTCTGCTCTTTTGCACACCAGTACTACTTGCACATCATCATCTGCACATCTATCACTCCAGTGTTAATTTGCTAAATTGTAATTACTTGCTACTATGGCGTATTTATTGCCTTACCTTCGCACGCCATTTGCACACACTGCATGTAGACCTTCTTTTTTTTCTATTGTGTTATTGACTGTACGCTTGTTTATTCCATGTGTAACTCTGTGTTGTTGTTTGCTTTATCTTGGCCAGGTCGCAGTTGTAAATGAGAACTTGTTCTCAACTAGCCTACCTGGTTTAATAAAGGTGAAATAAAAAAATAATCTAAAAAAATCATATTATCTTTTACAATTACGACCTGATCAAGATAAGAGCGATACACCTAAGCAAAGAAGACAATTCCTGAAAACTCAACACATAAACAAAAAACAACATATCTACAACATGGGTAGTGTGCACCGAATGTCATTAAAAACACAGGGAACACAACTACAATCTTAAAGCAGTTGCAGGGGTGGATAACCAGGTAATTTAAACTGAAACTGGGGACCCGTCTAACAATTCCAGAGAGAGAGAACGTTTTTGTAATGTTACCCGTAATGTTCCCCTAATGTTTGAGAGTCCAGTTTTTCATTTGTTAAGGGGAACTACGTTAGCAAAAAACCTTCTGAGAACCTTTTAAGCATGTTTTGGCGTCAAAGAGAACATTACCTTAATGTGTCCAGTTTTCTGAGGGTTAGGAGAATATCCCATCAACGTGCCACCACACATACACAGAATATGATTGGCAGGTTCTCCAAATATAAGCTATTAATGTTCTAGAGAACGTTACAAGAACATTTGTGTGTCCAGTTTTCTGCGGGTTAGGAGAATGTTCCATCAACGTCCCACCAAACATACACAGAACATGGTTGCCATCATAGAAATAAGAATGAGTAGAACAGACTTGGAAGCTGGCTCAGCTGGCTCAGTAGAACAGACACTGGCTCAGCATGTTACATATCCACATATACTGTACATGTAGGCCCTGTCCCCAAACGGCCCTATGACATAGTAATGACATATCCCCCAAAATGTAATGTAATTAAGACTGTTGAGGAAATGACTCTGCTGTATCCCCCAAGCAGAGATCTTCTTACAGTTTTTTCCAACTGCTTACACACAAACTCTTTTAATGTCACACGATTTTTGAAACCTCTCACTCAAAGTGCAAAACTACACACCAAATATCCAAAACCATAAGCTATTTCTCAGCCTTTGACTCAGTTGTCATTTGCATAAAACACTTTTTTCAAAACTCTACACACAATTCTCTACCTAAAACACAAAATCTAACAGGAAGTGACTTGCTTTCCTTTTCCAAACAAAACCAATCAAAATGCTACACTTATTCACCAGGTCACACACACACTCCTCACATGTGCAAACACTAATAGCTTAACTGATCACTAACCAATCACTGCTTTACTGTAGTATAGGCCTATAAATAGGTCACAGGTCAGATTACCTGTTTTGAACAATGGATGCCAACAATGGACAGAGAGCAAGAGGAGTAGGAGGGAGAGGAAGAGGAGGACGAGGGCAAAGAAGAGAAGGAAGGAGAGCCATCTCTGATGAGATTAGGGCAACACTTGTTGATCATGTGATCAACCACGGTTTGACCATGAGAGAGGCTGGACTGAGAGTCCAGCCCAACTTGAGTCGATTTACAGAGGCGTCCATAATTCGAACCTTCAGAAATGAGAACAGGTATGCAACTATCTAATGACTATTTTAGCATTACAGTAATGTACTGTAAAATACGTATGACTGCATAGTATTGCATAAACATTTGTAACTCTAAGCCATCGATTTACTGCACTGCATTGAATGAATGAGGTTGGTTATCATGCTGTACTACATTTTTTTGTACATTGTTCACAGTTCCTATGCTGAACACATACTGTGTTTGAATTCTGTACAGAGTGGAAAGGCAAAGACATCATGGAGGATGAGGACGCTTGTTTACAGATGTACAAGAGACTGCAATTATAAATATGGTTTTGGCCAACAATGCAATTAGGATTCGAGAGATAAGAGAGCATATCTTGAATAATGACACCATATTTAACAACATCAATGCTGTAAGCCTGTCGACCATACAACGCATCCTCCAACGGCACCGAGTGACGATGAAACAACTTTACAAGGTGCCATTTGAGAGAAACTCTGACAGAGTCAAGAATATGCGACATGACTTTGTAGAGGTATGTATGCAACACTACTTCCAGTACTTCAGACATACTGTATTTACTCATCTGTATATCCTTTTGTCTGTTACAGAGAGTATTGGAGCTGGATGCCCAAGTAATTCGCCATTAATTTATTTATGTGGATGAGGTTGGCTTCAACCTCACCAAAACCAGGCGCCGCGGAAGAAATGTAATAGGACAGAGGGCAATTACCAATGTCCCTGGACAACGTGGGGGTAATATAACTATGTGTGCTGCCATCACTCAAAACGGGGTCCTCCATCACAATGCCACACTGGGTCCATACAACACCGGCCATATGCTCACTTTTCTGGATGCAATTTACACAATGCTTGTCCTTGATCCAGATCAGGAGCCTGCTAGATTTGTGGTTTTATGGGACAATGTTAGTTTTCACCGGGCTGTTCTGGTCCAAAACTGGTTTGCCACCCATCCACAATTTGTAGTTTTGTACCTACCCCCATATTCACCTTTTCTAAATCCCATAGAGGAATTCTTCTCAGCCTGGCGCTGGAAAGTGTATGATCGCCAACCCTATGCCCGCATGCCGCTTCTCCAGGCAATGGAGGACGCATGTGGGGACATAGAGGTTGCCTCTGTCCAAGGTTGGATACGCCATGCTAGGAGATACTTCCCTCGATGTTTGGCAAGAGAAAACGTATCTTGTGATGTGGATGAAGTATTGTGGCCAGACCCAGGCCGGAGAAGAGATGAAGCGTAGCTTAGCACTGGTGACTGCCCCCCCCCCCCCCCCCCTACCAATTCCTGGACTGCCCCCCGGGACCCCACACACACAATTGTGTTCTTTACTGTATTCTAAAGAATATACTTTTGGTTTACATATATTTATGGTTTTGTTGTATGCCACTGTATACAACAGTAATGTTTGGCCTAATAAATATTTTCTGTTTCTACATTGTATTGGTGTTTACAGTGTACTTGTTACCCCTCTCAGCAGATTACTTTCACTGTAGAACATTGTATTGAAATGTAGATATAAGCCTATGAAAGACCAAAGAGCTTTAGATTTAGAACAATAGTGTTTACATGGTATATCCAAAAATGTACTATTATGAAAGCAGTGTTTGCCATTTGATGCAAATGCTTCATTCTAACATGTGTTTATGGCATTTTGAATGCAGTGTTACATTTTGAAGGAGATGTGAGGCATTTTGCATTTTGTGTGTGCAGTTTTGGGAATTGTGTGTAGAGTTTTGAAAAAAGGAGACAGTTTTGAAAACGTGTGTAAACAGTTGGAAAAAACTGTAACAAGTAGATCCTCTTCAATTAAGGGGGGGCTGAAGAGGTATAATGGGTTTGGGAAAGTTCAAATGTATATGAGGATGCTTGATAGACATGTCCCAGCTAAGACCTTACATCGGTAAAGCTTACATCCGTTTGTCATCAATATTGGGGCCTTCTGACCTCAGATCCCAGCAAAGGCCTTACATTTGTCAAGCTTATACCCCTTTGTTCTCAATATTGGGGCCTGCAATAACCTGAATTGCTACAGCACACACACACACACACACACACACACACACACACACACACACATACAAACACACTGACACACACTACCCAGTATTACAAACCTACAGACCCTTTACAATTAGACATACAACTCCCGCAACCAAGGACTCGGAGGCCAACAATGAATAATGATTATTTGTAGAGAGATAGAGAGAGCGGGAGATTGAGAGAGAGAAATTGAGAGAGCGAGAGAGCGGCCACAGTTTGGGGATGAGACTTCTGATTGTATTTAAATTATGTAAGATAAAATTAATACCTAAAGAGGTTTTATTAACATTATGGAACATTGTATTTTCTTTTGGACAACAATTTAAGCATACATGTTTGTGAAGCAGTTGGACAACCAGCAGAGGGGGCTGTCAGAGAGGCTGATGTCTTTGAGATTACTGATGAGAAAGGAGTGCAACTGTATCAAATGCTTTGGAGAGGTATGCTTTTTGTCCAGGGAGGAGAAGATGTCATTGAGAACCTTGGTTGTGGCAGTTATGCAGCTGTGACCTTTTCGGAAACCAGACTGGAACTTGGAGAGGATGTGGTTATGGCTCAGGTAGTGGGTAAGCTGAGTGTTCACTATCTGCTCCAGGAGTTTGAAGAGGCAGGAAAGAATGGATAAAGGCAGGTAGCAGATGGGATCAGTGATGTCACCACATTTGAACAGTGAGTGAACATACAGTGCCCTCGGAAAGTATTCAGACCCTTTGACTTTTTCCACACTTTGTTAGGTTACAGCCTTATACTAAAATTGATTAAATCGTTTTTCCCTCATCAACCTACACACAATACCCCATAATGATAAAGCAAAAACAAGGTTGTTAGAATAAAATAAAAATGTATTACGATTAAAAAAAACTTAAATATCACATTTACATAGACCCTTTACTCAGTACTCAGCGATTACAGACTCAAGTCTTGTTGGGTATGACGCTACAAGCTTGGCACACCTGTATTTGGGGAGTTTCTCCCATTCTTCTCTGCAGATCCTCTAAAGCTCTGTCAGGTTGGATGGGGAGCATCGCTGCACAGCTATTTTCAGGTCACTCCAGATGTTAGATTGGGATCAAGTCCGGGCTCTGGCTTGGCCACTCAAGGACATTCAGAGATTTGTCCCGAAGCCACTCCTGCGTTGTCTTGGCTGTGTGCTTAATTTTCGCACAAATCTGAGGTCCTGAACACTCTTGAGCAGGTTTTCATCAAGGATCTCTATGTACAATGCTCCGTTCATCTTTCCCTCGATCCTGACTAGTCTCCTATTCCCTGCCGCTGAAAATCATCCTCACAGCACTATGCTGCCACCGCCATGCTTCACCGTAGGGATGGTGCCTGGTTACCTCCAGACGTGATGTTTGGCATTCAGGTCAAAGAGTTCAATCTTGATTTCATCAGACCAGAGAATCTTGTTTTTCATGGTCTGAGAGTCCTGTCATGTGTCTTTTACTGAGGAGTGGCTTCCATTTGGCCACTCTACCATAAAGGCCTGATGGGTGGAGTGCTGCAGAAATGGTTGTCCTTCTGGAAGGTTCTCTCATAGCCACAGAGGAACTCTGAAGCTCAGTCAGAGTGACCAACAGGTTTTTGGTCACCTGCCTGAACAAGGCCCTTTTCCCCCGATTGCTCAGTTTGGCCAGGCATCCAGCTCTAGGAAGAGTCTTGGTGGTTCCAAACTTCTTCCATTTAAGAATGATGGAGGCCACTGGGTTCTTGGGACCTTCAATGCTGCAGACATTTTGTTGGTACCCTTCCCCAGATGTGTGCCTCGACACAATCCTGTCTCGGACCTCTACAGACAATTCCTTTGACCTCATGGCTTGGTTTTTGCTCTGTCAACCGTGGGACATTATATAGACAGGAGAATGGGGTGTGTCTTTCCAAATCATGTCCAATCATTTGAATTGACCACAGGTGGACTCCAATCAAGTTGTAGAAACATCTCAAGGATGATCAATGGGAACAGGATGCACCCGAGTTCAATTTCGAGTCTCATAGCAAAGGGTCTGAATACTTAAATAAGGTATTTCTGTTTTTTATGTTGAATACATTTGCAACAATTCTAAAAACCTGATTTTGCTTCGTCATTATGGGGTATTGTGTGTAGATTGAAGAAGGGATTTAAAAAAAAAAACGATTTTAGAATAAGACTTAACATAACAAAATGTGGAAAAGGGAAGTGGTCTGAAAACTTTCCAAATGCACTGTATACCTTGCAGAGTAAATGGCAATCAAATCAATGCAATGAACTGTAGTTGTTTCCTCAGGTAAATGGAGTAGTTACTATGAACTGTAGTTGTTTCCTCAGGTAAATGGAGTAGTTACTATGAACGACATTATGTTGTCTGCAGTTTTACAACAGAGCCAGAAATGGTTGACGATGTCTTTGATCCAGACCAGAATGATTGATTGTCCAGAAATCTTTCCTGCCTGTGTTTGGTAGAACAGATAATTCCAGGGAGAGAAAGTCCATTACACATGATTACACTTCTACCCAGACACCACCTCAATTAATCAGCATTACTAAAGAAATGGTAATAAGTGCCTGGTATGCATATCATTTGTGCTTAAAAAGACTATTGGCCCACAATCCTCATGATTAGCATAGGCAATTTACATGACAGGAAAAGGACCGATGTGCTAATAGGATGAGTCTACTATCAGAGCATAACAGTCATCTCATTTAAATTGTATTTGTGCAATCTCTGAATGTAGTTGTGGACAAAATCAGTGACACTTCCAGAGACCACAGAGCAATTGGTTTTATTGAATGAGATTGTAATGCGAGCAATACCTCGAGTAATATTAAAGAAGTCTCAAGGTATTGCTCGCCTGAGGTAGAGTACCTCATGATAAGCTGTAGACCACAAAATCTACCAAGAAGGTTCTCATCTCTGTTCTTCGTAGCCGTCTAGTTACCACCACAAACCAATGCTGGCACTAAGACAGCACTCAACGAGCATTATAAGACCATAAGCAAACGAGAAAATGCTCATTCAAAAACTCTAGACCACCTTTACTCCACACACAGAGACACATACAAAGCTCTCCCTCGCCCTCCACTTGGCAAACCTGACCATAATTCTATCCTCCTGATTCCTGCTTACAAGCTAAAACTAAAGCAGCAAGTACCAGTGACTCGCTCAATACGGAAGTGGTCAGCTACGCTATAGGACTGTTTTGCTAGCACAGACTGGAATATGTTCCGTGATTCATCCAATGGCATTAAGTAATGTACAACCTCAGTCACCGGCTTCATCAATAAGTGCATTGACGACGTCGTCCCTACAGTGACCGTACGTACATATCCCAACCAGAAGCCATTGATTACAGGCAACATCCGCACCGAGCTAAAGGCTAGAGCTGCCGCTTTCAAGGAGCGGAACACTATTCCGGACACTTATAAGAAATCCCGCTATGCCCTCAGACGAACCATCAAACAGGCAAAGCGTCAAAACAGGACTAAGATTGAATCCTACTACACTGGCTCTGACGCTCGTCGGATGTGGCAGGGCTTGCAAACTATTACGGACTACAAAGGGAAACATAGCTGCGAGCTTCCCAGTGACGCAAGCCTACCAGATGGGCTAAATGTCTTCTTTGCTCGCTTCAAGGAAAGCAATACTGAAGCATGCATGAGAGCACCAGCTGTTTAGGAACAATTGTGTGATCACACTCTCCGTAGCGGATGTGAGCAAGACCTTTAAACAGGTCAACATTCACAAGGCCGCCAGACGGATTACCAGGGCGTGTACACAGAGCATGCGCGGACCAACTGGCAAGTGTCTTCACTGACATTTTCAACATCTCCCTGACTGAGTCTGTAATACCCACGTTTCAAGCAGACCACCATAGTCCCTGTGCCCAAGAATGAGAAGGTAACTTGCCTCAATGACAACCGTCCCGTAGAACTCACGTCGGTAGCCATGAAGTGCCTTGAAAGGCTGGTCATGGCTCACATCAACACGATCATCCCGGAAACCCTAGACCCACTCCAATTCGCATACCGCCCCAACAGATCCACAGATAACGCAATCTCAATCTCACTCCACACTGCCCTTTCTCACCTGGACAAAAGGAACACCTATGTGAGAATGCTGCTCATTGACTACAGCTCAGTGTTCAACACCATGGTGCCCACGAAGCTCATCACTAAACTAAGGACTCTGGGACTAAACACCTCCCTCTGCAACTGGATCCTGGACTTCCTAGAAAAAGTTGAATTATTCAGCAAGGCACTTAACACACAATTGCTCCAGGGTAGCCTACGCAAGCTCTCTGGCAATTGGGATATGTAAAAAAAAAAAAATTGCACATTTCAAATGCACTTGTGTGTTCATGGACCAATAGCAACAATTGTTATTATCAGTAGAGCACGTCGTGTGTAGTTACACTCACCGCATTTACTTTCTTGCCCAGAATTTTTGCCGCCATGCCACATGTCAAGGGAATGAAGAATACCAGAGTCCTTGTGCTTTCCTTTCTCTGGATCTGTAATGGAGGTAGGACAATACAGATTGGAATAATCACGTTCAAAACTCAAAAACACACTTGGATAATTGTGAACAGGTCAACATGTAGGTACAAATTATAAAACGTTGTGCAATCACTTGTCAATATAGGTCCTACATACACCTAGACAGAGGTGCACTTATTCATTAGTGCCGAAATCTGCATAATGTGCGTCAGTGTAGATCTCCTTCAACTTGACCTCCCAGAGGAGCTGGTCAATTGTCCTAATAAAGGCCTGCTTTTCCACCACGACAGAGTTCCTCTGTGTCTCCCGCTTATCCACCGTGACAATGTGGATGATATCCTTCGACTCATTCTCGATGGTGATATACGTGCAAAACTGTGCACAATAAACTATGAAAAGTATTGACAGATAAACGAATGAAAATCAAATCAAATTATATTGGTCACATACATGTGTTTAGCAGATATTATTGCGGGTGTGGCGAAATGCTGGTGCTTCTAGCTCCGACAGTGCAGTAATAACCTAAAAAGTAATATCTAACAGTTTCACAACATATACCCAAAATACACGGAAATCTAAGTAAGGAATGGATTAAGAATGTATATTCATGTACTGTATGTCAGAGCGGCATTGGACTAAGATAAAGTGGCATAGCATACAGTATATACATATGAGATGGGTGATGCAATATTTACAAACAATAAAAGTGACTAAGATACCGTAGAATAGTATAGAGCACAGTTTACACCTATGAGATGAGTAATGCAAGATACGGAGACAATATTAAAGTGGCTAGTGTTTCATTACCTGAAAGTGGCCAATGATTCCTAATCTATGTCTTTAGGCAGCAGCCTCTGATGTGCTGGAGATGGCTGTTTAACAGTCAGTGGTGTAGTATAGAATACAATACAGTACATACATATGAGATGGGTGATGCAATATGTAAACACAATTTAAAAGTGACTAAGATACTGTAGAATAGTGCGGAGTGCAGTTTATACATATGAGATGAGTAATGCTAGAGACAGATACATTATTAAAGTGGCTAGTGATCCATTTCTAAAAGTGGCCAGTGATTCCTAGTCTAGGTCTACAGGCAACCGCCCCTGATGTGCTAGTGATGGGTGTTTAGCAGTCTGATGGCCTTGAGATAGAATTTGCTTTTCAGTCTCTCGGATCCAGCTTTGACGCACCTGTACTGACCTCGCCTTCTGGATGATAGCGGGGTGAACAGGCAGTGGCTCGGGTGGTTGATGTCCTTGATGATCTTTTTTTGCCTTACTATGGCATCGGGTGCTGTAAGCATCCAGGAGGGCGGGAAGTTTGCCCCTGGTAATGCATTGGGCAGACCGCACCACCCTCTGGAGAGCTTTGCGGTTGTGGGCGGTGCAGTTCACGTACCAGGCGGTGATACAGCCCGACAGGATGCTCTCAATTGTGCATCTGTAAAAGTTTGTGAGGGTTTTAGGTGCTAAGCCAAATGTCTTTAGCCTCCTGAGGTTGAAGAGGCGCTGTTGCTTCTTCTTCACCGCACTGTCTGTGTGAACATTTCAGTTTGTCAGTGATGTATGCGCCAAGGAACTTGAAGCTTTCCACATTCTCCACTGCAGTCCCATCGATGTGGATAGGGGGGTATTCCCTCTGCTGTTTCCTGAAGTCCACGATTATCTCCTTAGTTTTGTTGACGTTGAGTGAGAGGTTATTTTCCTGGCACCACACTCCCAGAGCCCTCACCTTCTCCCTGTAGGCTGTCTCATCGTTGTTGGTAATCAAGCCTACTACTGTTGTGATGTCTGCAAACTTAATGATTGAGTTGGAAGCGTGCTTGGTCACGCAGTCATAGGTGAACAGGGAGTACAGGAGGCGGCTGAGCACGCACCCTTGTGGGCAGTGTTGTAGATCAGCAAAGAGGAGGTGTTGTTTCCTACCTTCACCACCTGGGTGCGACCCGTCAGGAAGTCCAGGACCCAGTTGTACAGGGCGGGGTTCAGACCCAGGTCCTCAAGCTTGACGATGAGCTTGGAGGGTACTATGGTGTTGAATGCTGAGCTGTAGTCAATGAACAGCATTCTTATATAGGTATGCCTTTTGTCCAGATGGGACAGGGCGGTGTGCAATGTAATGGCGATTGCTTCGTCTGTGGATCTATTAAGCAAATTGAAGTGGGTCTAGGGTGGCAGGTAAGGTGGAGGTGACATGATCCTTTACTAGTCTCTCAAAGCACTTCATGATGACAGAGGTGAGTGCTACAGGGCGATAGTCATTTAGTTCAATTACCTTTGCTTTCTTAGGTACAGGGACAACGGTGGCCATCTTGAAGCATGTGGGGATAACAGACTGGGATATGGTGTTTACACTGTTATGGAAAGTAGTGGCACATCATATAAAGTGAAACACAATATACATATTCTTCTAATTTACCTGAGGAGTCCGTTCTGCCGTCAGCTAGAATAAACTACACACACACAAAGCCATTTAGTAATCAGAAAATGAAACATCAAAAGTAATGTGAGAACAAAATACATTACAAAGCTAATACTATGTTGATGACATAAAATATAGTACCACTTCATATATGGATGACACATATATGGTGACTTCAGCCCTCTTCTCCTGCCAAAACGTAGTTGTTTCCAGAGAGCAGAATTTTGCTTGCCAAAATGAAGTCACCTGCCTGCATACTGTACTTGAAGGTGCGCTGTGAGTTCCACATAACAGAGCAGGGGAGAAAGTGGACAGGAAATGAATATTCAATAAACCTCAAATGTAGTCATGACGGAAACCGTTTGCACAATTCAAGTCAAGCACAAAGCAATAGAGGCATTCCACTGAGATGTTAGGCTAAAGTCTAAACAGGACAAATATATAATCTGTTGGGAAAATTTGGACTGTAGGAACATCTCCAGTCATTCCAAAATGACTGCTGTTCCCCTTGAGTTCATCTTGAGCTCGAATGGTGGAAAGCCATCACACTACACCAGTCACGTAGTCTTTGTATGTGCATTTGTGTATAGGAAGCTGAAGAAAAGTAGAAAGCTGCCTCCAATTCTCGTCGTAGGTGATAGACACATGCTGGCCAACAATGTCATCTTCACACATTGCTTAATTGCTGGTGCCCTGGAAACGACGGCACATCCAGTTCAGGAGACTCCATAACCATCAACGGAGCTATCATCGGAGCTATCCTCGGAACGGTCGTCCTCTGGTACCCAATCCTCATCGCTTGTCTCCTACTGGTCATCAGAAGGCACCCAGGTCTCGTCTTCAGTCTATACTTGAAAACACACGTTTGCATATATAGTGTAAGTGTATATGGACACCCGTTCAAATGAGTGGAATCAGCTATTTCAGAGACACACATTTCTGTCAGCTGTATAAAATCGAACACACAGCCATGCAATCTCCATAGACAAACATCAGTAGTAGAATGCCAGCTTTATGTGGTAGTCACCTGGAATGCATTTCAATTAACAGGTGTGCCTTCTTAAAAATGTATCTGTGGAATTTTTTGCCTTCTTAATGCATTTGAGCCAATCAGTTGTTTGTGTTGTGACAAGGTACAGAAGATACAGAAGGTACAGAAGACAGCCAGAAGAAGTCCATATTATGGCAAGAACAGCACAAATAAGCAAAGAGAAATGACAGTCCATCATTACTTTAAGACATGAAGGTCAGTCAATACGGAACATTTCAAGCATCAAACGCTATTATGAAACTGGCTCTCATGAGGACCGCCACAGGAATGGAAGACCCAGAGTTACCTCTGCTGCAGAGGATAAGTTCAATAGAGTTACCAGCCTCAGAAATTGCAGCCCAAACAAATGCTTCACAGAGTTTAAGTAACATGTCACGCCCTGACCTTAGAGAGCCTTTTTATGTCTCTATTTTGGTTTGGTCAGGGTGTGATTTGGGTGGGCATTCTATGTTCTTTATTTCTATGTTTTGTATTTCTTTGTTTCTGACCTTAGTGTGGTTCCCAATCAGAGGCAGCTGTCTATCGTTGTCTCTGATTGGGGATCATACTTAGGCAGCCCTTTCCCTCCTTCTGTGTGGGATCTTGTTCTTTGTTTGTGTGCAGGTAGTTAGCACAACGAAGCAGACCAGTCGTTGTGTTCTTTATTGTTTTGTCTTTTCTAAAGTTTCACTTCGTTAAGAAATTATGTGGAACTCAAAGAACGCTGCGCCTTGGTCTCATTCTTCCGACCACAACTGTGACATAACAGACACATCTCAACATCAACTGTTCAGAGGAGACTGTGTGAATCAGGCCTTCATGGTCGAAATGCTGCAAAGAAACCACTACTAAAGAACACCAATAATAAGAAGAGACTTGATTGGGCCAAGAAACATGAGCAATGGAAATTAGTAATTTGGTCTGGAGTCCAAATTGGAGATTTATGGTTCCAACCGCCGAGTCTTTGAGAGACGTGGTGTCACATCAAATCAAACTTTATTTAGAAGCTGTTAAGGAGCCTTTTGGTCCTTGACTTGGCGCTCCGGTATCGCTTGCCATGCGGTAGCAGAGAGAACAGTCTATGACTTGGGTGACTGGAGTCTTTGACAATGTTTGGGGCTTTCTTCTGACACCGCCTAGTATATAGGTCCTGGATTGCAAGAAGCTTGGCCCCAGTGATGTACTGGGCCGTACGTACTACCCTCTGTAGCGCCTTATGGTCAGATGCTGAGCAGTTACCATACCAGGTGGTGATGCAACCGGTCAGGATGTGACAAGTAAAGTTTGATTTGAATGTCCTTGACTGGCCCAGCCAGAGCCTGGACTTGAACAAAATTGAACATCTCTGAAGAGATCTGAAAATAGCTGTGCAGCGATGCTCCACATCCAATCTGACAGAGCTTGGGAGGATCTGCGGAGAAGAATGGGAGAAACTCCCCAAATACAGGTGTGCCAAGCTTGTAGCGTCATACCCAAGAATCTCGAATCTCTTTGTAATACATTTTTAAAAACCTGTTTTTGCTTTGTCATTATGGGGTATTGTGTGTAGATTGATATGGAATAAAAAAAAAAAATTGGGACTAAAGGCTAAAAATAAGGCTAAATTTGGAAAAAGTCAAAGGGTCTGAATACTTTCCTAATGCACTGTTTGTATGGAATCAAAGTTATCCTTAGTTATTTTTTTTTCAGATATATACCAAACATGAATACTATAGTATTATTCTTTCACACATTCCAATAGTCAGTTCTCTGGTTACGGTAGAGAGAGAGAGAGAGAGATACATTTTGGCCCCTCAAAGGTAGGAAGGGCGAACAGTACTGGGCCTTAAACCATTGTCCTTTATATTTTGGACCAATTCACCTGCATGCCCCAGGTGACAGTTAGCACATAAGTTGGGTACATACTGTATGTTTGAGACAGGGCCCACAAATCCTCACTTTCCGGACAAATACTGCAAATGAATATTCAGTCTGTGTCCAGAACAGGAAGAGATGGCCTGCACTGTCACATCTGCTCCTGCAACGCCCTCTACTGCTCATCCTGTGTCTCCTTGACCTGCCGCCTCCCCCAGTGCTCTTTTCCTCTGTGTGTGTGTGTGTGTGTGTGTGTGCGTGTGTGTGTGCGTGCGTGTGTGTGTGTGTGTGTGCGTGCGTGATTGTGTGGGCGGAGACAGGTGTGCTGGAGTCAGAGCAGATCCCCACCAGCTGCAACCTGTTCCATAATCAAGACCTCTACTAATACACAGGCCTGCCACTTCCACGCTGCCAGATCGTAATCTCTGCTCATTCTGCCCGCTCTGACTCTGGTCTGTCTCCAGTCCCACATATCGTCATCCTGCTACTCTGTCCTGGAATCCCCACTCTACTACTCCCTTGAATTCCCCTCCGGACCTGCTTACCCTGTCTCAACCCCTCTCGCTCCAGCCTCAGCCTCCGCACCTGGTTTCCAGCAACTCACCCGAGCTTCCCCTGCCTTGCACTCCATCTCCCCCGTGTTTCAATAAATACCTTGGTTGCTTCCTCCCAGTCTGTACGTTCACGCTTTACTGTAGTTGTTATCTACCACCCCAAAATGCCCCGTTTGAATCCTTACATATTCCTGTTGTTTGTTTCACATTTCCCCTTCTGCAGCTCTCTATAGCTCTGACCTGGAGTAACTCACCTCCTGTTTGTCACACAGCAGCATTGTTCTGTCCTCCTGTGGAACATTTTTTTTAGTGTGTGTGTGTTCCTGTAGGAGAAATGTAGGCTGCCTGTGGCAGGTTAACAGTAACAGGAGGGAGGAGAAGGGGATGAGAGAGGGTCACGAAGGGGGAGAGAAACAACTGGTGTTGTTTTGCCTTTTTGTTGTAGCGCCCTCTACCTGTCTACCTGATGCACAACTCTTAGAAGAGCCATTCGTTTTATACCATACAGATAGGGGTGTGTGCTGTGCGTGCGTGCCATACCATACCGATAGCGGTGTGCGAATGCGTGAATCATTCCCCATGGACACAGAAGCAGGGATGATCCAATGATTTATATAAACCCTGGATTGCTGATGCTATTTATTGGCCACTGAGAGGCTTTGAAGCCACCAGTCGGCCATATTGGCACTCCCCAGTAGGAGCTGTCCTCCATACCAGGGTTTCCCAACCCTCTCCTCGCCCCCCCCCCCCCCCCCCCCAGACATGTCATATTTTTGTTTTAATCCTAAACTGGCACATCTGATTAAATTAGTCAGCTAATCATCAAGCCTTTGACTAATTGAATCAGGTGTGCCAGTTTAGGGTTAAAACAAAAATGAGAAATGTCTGGGAGTGGGGGTGTGAGGAGAGGTTTGGGAAACCCCGCTTCATAGGAATGAAAGGAATTCTACAGTATTTCAATCAAATGTTTAAATGATGACATGTATTGAAGCATGTTTTTGTTATTATAACAATACAGGGCGATGCAGACACGGGAGGCAGATTGTTTGAGTCTCTGATATTTATCATAAAACAAGGGGCAGGCAAGAGACAGGTCGTGGACAGGCACAAGATCATAAACCAGGAGGTACAGAGTGGCAGGCAGGCTCGAGGTCAGGGCAGGCTGAATGGTCAGGCAGGCAGGCTCAGTGTCAGGGCAGGCAAAGGTCAGAACCCGGGAGGACTAGAACAACACAGACTTGGAAAAACACGCTGGTTGACTTGACAAGACAAACTGGCAACAGACAAACAGAGAACACAGGAATAAATACACTGGGAATAATGGGGGAAATGGGTGACACCTGGAGGTGGGTGGAGACAAGCACAAAGACAGGTGAAACAGATCAGGGCGTGACAGTTATAGTGGGGACAGTAACATTAGTACTCTCTAAAAGTACTATCCCCATCGAAATCCATCTGTTTAAGCATCTCAATCCACTGCATCTGCCAATGTCGGCCTTCCGCATCTGTGGTGGAAGGTGGTAGAGCTACAGCGCTTTTGGTCAAAACAGTAGACATCCCCAAAAATCATTCTTCTCACAAAATCATCTGTAGCTTCTGATTGATTTGGGCTACCAACTACTAATATGACCCCTCTAATGTTTCAAAACAGATGGAGGCACTTGCCAACAGACCTCTCTCTGCCAATCAACATCAATCCCTATTCAGTGACACACAAGTCACACTCAGTGACACAAGAGATCTCCATGTGAGGCCAGTACCTTTGATCTATAGCGCATAAGCATGCACTGTCATCTCCTCAATGATTTGGAGCGTCAAGTTAGATAGCTGTTATAGTCCTCCAGTTCTGTTCCTTAATAAGTTTGGACTTTTCAAGGGAGTCATCTGTAGTCTTTGAAACAGTCCCAGTCATTTCTCTGGAGGTTTGTGTGTTGTGGCTGTGTGGTGTTGTAGATATGTTTGGTATTTACTTTGCCCAATAGAATTGCTTGTAACACAATTTAATAGAACTGCTCTATTGTCTGTGTGTTTAATATGGGTTTAATCACAACCATGTGGTCCGCAGTGGAAAACGACGCTGAACACACACTCACCAGTTTAATAGTGAGCCATTTCTGACTGGGCCATTATGTTTATAGAATGGTCCAGACTTTCATGAGAGCAGAGAATTATCCCTATTTGAAATACGATGTTTTAGAGCACCGAGACACACACCACCGGAGTACGGCTCTATTTCTGCTAATAAGACTGTGTGTGTGTGTGCGCATGTGCCTGATTGTGTGTATGCGTGTGCGTATGCGTGTGTGAATTTCTGCAATAGCGTGGTCCCTGATTCAACATACAGTGCAAATTTATAAAAATACAAAAACGTAAATATAATATTTACATAAGTATTCAGACCCTTCACTCAGTAGTTTGTTGAAGCACCTTTGGGAGTGATTACAGCCTTGAGTCTTCTTGGATATGACACTAAATGCTTGGCACACCTGTATTCGGGGAATTTCTCCCATTCTTCTCTGCAGATCATATAAAGCTCTGTCAGGGTGGATGGGGCGCGTTGCTGCACAGCCATTTTCAGGTCTCTCCAGAGATGTTAGATCGGGTTCAAGTCCGGGCTCTGGCTGGGCCACTCAAGGACATTCAGATACTTGTCACGAAGCCACTCCTGCGTTGTCTTGGCAGTGTGCTTACGGTCATTGTCCTGTTGGAAGGTGAACCGTTGCCCCAGTCTAAGGTCCTGAGTGCTCTGGAGCAGGTTTTCATCAAAGATCTCTCTGTACTTTGCTCTGTTCATCTTTGCCTCGATCCTGACTAGTCTCCCAGTCCCTGTCTATGAAAAACATCCCTATGGCATGATGCAGCCACCACTATGCTTCACCGTAGGGATGGTGCCAGGTTTCCTCCAGACATGAAGCTTGGTATTCGAGACTGAGCAAGGCAGTTAACCCACTGTTCCCTGGGTGCCGGAGACGTGGATGTAGATTAAGGCAGCCCCCCGCACATCTCTGATTCAGAGGGATTGGGTTAAATGAGAAAGACACATTTCAGTTGAATACATTCAGTTGGACAACTGACTAGGTACCCCCCTTGTCTGGACTGGGAACCGTCACCGGAAGCTCTGGACTGTGGAGGCGCACTGGAGGCCTGATGCGGGGGACTGGTACCGGTGGCACCGGGCTGATGACACGTACCTCAGGGCGAGTGCGGGGAAGAGGCACAGGACGCACTGGACTGTGGATACGCACTTGAGACCTGATGCGTGGGACCGGTACAGGTGGCACCGGGCTGATGACACGCACCTCAGGGCGAGTGCGGGGAAGAGGCACAGGACGCACTGGACTGTGGATGCGCACTTGAGACCTGATGCGTGGGACCGGTACAGGTGGCACCGGGCTGATGACAAGCACCTCAGGGCGAGTGCGGAGAGGAGGCACAGGACGTACTGGACTGGGGAGGCGCACTGGAGATCTGATGCGTGGGACCGGTATAGGTGGCACCGGGCTGATGACACGCACCTCAGGGTGAGTGCGGAGAGGAGAAACAGGACGTACTGGACTGGGGAGGCGCACTGGAGATATGATGCGTGGGACCGGTATAGGTGGCACCGGGCTGATGACACGCACCTCAGGGTGAGTGCGGAGAGGAGGCACAGGACGTACTGGATTGGGGAGGCGCACTGGAGATCTGATGTGTGGGACCGGTACAGGTGGTACCGGGCTGATGACACGCACCTCAGGGCGAGTGCGGAGAGGAGAAACAGGACGTACTGGACTGTGGACGCGTACTGGAGACCTGATGCGTGGGACCGGTACAGGTGACACCGGGCTGATGACACGCACCTCAGCACGCCCGCTCTGCAGCGCTCTCCATGCTAGCACCTCTCTCCGGAATCTTGCGTCGAGCTCCTCATCCGACTCCCTGACTGGCTCTGGTTCGCTCCTCGGCTCCGCCGACTGCTCCATGTGCCCCACCCAAAACAATTATTGGGTTTTTTGTGGCCTACCTCCCCGACTTCGTCGCTGTCCTCTCATGCTCCTGGGCGACTCCCGCCAAGGAAGGCGATCCTGTCCTGCCAGGATTTCCTCCCAAGTCCAGTATCCCTTCCCATCCAGGATCTCTTCCCAAGTCCAGGATACTTCTTCCTCCTGGGCACGCTGTTTGGTCCTTTGTTGGTGGGATCTTCTGTCACGATCGTCGTAAAGATGAGACCAAGGCGCAGCGTGCATAGAGTTCCACATACTTTTAATAAAGAGAAACTCACTTAAACAAAAACACAATAAAGGACAACGAACGAAACGTGAAGCTATAAGAATAGAGCAGACAGGCAGCTAACATAGAACAAGATCCCACAAACACAAAAGGGAAATGGCTACCTAAATATGATCCCCAATCAGAGACAACAATAAACAGCTGTCTCTGATTGGGAACCATATCAGGCCAACATAGACATACAATACACCTAGATGACAACAGCCCTAGACATACAAAAACCCTAGACATACAAACTAGCGTACCCACCCTAGTCAAACCCTGACCTAACCAAAATACACTGCTCAAAAAAATAAAGGGAACACTTAAACAACACAATGTAACTCCAAGTCAATCACACTTCTGTGAAATCAAACTGTCCACTTAGGAAGCAACACTGATTGACAATACATTTCACATGCTGTTGTGCAAATGGAATAGACAAAAGGTGGAAATTATAGGCAATTAGCAAGACACCCCCAATAAAGGAGTGATTCTGCAGGTGGTGACCACAGACCACTTCTCAGTTCCTATGCTTCCTGGCTGATGTCCTGGTCACTTTTGAATGCTGGCGGTGCTCTCACTCTAATGGTAGCATGAGACGGAGTCTACAACCCACACAAGTGGCTCAGGTAGTGCAGCTCATCCAGGATGGCACATCAATGCGAGCTGTGGCAAGAAGGTTTGCTGTGTCTGTCAGCGTAGTGTCCAGAGCATGGAGGCGCTACCAGGAGACAGGCCAGTACATCAGGAGACGTGGAGGAGGCCGTAGGAGGGCAACAACCCAGCAGCAGGACCGCTACCTCCGCCTTTGAGCAGGAGGAGCACTGCCAGAGCCCTGCAAAATGACCTATTTACCTTACACATCTTGACGACTGGCTTGTTCTATGTGTGTGTTGTGAATTGCTTTAACATTCTGCTCCCCGCGCCATAGGCGGGGGTTCTCTGCTAATTACCCTGCAGGGTTTTTTCTTGTTCTTTCCCCTGCAGAGAGTAAGAGTATCGTGGTGGGCTTTCCACTATTTTGAGACATTCACTTTGGAGTTCCTTAACGGAGTTACTCCATCATATGGTGCCTGTTTTAACTGCTTAGATATTAAACCGGCGAGGCAATATTGCAGTTAGTGTGAAACAAAAACAAAAAAGTATATAAATCAAATCCATGCAATCCAACTGCTTGCTGTTTTTTTTCTGCCTGCTTTTCCCACATGGGTCTTCCCAGTTTTTTTTGCAGAGGTACTAGGTTAGGTGTAACTCACCAGGTTCCTATTCCTCCAAGCGGGTCACGACATAAGCTCTCCCATGGCGTCGCACCCCTACTCAGTGGCCTTATTGGCTTGGCTGAGCTTATGGCTTGCCTTTGTGACAGGTGTGATGGTGGCATCCCCCCTGGGGATCCGCATACCTGCTGTATGCACTGCCTGGGTGTGAGCGGAGAGGGCGGTGGAGAGAGCGGTGGCACGCCCTACTGGATGCCTGTTTTGTGTGGACCATGGAGTTATGTTGCGGGCGCAAAGTCATTCGGTCTTCGGGAGTACCCGACCATGGACACCATGGACCGGGAGATTATAGGACGGAACCTGCGACTGAAGCCGGGACCCCCCAAAGTCTTTGATGTGGACTTGAAAGCCACATATGAGTCCCTCTGCTCTGTTGACCACCTTACCAACAGGCCTACCTGCAAACTCTGTTGCCCCGGCTGCAGGAGGGCACAGAGGAGCTCCTCCGGGAAGCGCTGGAGGTTTCTCGCCTGCTTTCCCTGCTCCAGAGGGATGTGGCCCGCGCAAATGGCTCAGGTGGTTACCTCCCGGCACCATCTCTGGCTGGCTCAATCCCGTCTGCAAGCTGCTCTCCAGAGCACATTTACCACTCTTCCCATCACCCCAGGGCTGACATTTGGTCCAAGGGTTGATGACATTCTGGAACAGACCGATAAGGTTCGTAGGGACCAGGAGATCCTGAAACGGTTCATGCCGCCTCCTCAGGCCCCGGGTCCAAGGCAGTCGGACCGTCGCCACCCACCTGCACCAGAACAACGCTGGGGTCTCTCTCCTGCCCCATCGCATCATGCTGAGGGACGAAAGCGGGTAGTGGCACAGCGTGCGGTGGAGCAACAACCCGTCAACCGTCCCCTGGGGGACCCAGGCGCTCAGGGTGCCAGAGGAGAGGCGGGCCCCGGCAGGACCCCTGACACACGCTTCCCCGGCCTCGGACGCTTCTCCTGGTCTCAAAGTGCAAAGTGGGAGGAGGGTGTGGAGTCCCCCTGGGTGTTGTTCATAATGCTCAAGGGGTACCGACTCCAGTTCCGGTGCCGGTCCCCGTCCTTTAGGGGCCTTCGTGTCACTACGGTGGCCGACCCCATGAAGAAGAAAACCCTGCAGCTGGAGATCTCCTCACTTCTGGACAAGGGTGCCATCCACAGGATCAAGACATCAGAACGGCTAGGTGGGTTCTACTCTATTTTGTGGTCCCAAAAAGAGACCGATTCTGGACCTCCGCAACCTCAATGGGTACTTTTCCACATGCTGTCCCCAGCACGCGTGTTGCAGGCCGTGTCCAGGGACAAGTGGTTTGTGACGCTGGACCTCAGGGATGCGTACTTCCATGTTCCTGTTCACCCAGCTCATTGGCAGTATCTCCGATTTGCTTTCGAAAGGACGGCTTACAAATTCATGGATCTTCCCTTCGGAACTCCTTGGCACCTCTCACGTTCCCGAGGATTGTTGATCCTCAATTACATGGACGATTGGATGATTTGTGCCAGGACCAGGACGCAGGTCCTGTTAGACAGAGACATGCTCCTGACCCACATCGGCGGGCTGGGCATTACTGTAAACGACAAGAAGAGTCGTCTGACACCCACTCAGAGGGTGGCCTTCATTGGCATGGAACTGGACTCAGTCCTCATGAGATATGTAGCCTCTGAGAATAACATTGATGTATACATGGACACGGTGACTGAGTTCATCAGGAAGTGTATAGGGGAAGTTGTTCCTACGGTGACTATTAAAATTCCGTTCTCCGTGGCCGACGTGAGTAAGACATTTAATCGTGTTAACCCTCGCAAAGCTGCCGGCCCAGACAGGATCCCTAGTCACATCCTCAGAGCATGCGCAGATCATGTGTTCATGGATATTTTCAATCTCTGGTCTAGTGTTTTTCCTAAACCTCAGAAGGCTGAAGAAATTTGGCTTGTCACCTAAAACCCTCACAAACTTTTACAGATGCACAATCGTCAGTCTCCTATGCCTCAGCCGGCTCGCCAGACTCTCACACCTCTGCTGGTTCGTCGGGGGTTCACGCCCAGCCGGCTTGTCCAGCGCTCGTGCCTCGGCCAGCTCGTCCAGGTGGGACGCCGGGTGGCGCCCCTAGAGGAGGGGTACTGTCACGCCTGCGCCCGCTCTTCCGCCTTGAGTGCCAGGCTCCCCAGCATTGCGCACTCCTAGCTTCATCATTACGCACACCTGCCTTTCCCCCGTCACGCGCATCAGCGATTATTGGACTCGCCTGGACTCAATCACCTCTGTCATTACCTTCCCTATATCTGTCTGGTTCCCCGTTCTGTTCCCTGCTTCTGCATTAAAGTTTGTTTGTCTTTGTATAGCCGGTTCTGACACTGTCCTGTTCGATGTCTGTTCCACATTAAATGTTCAACTCCCCGTACCTGTTTCTCTTCTCCAGCGTCGGTCCTTACAGACAGTTAGTCAATACACAGCTTCCAGCACAGCAAACAATCAATCAAATGTATTTGACAAAAAGCCCTTTTTACATCAAAATAATAACCACAGTGGTTATAGAGGGTGCAACAGTTCAACACCTCAGGAGCAAATGTCAGTTGGCTTTTCATAGCTGATCTTTCATAGGTTGAGAGAGAGAGTTGAAACAGCAGGATCGGGACAAAGTAGCACATCCGTTGAAACGGTTAAAATAATCTGTGGAAAAACAATGCCACTCCGATTCCCTTTATGGATGCGTGTATCTTTGAGTTCGCTGTTGAATGGTCTGCTCTTTCTCCATTTTCAGAACACCAGGCCGCTCCCCCAAAGTGATCGATAGTACATATTGGCTAGGACTGTGATGATTGTGATTCTGAGCTCTCAGGTTCATACAGCGAGTTATGGTCTTCACTGATCTCACTCTCCGTCCGTTCCATCTGTGGCGTATAGGGGCAGGACGCAGTTGTACACTGATGGTTGTGAGCACAATCTAGCTGGGCCCCGAGCTCTTTAGTGATGGTCCCGGTGGACCTCTTCTCCTCCGCAGCACAGGAACACTCTGGCACCCAGGGGTCAGTTTGGCATGCTGTACTAACCGTTCTTTCCTGTTGGTAGAAAACAATTAAGGCATCTATTAGGCTATAGTTATATTCAATAATCACTGCATATACTTGAAATAAACAATAGCCTTAGAAATAACATGGATTAGCAGATGTACCTCTGCCTCCTGCACAGTCTCCTCCAGGATTAAAACATTTTCAGGGAGGAAGATGTCATCCTAAAAACAAACAAACGTTTTGTTAACTTCTTATGGCTGCAAGCCCGACGTCCGTACACTTATGACAACAGCCAGCTCGAGTGCAGGGCGCGAAATTCAAAATATATTTTTTAGAAATATTTAACTTTCACACATTAACAAGTCCAATACAGCATATGAAAGGTACACATCTTGTGAAACCAGCAAACATGTCCGATTTTTAAAATGTTTTACAGCGAAAACACCACGTATATTTATGTTAGCTCACCACCAAATACAAAAAAGGACAGACATTTTTCACAGCACTGGTAGCATGCACAAAGCCAACCTAACTAACCAAGAACCAACCAAACTAACCAAGAAACAACTTCATCAGATGACAGTCTTATAACATGTTATTCAATAAATCTATGTTTTGTTCGAAAAATGTGCATATTTGAGGTATAAATCAGTTTTACATTGCAGCTACCATCACAGCTACCGTCAGAAATGGCACCGAAGCAGCCAGAGTAATTACAGACACCAACGTCAAATACCTAAATACTCATCATAAAACATTTCTGAAAAATACATGGTGTACAGCAAATGAAAGACAGGCATCTTGTGATTCCAGACAATATTTCTGATTTCTTAAGTGTTTTACAGCAAAAACACAATATAGCATTATATTAGCTTACCACAATAGCCAGAAACACAAGCCATTCCCCAGCAGCAAAAGTTAGCGATCGTTAACAAACCAGCAAAAGATATATAATTTTTGACTAACCTTGATAAGCTTCATCAGATGACAGTCCTATAACATCAGGTTATACATACACTTATGTTTTGTTCGAAAATGTGCATATTTAGAGCTGAAATCAGTGGTTATACATTGTGCTAACGTAGCATCTTTTTCCCACAACGTCCGGATATTTTTCTGGCACTCACATATTCTGACCAAATAACTATTCATAAACATAACTAAAAAATACATGTTGTATAGGAAATGATAGATACACTAGTTCTTAATGCAATCGCCGTGTTAGAATTCTAAAAATAACTTCATTACGACATCCAGCTTAGTTATAGCGAGAGAGTGCCCAAACTCTGGGCGCAAACGACTATTTCACATGTTCGACAGATATATGAAATAACATCATAAAATGGGTCCTACTTTTGATGATCTTTCATCAGAATGTTGTACAAGGGGTCCTTTGTCGGGAACAATCGTTGTTTGGATTTAGAATGTCCTCTTCTCCAGTCAATTAGCACGGAAAGCTAGCAAAGTGGCGCTAAGCTCTCCTTCCTGAACAAAGGCACACAACGCAACACGCCTAACGTCCCGAAAAAATTTCAATAATCTAATAAAACTATATTGAAAAAACATACTTTACGATGATATTGTCACATGTATCAAATAAAATCAAAGCCAGAGATATTAGTCGTCCATAACGACAGCTTTACAGAAGGCAATACCAGGTCCCTTCACGCGCTCTCCAGAAAACAGGAAACTGGTGACACGTCAAGCTATTATTCGAGCCCAGATCAAGTTACACACTCCATTTCTTCTCTCACTGCCTGTCGACATCTAGTGGAAGACGTATGAAGTGCATGTATACTGATATATATGAAGGGCATTTATAGGCAGCCCCTAGAAGAGAGCATCGATTTCAGATTTTCCACTTCCTGTTAGGAAGTTTGCTGCAAAATGAGTTCTGTTTTACTCACAGATATAATTCAAACGGTTTTAGAAACTAGAGAGTGTTTTCTATCCAATAGTAATAATAATATGCATATTGTACGAGCAAGAATTGAGTACGAGGCCGTTTGAAATGGGCACCTTTTATCCGGCTACTCAATACTGCCCCTGCAGCCCAAACAGGTTAAGACAACTGAACTTAAATATATCAGTTGGCATTAACAAGCTCCCTGTCTTGTATGCTTTGTCAACACACACACCCAGCAAATACAGAGACATTATTTTTTCTTGCAAACATTAGCTATGTCAACTTCAGTCTAGCTAAACGAGGTGGAGCTAACAAAACATTACAAACAAATCTGCCAACAAAATGTATTACAGTAACATTACTTGACTATCTGGAGGTGGAAGCTAGCTACAGTAACTACCTAATAACAGGGGACACGGAGAAACTGTGTTGCAATTTTAGTTGCAGTTTGTTGCTTGCCAACGTTATTTACTGGGGGGTGTTACACGAAACACTTCAGACACAATTAGCTAGTTACCTTCAACTAGAGTTGCAACAAAGTTGTCCAGTGTCCAACGCTAGCCTAGTCAACAACAGTCATGACCGGTTAAAACGTTACCTCATGCCCTGTGTTCACTAGCAAGCGGTGCCGTGCAGTGAAACACCAATTCCCATTCGTTTTCAATGGAAGGGAAGCGGGGCTAGCTTTATGGGTGTTGTGACATGAGTATGCAATTGTAATTCTGGTTGTTTCATGTTTTAGGGACCCCTGAAACAACCAGCAAACCAGGCTGATATCTTGTGAAACAGTGGATGTAAAGAATCTAGCTAGCTAAAGATTTACTGCAAACTGAATGTACAATTTTGTAAGCTTGCCTTGCTGATATGTGCCATGCAATGCAGATAGATGAAGTAACATAGCTAGCTAACTATTTTGTTGTTTATTTTGCAGTGGGGGATAAAAATACCTGTATGCCTATGGATGTGTAGCTAGCTATGTAGCTGATCTGTGTATGGACCCTAAAACGTTTGGTATACAGTACATATTAGTTCAGAACCTAGCTATGAACCTCAGCTATCATAGCCAGTTGTATCAACTTCAAAACAGTCTGAATGACATTAATGAAGCCTATGGGTTGAGTAGAATATAATATAACTTTGTGCCAAGGATGCAAGTTGTATATACATGTACTTATTACCATGCATGAGTTCCCCACATTGTAGCCTGCATATTTAATATATTCACTGATCATGTACTGTACCGTGGCAAATAAAGGTGCAGTTTAGGTATGCATGTCTTTGAGATTAATTTTCAGTCATATCCAATACCAGGAATATCATATTCCAGTCTTTGAATGATGCTGTGTCTGCATGTATGAATACAATTATACATTTCAACAGTTTTTACCAATCTTGGTCCTGGGACATCAATGGTTACACATTGTGTCTATGCAATAGACTAGAAACATGATTTAAAGGATGATTTGTAATTCATATATACAGAAATATAATTTAAAAAACAGTACACTACACTTCCTATGCGTCATGTAAATACTCTAAAACCAGTTCATCTCAATATCTAATTTCCTTAATCTGCACTGATCTGATAAACACAGGATAGGTGTAGTATTTAATCAAAGGAGAGACTTAATTTCAACAAGTAGAGAATGTGAAGTGTTATAAATACATAATACATGCATTATAAATATTATAATTGTTATATTATATTATAAATACAAGTTCAATCTGTACTTCAATGCACATCTGGTGTGCATTATAAAAACAGAGGAAGAAAGAGGAGGTGGCGAGAGAGGCGTAAAAGACAGAAAGGGAAAGAGGTAAGAACAGAGGAGCAGGGAAGGCAGTATATGATTAATGAATCACAGTGCTACGTTAATATTCTCTCAGTTCATCACAATTACATAATAGTGTCTCTAGTGGTGTCTCCTAACCAGCCTTGGGCTCCCAAGGTTATCTTAAGAGCGGGTGTGGTGGCGATAACGGGACTGGGGGTTGGCATCCTCTCTCACATCAAAACATACCTGCAGACAAGAGACAGATGGAGAGAGAGAGAGCATGTTTAAGCCTTGTGTTTTTTTATTGTTATTCTAACACTGTCAGTCATCATAATCATCAGGAGGTGAAATGCAAAACTGACCTTGGATCATTAACTCTGGGACTACTACATCTCTATCTGTATTTCAATGTAAAGCATCACTTTAATAATACGTCCCGTTGACCCGACCAAGTGACCTCTCACCTCTGATCATGCTGTGCCCTCTATGTAGCCAGTTCAGATGCTGGAGGGGTTCACCGACACAGCTGATATAACCTAGAGGATTTAGGGAGAATGGGAGAGAGGGATTAAGTGAGGAGATAGACTGTTATTGTGAAAATAAGGTAGTTAAAGGGACAGTGTTCAACAGGAATCTGTGTGTGTGGCCTCACCTGGTGTCCATACTAAGTGGCTGCAGAGTACTTTATGCTGAAAAACATGCACAGACATGAGGACAAACAATATAGCGTAGTTATTGAAATAATGAAGTGGTTGGCCCTCTTGCATATTCTTTGAAGGTGGAAGGAGCCACAGTTATATACCTGAGCCTGCTTACTGCACATAACAATCCATGAGTGTGTAGGTGTGGGTTATAGGGTGTCTAATTGTTCTACATATTTTCAATATGGGTGACTTAAAATAGCCTGTTTTGTTTTTGTACAGACATCACCCATACCAGAACAGCACCCTCACCTGAGAAGTTGAAATCAAAGGAAGAGAAACTGGGAATTGAATAACTGCAGTTGACATAGCTAAGTAAATGGAATAATACTCTTATTGTAATGTGGATGGCTCTTAAAAGAGCCTTTGGATGTGCATAGTGTAGTCTATTGTGTTGCCTGTGAACAGCACCCTCTTCGAAGAAGTAGGAGGTGAAGATCTCCCGCACACGGATTGCCTCTCTTGCTGTGTTGTTGGACCCCATCCTTGAAAAATCCTGCAGAGCAGCAGACTTGTCCTCTGAAACACTGCGGCGAGCTGCAGATCCCCTCCTGGTCCTCGTGGCCATCCTCATGAAGTTATGCAGGACACAGGTACCCTTCACACACCTGAATTCCCCCAGGAGGCAGTCCCAGATGGCCCTGGTCACCCAACCTTGCAGTGCCCTACACAGTAACTGTAGGCAATCATTTTGAAGGAATCTCCAGTTGCAAGGTATCTGTAGGAATATGGAAGATAATGTCATTATTATACTTTTACATCACCAGCTCATTGTGGATTGCTAAAGTATAATATCCCTTATAACAAATCATGATAACATTGGATTGATAGACGCATGTGCACACGCATATGCATGTGTAGCATGTGACAACAGCAGGATCATATCTAGGATAGCATCACAAATGAATACATAAATACCACTTGAAGCTTAATGATGAGTTGATCATTTGAATCAGCAGTGCAGTGCTAAGGCAAAAACAAAAATGTGCCCCCCTTTGCATCCCCATGACCAGGATTGAGAACCACTGCTCTTCATTGGGACCTCTTCATCTGCAGACAGGCTTTCACAGCTCTCTGTATCTGAGGACAGAAAACCTCACAAGAAACAGACTTCATTATACTCAAATTAGACCACACAGAATATTGTGTTCCTATAATATCCGTCCTCACTTTTAGGGACTGGAACTACACAGAATAGCCTACTCTCTCACTTTGACAGTTGGGGCTGCTGGCCTTTCACCCTCCTCTATGGCTGTTACCAGCTACCTACAAATGCATTTTGAGTTTTCTTAAGGTGATAAATAGATCAAGATAGCTAGCTAATATGAAGTTAGGTAGCTGGTGATATTGAATTCACTTAGCCAGCCTTCTGTACAGTATGTAAAGTTGGCTAGATAGCTAGCTAACGTAAACTCGTACATCGCCTTGGTTCGTACAATTGCCCTTATTTTAGCACCCCAAAACGTAATACTTCCAGATCAACTGTAATGTCAATACCATTGTAAAGCACAATTTCTCCCCTTTCCAACAGAATCAATAACATGACCTAAACGCAGCCCGTTTCTGCATAATTCAAGCAGGCAATGAGCCCCTTCGGGTCTTTTTAAAAATGGCGGTTGGGGAAGCGAAACTAATACGTGAGAGTGAGGAGAGATAGTGTGGGAAAATAGCTTTTTTTCACTCGATCTGTCCAACTTATCACCTTATCGCCTCTAAAATGTAAATAAAACACTATAAAGAGTTTATATAATGTGTCATTACATACCTATTTGAAGGTTTGTGTCGAATTTGAATCGGGTTTTTAGGGCGGTGATAAAGTGATCTTAGAAGTAAACAGCGGCTTTGAGAATGATGATCGCATGCAATGAAGACGCAACAAAATTACTAGGTATCCCCCCCTTACCCCGTCACTGTCCATTTCTTGTTTTTAAAGGATGAGAGAAGTGCTACACCTGGTGGAGAGAGATTGTAAGACAGAAATAGTTGCTTTATGCGTGCTGTACGTTACGACATGACACCTCTAGATGTAACGGAGGGTCCGTTTTTCAACTTTTCTCCAATACTATAGAGCCATTACCATGTCGATCAACGCTTGAATAGAAACGTAGTTCACACCCCAGGTTTTGAAGTCAACACAGTCGCTACAGTCCCATTAGTTTTCTTTGTAGCCTCGTTTGAATGTCGCGGTTACGCACATTTGTACGGAATGGGGTGAGTTTACGTTACACACCATATAAAAATATATAGTATACACAGCGTAAACAGTTATTTTCTAAACTAATGTTAGTCTTCACCAAATGTCAAGAACATAGCTAGACCTATCGCTCTGCTACACAACGTAAGAACCACTAGCCAGACCGGAACACTGTGAAACGTGAAAGCATATTCAAGAATGACAACACCTTACCTGATTGACCGGAAGAAAAAGTCCCGTCTACCAGAGCTCGTGTTTTTCTATGCTGCTTGCTTGCACAATTCTTTTTCAGAACTATAAAACTTTTTGCAGAGGTTAGCTAAGTTAGTGCCAAAACTCAGAGCGCACAGATTTGACATCGGCAAATTTATTTTTTATTCACAGAAGAAGATTCATCAGTCGCAAGTTTAATAAATGAATTGCATTAATTCTCAAATGTAGTTGCATGCTTGCTAATCTTATTGAATTTATTCACATATCATCTTACATGTTTATGTTTGCAAGTGTTGTTGCATTTATTCTCAAAAGTTACGTTTGTAAAAAACAAAAATGCAACTACAAAATTCATTACATGCTTGTACACTTAAGTCACTATTTTACCTACAAATTTGGGTTTAGGATGAGAGGAATGCATCCAGAGGATAACTGATGTCTATCTTTCTATATGTCCATCTTTCAGTGAGGTGAGGTATGTTCCTCAGTGTTTGTTTCGACAGAGGAACCACACATCCCCCGGTTCCCTGGTTCTAGAGCTCCTAATGACAGTGTAATATCCGGGGGAAAGTCTACATGACGACAGTCTCGCTTCTTAATATGAAATCTGATGATGTTGCTGAATTATTGGCAAAAACATTTCCTGTGCCCAATGTCATCCTCATTGTCTTTTTATTATCAATCAGCAAGATTGGCTGGAGTGACTACAGTACATCATGCATTACATCCCCCTACAGAGTGCTTACAACTCTTGAACCACTGAAATTCGATTCAAAGCCACACAGTGACAGTGGCTTGATGATCTAACTACAGTAATGATATCAAATACTGTAATACATTTATTACATTTATGGGTGACTCCCAAATGGTCACTGAGTATTTATGAAACCCCCATTTTGATTGTTTTCTGTATAATTCTCTCCATATTATTTTGCTTTTCTCCATGTTCTTCTGTAGTGATATAGATGAAACAGAAGCTGCAGTCAGCTGAGAGGATCAGATGTGCTTTTTGTAGAATGTCACGTAGACCAGTATTCCCCTTTTCACACTGTCTCCCCTTTTTCTTTCTTCAACCCCACGACACCCCTCCTCCCTTTCTCTCTCCTGCTTTCCCCTCCCGCTTCCTCTTGTCAAGAGGGGGTTTCTCCCTCCAAATTCACACTGGGACTGTGTGTTAGGTCTTCTATAGAAGGCTGTGAACTAACTGGGCTTAAGTTCAGGGTCGACTCGTGGCCAGTTCCTCTTGGGTAAAAAAAATAATTTCTTAACTTGATGGGTCACAAGACAATTAAAAAGACAAACACACAATCCTGACACCCCCAGTAACCCCCATGTATCACTTACATAAACCCTTCGAGGGTGAGCTACAGTCTAACAGTATTTATTGCAGGAGGTTTGTCAGGACAATCCCAGCAAACAGGGGACATCCAAAGGACATTGGGAGACGTTCCCATTAGGTCCCTTTTAGGTCCCTTTTAGGGTTTCCGTGAGGATAATTAAACATGACGTTAACACCGGGACCATAAGGTGACGTTCAGTACAGGACCTGGTCAGTCGCAGTATAACATTAGAATAAGGTATTTTGATGTCCACTAGGGAAGGTTACAAATAAGTTTCTATTTGGTTTTGAAAGGACGTTATCCTCGGGACATTTCCGACAGGTCCTAGGTTGTTACAGACAGAACATTACAATAAGATCTTAGCATGACCATAAGGGGACAAAAAGTTCCCCGTGTTGTTATATTCAGGACATTCAGCTAACACAAGGGGACATCCAGTACAGGTCCTTATTGGCTACCGCCAAAATGTTACAATAAGATCTTTGAATGACCATTAGGGAACATTCTCCTCTTGAGATCCAACGAACACACAGCATGTTCCGTACAGGTTCTAGTTTGCTCATGCCAGGATATTGTGTGAGAGGGTTTTGTCTAGTTCCTGGTACGCTCCAGGCATGTCATTTTAGGAAATTCTCAGGACAATTGGTGTACCAGTCCTCAGGATGTCACGTGATGGTTACAAGGGAACGTTCTCTGGCAGACTTTTGTCTAGTTCCCTGTAAGCTACTAGGATGTTACTGATGACCATGTCAGGACTTTTTTTAAAAAATATTCTCAGGACATACATTTTACTAGTACTTAGGAAGTTGTGTGAGGGCCCCAAGGAAACGTTATCTAGGGGACCTTTGTTTAGTTCCTTGTAAGTTACCAGGACAACACTGAGAAGACGTCTTCAAGACGTTCTCAGGACATTTGTTTAACCAGTCGTCAGGACATTGCGTGATGGTCCTCTGAGAATGTTCTCTAGGGGGCCTTTGTCTAGTTCAATCAAATTCAATCAATCAAATGTATTTATAAAGCCCTTTTTACATCAGCAGATGTCACAAGTGCTATACAGAAACCCAGCCTAAAACCCCAAAACAGCAAGTAATGCAGATATAGAAGGAAAAACTCTCTAGAAAAGAAGAAATGTAGGAAGTAACCTAGATAGGAATACGAATCTGCGGTGTGACCAGTCCTCTTCTGGCTGTGCCGGGTGGAGATTATAAGAGTATATGGCCATTTAAAGCCAAATTGTTCTTCAAGATGTTCATAGATGTTCAAACGTTCATAGATGACCAGCAGGGTCAAATAATAATCACAGTGGTTGTAGAGGGTGCAACAGGTCAGTACCTTAGGAGTAAATGTCAGTTGGCTTTTCATAGCCGAGCATTCAGAGGCCGAGACAGCAGTTGCGGTACAGAGAGAGATAGAGTCGAAAACCGGTCAGGGTTCCTTAACCGCAGGCAGAACAGTTGAAACTGGAGCAGCAGTACGACCAGGTGGACTAGGGACAGCCAGGAGTCATCAAGCCAGGTAGTCCTGAGGCATGATCCTAGGGCTCAGGTCCTTTGGGAGGGGAGGGAGAGAGAGAGAATTAGAGGAAGCATGCTTAACTTCTTGACGCTAGGAGGCAGAATTTTTATGTTTGGAAAAATAACGTTCCCAATGTAAACGGCCGATTTCTCAGGCCCAGATGCTAGAATATGCATATAATTGACAGATTACGATAGAACACACTCTAAAGTTTCCAAAACTGTCCAAATATTGTCTGTGAGTATAACAGAACTGATTTAGCAGGCGAAAACCTGAGGAAATCCAACCCGGAAGTGCCTCTTATTTTGAAAAATCCCTGTTCCATTGCCTGCCTATCCTCCATTTAAAGGGGTATCAACCAGATTCCTTTTCCAATGGCTTCCACAGGTTGTGAACAGGCTTTAGACATAGTTTCAAGCTTTTATTCTGAAAAATGAGCGAGATTTATCAAAACGCGTCAGTGGATAGCCAGATGTCCTTTGATTAGTTAATGCGCGCGAAAGTTGTAGCTCGACATTTTCTTTATCTATTGTATTGAATAGTTTACCGTCTGGTTGAAATATTATCGATTATTTATGTTAAAAACAACCTGAGGATTGATTATAGAAAACGTTTGACATGTTTCTACGAACTTTACGGATACTATTTGGAATTTTCGTCTGCCCTTCATGACCGCTCGAGCCTGTGGATTTCTGAAGATAACGCTCAAACCAAATGGAGGTTTTTGGTTATAAAAGTAATCTTTATCGAACAAAAGGAACATTTATTGTGTAACTGGGAGTCTCGTGAGTGGAAACATCCGAAGATCATCAAAGGTAAGCGATTAATTTTATTGCTTTTCTGACTTTCGTGACCAATCTACATTCCTGCTAGGTGTTTGTAATGTTTTGTCTAGTGATCGATAAACTCACACAAACGCTTGGATTGCTTTCGCTGTAAAGCATATTTTCAAAATCTGACACGACAGGTGGATTAACAACAAGCTAAACTGTGTTTTGCTATATTGCACTTGTGATTTCATGAATATACACTGCTCAAAAAAATAAAGGGAACACTTAAACAACACAATGTAACTCCAAGTCAATCACACTTCTGTGAAATCAAACTGTCCACTTAGGAAGCAACACTGATTGACAATAAATTTCACATGCTGTTGTGCAAATGGAATAGACAAAAGGTGGAAATTATAGGCAATTAGTAAGACACCCCCAAAAAAGGAGTGATTCTGCAGGTGGTGACCACAGACCACTTCTCAGTTCCTATGCTTCCTGGCTGATGTTTTGGTCACTTTTGAATGCTGGCGGTGCTCTCACTCTAGTGGTAGCATGAGACGGAGTCTACAACCCACACAAGTGGCTCAGGTAGTGCAGTTCATCCAGGATGGCACATCAATGCGAGCTGTGGCAAAAATGTTTGCTGTGTCTGTCAGCGTAGTGTCCAGAGCATGGAGGCGCTACCAGAAGACAGGCCAGTACATCAGGAGACGTGGAGGAGGCCGTAGGAGGGCAACAACCCAGCAGCAGGACCGCTACCTCCGCCTTTGTGCAAGGAGGAGCACTATCAGAGCCCTGCAAAATGACCTCCAGCAGGCCACAAATGTGCATGTGTCTGCTCAAACGGTCAGAAACAGACTCCATGAGGGTGGTATGAGGGCCCGACGTCCACAGGTGGGGGTTGTGCTTACAGCCCAACACCGTGCAGGACGTTTGGCATTTGCCAGAGAACACCAAGATTGGCAAATTCGCCACTGGCGCCCTGTGCTCTTCACAGATGAAAGCAGGTTCACACTGAACACATGAGCACATGTGACAGACGTGACAGAGTCTGGAGACGCCGTGGAGAACGTTCTGCTGCCTGCAACATCCTCCAGCATGACCGGTTTGGCGATGGGTCAGTCATGGTGTGGGGTGGCATTTCTTTGTGGGGCCGCACAGCCCTCCATGTGCTCGCCAGAGGTAGCCTGACTGCCATTAGGTACCGAGATGAGATCCTCAGACCCCTTGTGAGACCATATGCTGACACATGCACATTTGTGGCCTGCTGGAGGTCATTTTGCAGGGCGCTGGCAGTGCACCTCCTTGCACAAAGGCGGAGGTAGCGGTCCTGCTGCTGGGTTGTTGCCCGCCTACGGCCTCCTCCACGTCTCCTGATGTACTGGCCTGTCTTCTGGTAGCGCCTCCATGCTCTGGACACTACGCTGACAGACACAGCAAACCTTTTTGCCACAGCTCACATTGATGTGCCATCCTGGATGAACTGCACTACCTGAGCCACTTGTGTGGGTTGTAGACTCCGTCTCATGCTACCACTAGAGTGAGAGCACCGCCAGCATTCAAAAGTGACCAAAACATCAGCCAGGAAGCATAGGAACTGAGAAGTGGTCTGTGGTCACCACCTGCATAATCACTCCTTTTTTGGGGGTGTCTTACTAATTGCCTATAATTTCCACCTTTTGTCTATTCCATTTGCACAACAGCATGTGAAATTTATTGTCAATCAGTGTTGCTTCCTAAGTGGACAGTTTGATTTCACAGAAGTGTGATTGACTTGGAGTTACATTGTGTTGTTTAAGTGTTCCCTTTATTTTTTTGAGCAGTGTACATTTTTTTGGTAATTTTTTTTTAATTTGGCGCTCTGCAATTCAGCGGTTGTTGATGAAAATGATCCCGCTAAAGGGATCTGTGCGCCATCACACAGGACACCAGATAAGACAGGAGAATTACACCAGATATAACAAACTGACCCTAGCCCCCTATTGCATAGATACTGGTGACTGAGACAGGGGTGGGTCACCGTGGCCCCGTCCGACGATACCCACAGACAGGGCTAACCAGGCAGGATATAACCCCACCAGGCAGGATATAACCCCACCCACCACATATATTGCCAAATATGTGGAACCCAGATCACGCTGCGCTTTGGTCCCGTATAACGATCATGACAATAGGTTTGTGAAAAGAGAGATCAGGGTCCAGAGTAACGCTGAGGTTTTATTTGAGACGACCGTAAAACCATCAAGATTAATTGTCAGATCCAACAGCAGATCTCTCTGCTTCTTGGGACCTAGAATTAGCTTCTCTGTTTTGTCCGAGTTTAAAAGAAAAACATTTGCCACCATCCACTTCCTTATGTCTGAAACACAGGCTTCCAGGATAGCCAATTTTGGGGCTTCACCGTGTTTCATCGAAATGGACAGCTGTGTGTCGTCCGCAGAGCAGTGAAAGTTGACAATGTGTTCCCGAATAACATCACCAAGATGTAGAATATATAGTGAAACCAATAGTATTCCTAAAACGAAACCTTGAGGAACGCCAAAACTTACCACTGATTTGTCAGAGGACAAACCATCCACAGAGATGAACTGATATCTTTCCAACAGATAAGATATAAACCAGGCAAGAACTTGTCCATGTAGACCAATTAGGGTTTCTAATCTCTCCAAAAGAATGTGGTGATCAATGATGTCAAAAGCAGCACTAAGGTCTAGGAGCACGAGGACAGATTCAGAGCCTCGGTCTGACGCCATTAAAAGGTAATTTACCACCTTCACGAGTGCAGTCTCAGTGCTATGAGGGGGTCTAAAACCAGACTGAAGCATTTCGTATACATTATTTGTTTTCAGGAAGGCAGTATGCTGCTGTGGAACAGCTTTTTCAAATATTTTGAGAGGAATGGGAGGTTCGATATAGGCCGATAGAAATAAAGCCTCTCTTGAAAAAGCCAAAAAATTACCCTTTTATTGAGTTTGGTACACATCCGGTGGATAGGAAGCCATTTATTATGTTCACCATAGGAGGGCCAAACACAGGAAGTAGCTTTTCCAGTAGTTTAGTTGGAATAGGGTCCAGTATGCAGCTTGACGATTTAGAGGCCATGACTATTTTCACAAGTGTGTCAAGAGATATAGTATAAAACAACTTGAGTGTCTCCATTGATCCTAGGTCCTGGCAGTTCTGTGCAGACTCAGGACACCTGAGCTCTGGAGAAATACGCAGATTCAAAGTTGAGTCCATAATTTGCTTTCTAATGATAATGAGTTTTTCATCGAAGTTAATACATTTGCTGAAGTGAAAGCTACATTTGAAGTTTACATACACCTTAGCCAAATACATTTCAACTCAGTTTCACAATTCCTGACATTTAATCAGAGTAAAAATTCCCTGTCTTAGGTCAGTTAGGATTACCACTCTATTTTAAGAATGGGAAATGTCAGAGTAATAGAAGAGAGAATGATTTACTTCAGCTTTTATTTCTTTCATCACATTCCCAGTGGGTCAGAAGTTTACATACACTCAATTAGTATTTGGTAGCATTGCCTTTAAATTGTTTATCTTGGGTCAAACGTTTCGAGTAGCCTTCCACAAGCTTCCGACAATAAGTCGGGTGAATTTTGGCCCATTCCTCCTGACAGAGCTTGTGTAACTGAGGCAGATGTGTAGGCCTCCTTGCTCGCACACACTTTTTCAGCTCTGCCCACAAATTTTCTACAGGATTGAGGTCAGGGCTTTGTGATGGCCACTCCAATACCTTGACTTTGTTGTCCTTAAGCCATTTTGCCACAACTTTGGAAGTATGCTTGGGGTCATTGTCCATTTGCAACCAAGCTTTAACTTCCTGACTTTAACTTCCTGTCTTGAGATGTTGCTTCAAAATATCCACATAATTGTACTTCCTCATGATGCCATCTATTTTGTTACGTGCACCAGTCCCTCCTGCAGCAAAGCACCCCACAACATGATTCTGCCACCCCCGTGATTCAGGGTTGAGATGGTGTTCTTTGGCTTGCAAGCGTCCCCCTTTTTCCTCCAAACATAATGGTCATTATGGCCAAACAGTTCTATTTTTGTTTCATCAGACCAGAGGACATTTCTCCAAAAAGTACAATCTTTGTCCCCATGTGCAGTTGCAAACCGTAGTCTGGCTTTTTTATGGTGGTTTTGGAGCAGTGGCATCTTCCTTGCTGAGTGGCCTTTCAGGTTATGTCGATTTAAGTTTTACTGTGGATATAGATACTTTTGTACCTGTTTCCTCCAGCATCTTCACAAGGCCCTTTGCTGTTGTTCTGGGATTAATTTGCACCTTTCGCACCAAAGTACGTTCATCACTAGGAGACAGAACGCGTCTCATTCCTGAGCGGTATGATGGCTGCGTGGTCCCATGGTGTTTATACTTGCATACTATTGTTTGTACAGATGAACATGGTACCTTCAGGCATTTGGAAATTGCTCCCAAGGATGAACCAGACTTGTGGAGGTCTACAATTTATTTCTGAGGTCTTGGCTGATTTCTTTTGATTTCCCCATGATGTCAAGCAAAGAGGCACTGAGTTTGAAGGTAGGCCTTGAAATACATCCACAGGTACACCTCCTATTGACTCAAATGATGTCTATTAGCCTATCAGAAGCTTCTAAAGCCATGGCATAATTTTCCAAGCTGTTTAAAGGCACAGTCATCTTAGTGTATGTAAACTTCTGACCCACTGGAATTGTGATACAGTGAATTATAAGTGAAATAATCTGTCTGTAAACAATTGTTGGAAAAATTACTTGTGTCATGCACACAGTAGATTTCCTAACCGATTTGCCAAAACTATAGTTTGTTTACAAGAAATTTGTGGAGTGGTTGAAAACCGAGTTTTAATGACTCCAACCTAAGTGTATGTAAACTTCCGACTATCTTCTCTTGTTGAATGCTGCTTTTTAGTTAGCTTTGCGACAGTATCAAAACTGCATTGTGGATTAATCTTATTCTCCTCAATTAGGTTGGAAAAAATTAGGAGGATCGAACAGCAGTGAGGGCTCTTCGATATTGCACGGTACTGTCTTTCCAAAATAGTCGGAAGACTTCCAGTTTGGTGGAGCGCCTTTTCCGTTCCAATTTTCAGGAAGCTTGCTTCAGGGCTCAGGTATTTTCTGTATACCAGGGAGAACATTTCTTGTGACAAATGTTTTTTGTTTTTAGGGGTGCAACTGCATCTAGGGTATTACGCAAAGTTAAATTAAGATATTCAGTTAGGTTGTTAACTAATTGTTGTACTCAGACGTCCTTGGGTAGGTGGAGGGAGTCTGGAAGGGCATCTAGAAATCTTTGGGTTGTCTGAGAATTTATAGCACGGCTTTTGATGATCCTTGGTTGGGGTCTGAGCACATTATTTGTTGAGATTGCAAACGTTATAAAATGGTGGTCTGATAGTCCAGGATTATGAGGAAAAACATTTAGATCCACAATACAATATTTATTCCATGGGACAAACTAGATCCAGGGTATGTCGTCCTGAGAACGTCCTAAAATCATCCTTGGGGATGTCCCTAGAACAAATTGGGAACTAGACAAAACTTCCACAGGACCATGACACAATATCCTTAAACCTTCTTAAAATCATCATTCGTGTAATGAATTCTCAGGGAGAAAAAGGTGTAAATACACGCACAGAGCGCGGCAGGTGTTATTTCACCTTCGCAGAAAGCAGGAATCGTGGTCACAGGTAGGCAAACAGGCAGGTGAATCAAAACTAGGACTGAAGGCTATAACTGGTTCTCACAAACAAGCTAGGAAACGGCTTAGTAGAGTCAAAACGAACAATACCTCACAAAGGCACAAACAGAATGAACTGAACTAAATAAGGAGCTGATGAGACCAGGTGACTAACTAAAACAGCTGAAATCAATGAACAAAAATGAAAGACTGGGCTACGTTCAAGAACACAAAGAAACAGGGCTACGTTCAATAACACAACGAAACAGAACGCAGAAAGAAAATAAATACAAAACCTTACAATTGGGGGGGGGGGGATTGGTCGTCCCTTGACCAATCCAGAAACTAGACAAAACCTCCACAGGACCATGACACATCGTCCGGGCGACTTTAGGCAACCATTTTGTGACGTTTCGTGGGCGTCCTAATGCCTCTTTTTTGTTTGCAGGAAATAGAGTTATGACAGATGACAGGAAACACTGTGACCCCAGTGACACAGAGACAGTTAATACTGCTGTACAAATAAAGTTATTTATAAAATGGTATGACATGGTACATTATAGCTACACAGTCTGGGGTCTGTAGGCGAGAAGGGTGACCAAGTCGTGGGGTTTGGACATGAGGGGAAGTTCACTGCCCTGAAGCACTATAATGAACGGCACTATGGAGACGTGGAGTAAATACAGCATAAATACAGCATAAACACACGACAACAACATTCATTTATCATGATAGAGTTAATTGATGGTGTTTACATTAGAACTAATAGCAACAAGTACAGTAATTGCGACACTGTTATTGGTCCAGGACGGGAGGACGTTCCTATCTGACCTTGGAACTGTTGAGGTCTGAGGTTGGGATACTGCAGTTTGGTTCAGTTAAATTCATTGCAACGTGCAGTATTTGTAAGGACAGGACGTTACGCTTTATAATAACGTTCATAAATAATACAGTATAAATGCTTATACATTCTTTATAGATTATTAGAAATGGTATACATGCATTTGGATTGTTATAAAACGTATACATGTTTAATAGTTACTATTAATAGTTTGTATAATATTTATACCAAAAAAATGTAATGGTTATTCGGGAAAGATATTAATAAAGTGTTAATGGATGGAAAAAATACTTTGTTTAGAGTGTAGTTATGTATGACACAAGTCACATAACTGGTTAGGTCATTTGGAGGCAAAATGCCTGTTGCAGGGCTCAAGAATGGGAGTAAACAACCACCCCTTCGGGAGGTGCCTGTCTGTCAGCACCAGGATTGCTACATTTACATTGAGCACCACAGAGGAAGTCACCACACACTGTGAGGTGTGAGCCAATCACAACAGACTGATACAGGAAGCAAGGAAACGTGAGTCTGTTTGGCACTCGGGAAGGCAGAAAGGTTGTAGCTGGGTGTTATGGTGGAATTGTTTAGGCAAGGGTGCTAGATGGGACATCTATTTGGATCTGCTGTATGGAGAACAATGGGGGGACAGAGAGGGCAAGAATGTGATAGAGACTAAAAGAGAGAAAGTGAAGAGTTCACTCCTATAACCTGTATATGTCTTAAGTTGCACATTTCAAATATGGACAGTCCAGGGATATTTTACAGCCGATCTTGATAAGAAATGACCATGCCAGACACTTTTGGATAACATAAACAGGGAACTAATAAAATAATAACAATAGGCTACACCAACATTAGTTTCCATTCATACAAAGTGTCGAGTAAATTGCTACAATAGATTTGCTGTGGTAATCGAGGAAATACTTTTCTCTCTTGTACAGAATGCTTGTCAATCTGTACAATAGATTTGGCCCTTAGTCTGTGCAAAAAGGGCTATGTTGTTTCGATGACAACATATACCAGAGGGCGAACATACTGTATCTTGAAAGATTTGGGTTGCAAGTGTATCGCGCGGGTTATTAACCCGGGTGTCCCATGGGAACAACCAACATCTTCGACCGTTTTCGACTGTTTTTGAAGTTAGCAGACGGGGCTACCTCATCACGTGACCATGAGCGACTCACGTCCGCTACACAAGCAGGACTAGGTAACACCGACATCATCTTTCATGGTGCTGTAATGAGGTATTCAATAATGGTAGCAATCGAGATCAGGGCGAATAGCTATAATCTAGTGCCATCCATGTAGGCACCGCGTTATTTTATTATATTCCAATAGGCTACATTCTGTAGGCTACCCGTTAGCCTATCCATTGTCACCACAGGAGGTTGGTGGCACCTTAATTGGGGAGGACGGGCTTGTGGTAATGGCTCGAGCGGAATAAGTGGAATAGTATCAAACACATGGTTTCCATGTGTTACTGTTTGGTTTACCTGGCTGAATTGATGAGATGATTTGGGCCATCAGTTGATTGACAGATGTAGGCCTACTAGAGAATGATAAACTTTCCTCCAGTGGGGATGCTCGCCCGGGTTTTATAGTTAGGCTATGTATATAATTTGTCGATTTAGTTCTGGTCTTTGGTGTTGATTGAAAGCCTTTATTGTGTGGCTTTAATATTTCATTTAGTATAGCTGTCAAGATGTTTATGCATTTGAGACTAGCCAAAGATGATTTCGTTGAGCTGAGACACCTTTCTCAAGCCTGTAGGCTTAGGCTTGTCACTAGATTGACTATTACTGGGCGCGAACTCATGAAGCTCATGAAGCTCGGAGCGCGATGCTTAGACCACTGTGCTTCGGCAGGTCCCACTGCGCATCGGCAGGTCCCACTGCGCTTCGGCAGGTCCCACTGCAGGCACTAAGAATGCTATTAATACTGATGATACATAGTTTTAATGATACATCGTTTTAAATTATTTGGTTTTAAATCTTCCCCAAACCATAGCCCTCCCCTAATCTTAACCACTTGGAATTATTTATTTTGTATTTTTATTATTTTTATTTTTAATTTAGGGGGTAGTCTAGCTTCAATATTGTGGATAGATTGTAGCTTCCGTCAATGTAATTGTCTGCATCATTTCCAATCCCCCATATATTTTGTTGGGAAAATATATATATTTATAAATATACATACATGCACATACCCACCTACAGTGGGGCAAAAAAGTATTTAGTCAGCCACCAATTGTGCAAGTTCTCCCACTTAAAAAGATGAGAGAGGCCTGTAATTTTCATCATAGGTACACTTCAACTATGACAGACAAAATGAGAAAAGAAATTCCAGAAAATCACATTGTAGGATTTTTAATTCATTTATTTGCAAATTATGGTGGAAAATAAGTATTTGGTCAATAACAAAAGTGTATCTCAATACTTTGTTATATACCCTTTGTTGGCAATGACAGAGGTCAAACGTTTTCTGTAAGTCTTCACAAGGTTTTCACACACTGTTGCTGGTATTTTGGCCCATTCCTCCATGCAGATCTCCTCTAGAGCAGTGATGTTTTGGGGCTGTTGCTGGGCAACACGGACTCCCTCCAAAGATTTTCTATGGGGTTGAGATCTGGAGACTGGCTAGGCCACTCCAGGACCTTGAAATGCTTCTTACGAAGCCACTCCTTCGTTGCCCGGGCGGTGTGTTTGGGATCATTGTCATGCTGAAAGACCCAGCCACGTTTCATCTTCAATGCCCTTGCTGATGGTAGGCTTTGTTACTTTGGTCCCAGCTCTCTGCAGGTCATTCACTAGGTCCCCCCGTGTGGTTCTGGGATTTTTGCTCACCGTTCTTGTGATCATTTTGACCCCACGGGGTGAGATCTTGTGTGGAGCCCCAGATCGAGGGAGATTATCAGTGGTCTTGTATGTCTTCCATTTCCTAATAATTGCTCCCACAGTTGATTTCTTCAAACCAAACTGCTTACCTATTGCAGATTCAGTCTTCCCAGCCTGGTGCAGGTCTACAATTTTGTTTCTGGTGTCCTTTGACAGCTCTTTGGTCTTGGCCATAGTGGAGTTTGGAGTGTGACTGTTTGAGGTTGTGGACAGGTGTCTTTTATACTGATAACAAGTTCAAACAGGTGCCATTAATACAGGTAACGAGTGGAGGACAGAGGAGCCTCTTAAAGAAGAAGTTACAGGTCTGTGAGAGCCAGAAATCTTGCTTGTTTGTAGGTGACCAAATACTTATTTTCCACCATAATTTGCAAATAAATTCATTAAAAATCCTACAATGTGATTTTCTGGATTTTTTTTTCTCATTTTGTCTGTCATCGTTGAAGTGTACCTATGATGAAAATTACAGGCCTCTCTCATCTTTTTAAGTGGGAGAACTTGCACAATTGGTGACTGACTAAATACTTTTTTGCCCCACTGTATATATAAATATACTACATATACACATACATATACATACCTCTTGGAATTATTGACTAATTTGTTAACCTTTGAGTTGTTTCTGTTTCAAATCTGTGACCATGCAGAATTCACCTTGTAACCACGCGGGAATGAATTAATCAAAAATAAAGTGAAAGGGGAGTGGGCCAGATTCAAACCAATGCCGACTCTGGCATATCTGTGCCGGGGTAAACCACTGGACCACACAGGCACTGAGGTAACAAATCATTTATTCGGCCTATTGCTTGCTTATAATAAAACAATTTATCTAAAAAAATGATTTTCCCTAACAAAAAACACAACTACCCTCTACAAAAATGTACAATGTATTATAATCCACATAAGAATTCATACCAGATGCACTGTAGCCTGAACGTAGCCTACATGAGGTACAATGTAGGTACAGTACTGCATTTGTATATAAAATACTGTTTCCAGCTGCCCCTGGCGGCAATTCAAAATATTTCTTCAGATAATCAGATCCTCCTGCTGCAGGATTATTATCCTCCTGCGACGAAAAGGGGTCAAATGGGGCAGCAGGAAGCCTAGTATTTAGAGTGGTGGACTTGTAACCGAAAGGTTTCAAGATCGAATCCCAGAGCTGACAAGATAAAAATCTGTCCTTCTGCTCCTGAACAAGGCAAGTTCGAAGTTTGTCGAAATGTTGAAATAATATAACACAATAGATATGGTAGGAGAAAATCCAAAGAAAAGCCAACCGTAATTTTTTCTTTTTGAGAGACCATCCTCTTACAATGGCAAGTATAAGGGCATTCTGAAAATTTGCTCCCACGATGCAATTCCTATGGCTTCCACATGGTGTCAGCAGTCAGTGTTCAAGGTTTCAGGCTTGTAACTTCCAAAACGAATAAGAAATATCAGTTTTAGTACGGGGACACAGTCTTGGAAATTCGTGTTTGCGTGCGCCATGAAGAAAGGACGCACCTGCTAAAATCGGTTTCCTATTGAACATAGTTCTTTCTGTAAGAAATATTATAGTTTTATTACATTTTAGGGTATCTGAGGAGTAAATAGAAACGTATTTTGACTTGTTGAAACAAAAAAATTTGGGATATAAAGAAGGATTTCATCTAACAAAATGACACTACAAGTTATAGCTGGGATCCTTTGGATGACAAATCAGAGGAAGATTTTCAAAAAGTAAGTGAACATTTATGAAACCTGTGCCGGTGGAAAAGTATTTTCATGTGTGGCGCCGTCCTCAAACAATCGCATGCATGCCTTCGCTGTAATTTCGCTACTGTAAATCGGTTGAATATGACTGATATGACACTTATATTTACCTCAATGTTTAATATCCATAATTTTTATGATTATTTATTTTAATTGCACGCCCTCCAGTTTCACCGGAAGATGTCCCGCTAGGGAGACACCTAGCCTTAATTTGAGCTGGATCTTACCGGAACAGAATCCGGCACCTCTCAGTTTTGGACTGTTTTCGTTCCAGAACCCCTTTGCACTATTTGCAATGTACCAATTATAATCAGATTTAGGCTAATTGAAGTTGACTCCTCTGTAATTCTCCTGGCTGGCCCCTAAAAAACGTAATGTGAAAACATGCCTGATAATTGATTCGTGTTGGGCCAGCCATTTGCGCAACAAAGTAACCTTTGACCATCCCGTGGCCTATGCTGTGGTGATATAGAGAAGCGCGCCTGTATCTCACACAGAACTAGAATGAAATTCACTTTCTACGATCTCTCTCTCTCTCACTTTCTACGATCTCTCTCTCTCTCTCTCTCTCTCTCTCTCTCTCTCTCTCGCACTCTGCACTCTGCACTCTGCACTCTGGTAGAAATGAGCCTGCAACTCTCATCTCTCCAGCGTTGGACTTCATCATATATTTCCTTATAGAATCCTATGCACAAGAAATTAAATAAGGAGTAGGCCTATAATTTAGCCACAGAAGAGTTTATTTAAAAAAAAATCCTAGCTTTGGATTATGTGTAGCCCAATCAACAGGCATGCCTGCAGTCGGGAACGCGCAGCAAATCTGTCAGTGAACATTATGCAGCCAAAACAGGCCTTTCCCAATATTTCAAATACAGTTGCGGGAAAAGCTTGGAAAGCAAATGGATCCTGTTGAAAAGAGAAGACTAATGTGTCTGTAGGCTACCAAGTTATCAACTTCCAAATAGGCCTATTGAGCAAACAGCAATGTTCTACCAGGTAAAACAAGAGCGAGATAAGCTTTTGGCAGGATCGGCCATCGCCTGTGATTGAGCTGAGCATCATTGGGTGAGTCAGTGAAACTGGAAAGCTTTTTTAGGACTATACTTTCCTCCTCATATTGTACAATATGTGTCTCCTCACCAGTGGCGACCCGTCATTCAGGGCAGGTGGGGCAGAGCCTTTTGAGCCCAGATCGTAGAATATGCATATAATTTACAGATTAAGATAGAAAACACTCCAAAGTTTCCAAAACTGTCAAAATATTGTCTGTGAGTATAACAAAACTGATTCTGCAGGCGAAAACCTGAGAAAATCTAACCCGAAAGTGATTTTTTAAAATTTTTAATCTGTGTTTCCTGGACCGTCTTTCTTCCATTTAAAGGGGTATCAACCAGATTCCTTTTCCAATGGCTTCCTCAGGCTGTGACCAGGCTTTAGACATAGTTTCAGGCTTTTATTTTGAAAAATGAGCAAGATTCTTCAAAAGTAGTCAGGTGTCCTCTGATTAATTCCTGCGCGCGAGAGAGGTAGCTCTCCATTTTCTTTTTCTCTCTTATTGAATAGGTTACGGTCCGGTTGAAATATTATCGATTATGTTTGTTAAAAACAACCTGAGGATTGATTATAAAAAACATCTGACATGTTTCTACGACCATTACGGATACTTTTTGGAATTTGTCGAACGGAACGAGGCTTTGGTTTTCTGAACATAACGCGCAACCCAAATGGCGTTTTTTTGTTATAAAAGTAATATTTATCGAACAAAAAGAACATTTGTTGTGTAACTGGGAGTCTCGTGAGTGCAAACATCCGAAGATTATCAAAGGTAAGCGATTAATTTTATTGCTTTTCTGACTTTCGTGACCAAGCTAACCAAGCTAATATAAGGCTAACTGTTGTAGCATTGATTGATACACTCACAAAGCTTGGATTGCTTTCGCTGCAAAGCATATTTTCAAAATATGACACGATAGGTGGATTAACAACAAGCTAAGCTGTGTTTTGGTATATTTCACTTGTGATTGCATGATTATAAATATTTTTAGTAATATTTTTGAATTTGGCGCCCTGCAATTCAGCGGTTGTTTAGGAAAGTGATCCCGCTAACGGAATTCATAGCGCTGAGAAGTTAACAACATTTTTTTAAATAATCTGTTTGTCAGTGTCAAAGTAGCCTGTCATTTCGATCATTTGTGAGCTATTAAAAAATATTCTGCTAAAGTCTCCAGTCATCTAAAAGTATGTAGAATTGCATGAAATGCAAAAATAAAGGCCACATTTTTCCCGAACCCTAGGCTACAAAAATGCTCCCCATGTTTGGAGGTGCCGGAACAAAAAATGAGCCAGAGAATGAGGTGACCTGGGGTGCTCTGAGGTACCAGAACGCATGCAAAAACATATCCTTTATAATGACACATTGACTGCTTTATCATGCTTTTGCGAACTGGCATAGATCAGTAGAGTAGAGGCGCTTGCAACTTCTACTCTACTCTACTTCCAACTCTACTGATCTATGCCAGTATGCAAAAGCATGATAAAGCTTTCAATGTTTTATTATTAAGGATATTGAGCAACTGAGCAACCGGGCAAGAAGGACCTTGGTCAGGGAGGTGACCAAGAACCCAATGACCACCCTGACAGAACTACAGAGTTCATTGGCTAAGATGGGAGAACCTGCCAGAAGGACAACAGTCTCTACAGATTTCACCAATCTGGGCTTTATGGGAGAGTGGCCAGACGGAAACCACTCCTGAAAAAAGGCACATGACAACACGCCTGGAGTTTGCAAAAAGGCACTTGAAAGACTGAGATCATAAGTCAAAATATTCTGTGGCCTGATGAGACAAACATTGAAGTCTTTAAAGCAATGCACTATGTCTGGAGAAAACCAGGCACAGCTCATCACCCATCTAACACCATCCCTACCGTGAAGCATGGTGGTGGCAGCATCATGCTATAGGGATGCTTTTCATCGGCAGTGACTGGGAGACTGTTAAGGATAGAGGAAACAATGAATGGAGCCAAATACAGCAATGCTTGATGAGAAAAAACTTCATAGTGCAAACGACCATAGACAGAGGTGAAGATTTACGTTCCAACAGGACAATGACCCCAAGCATACAGCCAATGCAATGCTTGAATGGTTTCAGAACAAGAATGTGAATGTCCTTGACACCCCGCCAAGACTTTAGTCCTATTAATAATTTGTTCAAAGACATGAGGATTGATGTTCACCGCTGCTCCCCATCTAACTTAACAGAGCTTGAGAAAATCTGCAATAGGAGAAAATTCCAAAATACAGATGTCCAAAACTGATACAGACATACCCAAGACGACTCAAAGCTGTAATCGTTGCCAAAGGTGTTTTTACAAAGTATTGAATCAGGGTTGTGAATACCTATGTAAATGAGATATTTCTGTATTTCATTTTCAATACATTTGTAAAAATGGGTGTGTTATGTGTACAGTAATGTATGTGAATGTGTGTTGGTTGTGTGTGGGAGTGTCAATGTAGAGTGTCTCGGTGAGTGTGTATACGGTTTGTATCAGTGGCGGTTGGTGCTGTTTAAGATTAGGGAGGACGATATTTTTTTATGAGCATGGCTTCATTTCTATTACAGCATATTGGTTGAATCATTCATACTCCATTCAACAAGCTCATTGTAACATCAATAGGCTTAGGCTACTACACAATACTAGAATTTGGCTTATACCCATCATGAGGTTGCTACAACCTAGCCTACAAATGAACGTTTCTAACATATGTGCACAGGTTAAGAAACAAGTTGGAGTAATCAAGGTGACAGACAGTGACACATTCAATTCCACCTTGTACAATCTTGCCTGCATCTAGCTGATCTAGTGTATAATCATTAGTCAAAAGGAGAGTTTCTATTGGACAAATTCAGGTGGGTCCATCCGCGTTTCGTTCCGGTTGCTTCTGTTTAAGCAACATTTTGCAACAGAATTGGCGGAATGAATACACCCCTGATCACCCGCAGTTCACTTTCATAGCAGCAATAAAAACAGCATCATCACATCTACGCACTCTCCTCCTCTCCCTTTGCTTTTGGATTTCAGTGCACAACACAACAGCTGTCTGTGACCAGGTGTAAAAGCCTATCCAAACCAAACCTTCATACCATAACCTCAGGTAGCCTAGTGGTTAGAGCATTGGGCCAGTAACCAAAAGGATCCCTGAGCTGACAAGGTAAAAATCTGCTGTTCTGCCCCTGAACAAGGCAGTTAACCCACTGTTCCCCGGTAGGCCGTCATTGTAATGAAGAATTTGTTCTTAACTGGCTTGCCTAATTAAATAAAGGATACATAACTGCTACACACAGCTTACATCGTTGTCATTTTATTAGCTAATGTCAGAGTCAACATAGCTACTAGAACTACATGTTAGTAAACCCACAGTCCAATCCATGTGTACAAGTGCGCAATACAATGTACAGCAAGCAGTTTAGCAGTTACTCCAGTGGCAATACATTAATTAAACCCAAAGCTTACCTTTACTTGGAAGAGTTGGAGTATTGGATAGCCTTATCCAGCTAGCTAACATAAATAGCATTCCGCTCTGTTTGAGTCAGGTTGTTAAGTAGGCTAAATAAGCTAGCTGCATTAGCTTGCAGAGTAAGTGAAAGTTAAAAAAAGAGAAATGTAGCTCTCTCTTTGCTCCTTCTCCATAATTTTTGAAGAAATACATTTGTTCAAAACTGTTCAACTATTGTCTTTTCTTTGTTTTTTGTCAACTACTCAACACATTTTGTAAACTCCAGTGCTAGCTAGCTGTAGCTTATGCTTTCTGTACTAGATTAATTCTCTGATATTTCGATTGGATGGACAGCTGACCAGCTGACCAACATGTCAGTTCATGCTGCAAGAGCTCTGATAGGTTGGAGGACGTCCTCCGGAAGTCGTCATAATTACTGTGTAAGTCTATCGAAGGGGGTGGGAACCATTAGCCTCCTAGGTTTGTATTGAAGTAAATATACCCAGAGGAGGACATAAAATAGTGGCCCCCCGGCTACACCATGGTGCTACCTTGGAAGGTGCTGTTGAAGCTACTGTATACTGTCATTGCAAAACAGTGTGTTTTAATCAGTTATTTGGTGACGTGAATATATTTAGGATGGTTTAATCTAAAAAGGACAACTTTTTTTAATGGTTTGCTATTTTTATTTTTAGGAAATTAACTGAGTTCCTACTGGTTCTCCCCTTTCTCCACTGAGGAGCCTCCACTGGGCTTGGGGGTAGAAGCTGTCTCGGAGCCTGTTGGTCCAAAAGCTAATGCTCCGGTACCGTTTTCCGGACGGTAGCAGAGTGAACAGTCGATGGCTTTGGTGGCTGGAGTCTTTGGCCATTTTTGAGCCTTCCACTGACACTGCCTGATATAGAGGTCCTGGATGGCAATGAGCTCAGCCCCAGTGGTGTACTGGGCTGTCCGCATCACCCTCGCTTTGTGGTCAAGGCTGGTGCATTTGCCATACCAAGTGGTGATGCAGCCAGTCAAGATGCTCTCGAGGGTGCAGCTGTATAACTTTTTGAGGATCTGAGGGCCCATGCCAAATATTTTCAGTCTCCTGAGGGGGAAGAGGCGCTGCCGTGCCCTCTTCACAACTGTGCAGGTGTTTGTGGACCATGTTAGGTCCTTAGTGGTCCTTGTGGAATAAGTCAATGGCTATGAATACTTTATGAAGGCACTGTATGCGAACACAACTGGTTTTGTATAAGTATGGAGTGCAACAGCCCATGGTTTCAGCCCATGGTTTTGAAGAGGCAGAGTTGCTGACAAAGATATGATCGAAGACACTTTTAAACATATTTCTACTACTAAGTAAATACATGTAAAATATTTATTAAGCCCATTTCACATTAACATTTCACAGTTGTCACAAAGTGCTTTTACCTTAATAGACCCCAAAGATCCAGCATAAGTATAGTGGCAAGAAAGATAATGAAGAAAACTTGAGGGGAACCAGACTCAGAGGGGTTGTATTATATATTATCTATGAAAGATCAAGTGGACGAAAGATTGCACAGCAGATCCAACAACCTATCAAGTTGATGGGTAGAGAAAATAACAAAGTAAATAGTCAAAAGAGACAGTTGCATAATAACTGATCTTCTGTTCAGTAGTGGTGCTACAGGTGAGATGGGTACAGGAACCATATATACACACAAACCTCCAAAACCCAAATCTTTCTCACCGTGACACATCAGTGCCTTGGAAGAGGCAAGTTGATCTGAACAAGACCAACTGGCTTGGATTCAGCTTGGCAGAATGTGTATGTTTGTATTTCTTGGCTGATAAAATACTAAGCCATGCGATAATCTTGATGAAATCACTATTCGAATCAACCAACCAAGATGCTGCCTCTTCGAGGCATGGGCTGAAACCAGAGAGCAGCTAGGCAGAGGTAAAGTAGGTCTACATGATGTACAGAATATCATGTGAATACCACATGTAACTGCTTTAATAAGCAGCTTTTTATAAACATTATTAATCTCAATGTTCTACTCTAAAAATGTTATACATTTATCTGACTGAGGCCTTTTAGATCTTATGTATTGGAAACATGGGAATCTGGGAAAGTAATAGTTACTTTTCATATTGTAATGATTAGGACATTCGAGAAGGGTCAGGACTTTCATTTTTAAAGATTAGGAAAAACTATCTGGAAACTGCCTCCAGCACATCTCCTGCTCAGCCAGTTCAATAGTAAAGGAGTGTGTGGCCCTGGAGCACACTATAGTACGAAATGAAATACATATTCAGCTCTTTATAAACCTCTGGTGCGGTTTACAGCTCAGCTAGAGAGCCAGACAATAGACACAGTGACACAGGAACAAAGAAGGAGAGATTTGTGATCTGAAATCTGAGGAATGACAGAGGAATGGAGGACAAATAAAGCATACAAACTCGATTAACCGGCCTACTCACTCTATCATGGCTTTAAAAGGTTCCCAGATGTGTAGAAGCACACACGATAACTCACTACCAGAGGGATTCTTTATAATGAGGAGTTTGATATCAAATAGAAATCTCTCTGTGTGTGTGTGTGTGTGTGTGTGTGTGTGTGTGTGTGTGTGTGTGTGTGTGTGTGTGTGTGTGTGTGTGTGTGTGTGTGTGTGTGTGTGTGTGTGTGTGTGTGTGTGTGTGTGTGTGTGTAGGTTCTAAATCTCTATCTTTATTGTACCAGAGACACTAAAGCCGTCGAGGATTGCCTATATTATAATGAACACATAGTTTAAAATGATCTCTGTAGAAGTGACTGAATCTGAGGGAGCGGTTGGCACCTTACCAGAGACCGGGCAGGACCCCAGACTGGGGGTTGACTAAAATCTAAAACCCTGATGAACATTAAACTCTCTGGCCAGATCTGTTAAATAATTGCTAATAGGTGATAAAACTAGCTGAGGTCACCTCGCAAATCTGCTCACATAGTGTGTGTGTGTGTATCAAATCAAAGTGTATTGGTCACAGTATAAAGGGTGTAAATAGAAGTAGTAAAAAAAAGAAGAAAAATATTAATGTTCGAAAATATATACACAAAGTTAAGATAAACGTGAGAGAAAAAAACACTAAATAGCAAAGTTGTATGTGTGTGTCTGAGGTCACTTCCCAACTATTTTCCAACAGATTATCTTCTCTGGCATCAAACCTACAGTAGTGTTGGCAGCTGTACACAGTTCCCGAGCTTTCATAACGTATCACCACTAGAAAGTGGGACAATCAGACAAATTATAGGGTGGCCACCCACTCTGCCCAGCGTGGGTGAAAATGCGTTTTGGTGATGAAAATACATTTTACATGTTCTGAATCATTCAGTGGGATCTCTGTCTATCAGAAACGCAAAATCCAAAAAGTCATAATATAATATATCCGATAATAAGCACCGAGCTATGTTGACAGAGCGGAGCTGCTTTCTCGCAGTGACTTTTGAGGATTTTGACTTGTGGTGGTCATCTGTATAGTTGTTTCCGCGGTTCGCAAAAAGCTAAATTAACATGAAGTGTTAATTTAATGTAAAAGGCTTTGAAAATAAGCTTGCGGTACTCTCAATACTCAGTTGACATTTCCCAAAGATACGCTTGTTTTTGTGCCAAATCTTCATAAAAAAACAGGAATTCCGCATGAATATGAAAAGTGTATACTAAAATATGAAAATACTAAATGTTATGTCTCAAAATCGATATCTATCTTACCTCTATATTGTTTTATGTCCTGCGGATTCAAGAAGAAAGATGATGAGTTCAAAGGTAAGTCTATCAGTTAGCCACAATTCTCACACAGCCTCCAGCCTAGCTTACGCAATGCAATTTTCCTGATTTTTGACCACTTTTTTTCTGTAGCTCCATTGACATTTTTCACCCTAATTTTGGCCATTGTACAAGAGTAATAACTCAAATAGCTTTTTGAAGGATTATGATAGAGACATGGGGTTTTCACTATTGGTTTTCTTATAGGAGTATCTATACAATTAAAACCTCTTTGGGCTGCAGGGGCAGTATTGAGTAGCCTGGATAAAAGGTGCCCATTTCAAACGGCCTCGTACTCAATTCTTGCTCGTACAATATGCATATTATTATTACTATTGGATAGAAAACACTCTCTAGTTTCTAAAACCGTTTGAATTATATCTGTGAGTAAAACAGAACTCATTTTGCAGCAAACTTCCTGACAGGAAGTGGAAAATCTGAAATCGATGCTCTGTTCTAGGGCCTGCCTATAAATGTCCTTGATATGTATTAGTATACATGCACTTCATATGCCTTCCACTAGATGTCAACAGGCAGTGAGAGAAGAAATGGAGTGTATAACTTGATCTGAGGTCGAATAAAAGCTCTTGGCATGACGTGACACCAATTTCCTGTTTTCTGGAACGCGCGAGAAGGGACCGGGTATTGCCTTCTGAAAAGCTGTCGTTATAGACGACTAATATCTCCGGCTTTGATTTTATTTGATAAATGTGACAATATCATCGTAAAGTATGTTTTTTCAATATAGTTTTATTAGATTATTGAAATATTTTCGGGACGTTTGGCGTGTTGCGTTGTCTGCGTTTGTTCACGAAGGAGAGCTTCGCGCCATTTTGCTAGCTTTCCGTGCTAATTGACTGGAGAAGAGGACATTCTAAAACCAAACAACGATTGTTCCCGACAAAGGACCCCTTGTACAACATTCTGATGGAAGATCATCAAAAGTAGGACCCATTTTATGATGCTATTTCATATATCTGTCGAACATGTGTACTATTAGTTTGCGCCCAGATTTTGGGCACGCTCTCGCTATAACGTAAGCTGGATGTCGTAATGAAGTTATTTTTAGAATTCTAACATGGCGATTGCATTAAGAACTAGTGTATCTATCATTTCCTATACAACATGTATTTTTTAGTAACGTTTATGAATAGTTATTTGGTCAGAATAGGTGAGTGTCATAAAAATATCCGGACATTCTGGGAAAAAGATGCTACGTTAGCACAATGTATAACCACTGATTTCAGCTCTAAATATGCACATTTTCGAACAAAACATAAGTGTATGTATAACCTGATGTTATAGGACTGTCATCTGATGAAGCTTATCAAGGTTAGTCAAAAATTATATATCTTTTACTGGTTTGTTACGATCGCTAACTTTTGCTGCTGGTAAATGGCTTGTGTTTCTGGCTATTGTGGTAAGCTAATATAATGCTATATTGTGTTTTTGCTGTAAAACACTTAAGAAATCGGAAATGTCTTTCATGTCTTTCATTTGCTGTACACCATGTATTTTTCAGAAATGTTTTATGATGAGTATTTAGGTATTTCACGTTGGTGTCTGTAATTACTCTGGCTGCTTTGGTGCTATTTGTGACGGTAGCTGTGATGGTAGCTGCAATGTAAAACTGATTTATACCTCAAATATGCACATTTTTCGAACAAAACATAGATTTATTGTATAACATGTTATAAGACTGTCATCTGATGAAGTTGTTTCTTGGTTAGTTTGGTTGGTTCTTGGTTAGTTAGGTTGGTTTTGTGCATGCTACCTGTGCTGTGAAAAATGTCTGTCCTTTTTTGTATTTGGTGGTGAGCTAACATAAATATACGTGGTGTTTTCGCTGTAAAACATTTTAAAAATCGGACATGTTGGCTGGATTCACAAGATGTTTATCTTTCATTTGCTGTATTGGACTTGTTAATGTGTGAAAGTTAAATATTTCTAAAAAATATCTTTTGAATTTCGCGCCCTGCACTTGAAGTGGCTGTTGTCCATATTGTGCCCGGCTTCGGGCTTGCAGCCCAAAGAAGTTAAGAATTATTTTATCCATTGGTCAAAAGATGCATTTTTGATTGGGCACCCTAGAAATTACCCTCAAACAAGTATTTAGTGTGTGTGTCCAGGGCTACTGTCCAGGGCTACTGCTCTACTAACCCTATCCATAACCATAGCAAGCAGTTTCTTATCAACAGATAGTTTGTTGATAGTGTGACCATCTGTGGATCATCTATATGGGACTATCCAAATCAGCACACTATCACAGTTTATTGTGAAATAGACACAAATTACTTATTTGAAATTTGTGAAAGGCACATGAAAAAGTCACATTTTTCACAACGCATTTGGTGTGTATTACACAAATTAATTTTTTCATAACGCATTAGGGTACATTACACAAATTCCAATTTCTTGTGGCTAACGTTAAATAGGCTAGCTAGGTAGCTAATGTTAGCTAGGCTAGGAGTTAAGGCTAGAGTTAGGGGTTAAAGTTAGTTGTCTGGATACAGATGGTCAGGCTAGGGTTAGGTTCAGGGGATAGGGTTAGAGCTAGCTAACATGCTAGCTAAAGTCACGGATTAGTAGATCACCATTAGCGGATCACTTTGTTCACCATGGTGAACAAACGGCACATATATACAAATACAATCAGTGGGAATAGGGGCCAGGTGTGCGTAATGAAAGTTCCGGAGGGATCCGTGACAGCTAAGTAGTTTTAAAGGGTTAGGTTTATGAGTTAGGTTAAAGGGTTAACCTCTCTGCGAGTAAGGCTTGTTTCCTGAATTTCCGCCTGTCTGACGTGCCCAAAGTAAACTGCCTGTTACTCAGGCCCAGAAGCTAGGATATGCATATAATTTGATTGGATAGAAAACACTCTGAAGTTTCTAAAACTGTTAAAAGAAACATCTGTGAGTATAACAGAACTGATATAGCAGGCGAAAACCCGAGGAAAATCTATCCGGATTTCTTTTTTTGAGCTTGGAATGATTTCCAATGCAATGCAATTGAAAGATCTTATTTCCGCCTCCCAGATTGCAGTTCCTATGGCTTCCACTAGATGTCAACAGTCTTTATACAAGGTTTTAGGCTTGTTTTTTTGAAAAATGAAGAAGTATTTGTCATTCCAAGTTGAGCGCCAGGGCAAAAGTAGTATTTTTACGCGTGTGAATGTGGGCGCGCTCTTCATTCTTTTCCTTTGCTATTGAACAGACTATTCTCCGTCTGAAATATTATCATTTATTTAGATATTAGACAACCTGAGGATGAATAAAAACAGTTTGACTCGTTTGGACGAACTTTACTGGTAACTTTTTGGAATCCTTTGTATGCATGTTGAAAGACTGGATTATTGAAATCAATGGCGCCAACTAAACAGCGTTTTTGGGATATAAAGAAGGACTTTATAAAACAAAACCACCATGCATTGTGTAGCTTGGACCATTGGGATTGCAACCAGAGGAAGATCTTCAAAAGTAAGTGATTTATTTTATCGCTATTTTGTGTCGTCAGTGCTGGTTTGAAAGATATGTTGACATGGGGTGCTGTCCTCAGACAATCGAATGCTATGCTTTCGCCGTAAAGCTTTTTTGAAATCTGACGCCGCCGTTAGATTACCAAGATTCTAAGCTAAAGAATCATGTATGACACTTGTATTTTCATGAATATTACGATTTTGTATTTTGAATTTGGCACACTCCCATTTCACCGGATGTTGTCGAATTTGATCCCGCTAGCGAAAAATTGTGTACTACAATGGGAAAAAATATACTTTTTTGTGTGCCTGTCAGAAATGTCCAATAAGCAATTAGTGTCTATTTCACAAAATCTGTGATACTGGGTTGATCTAAATAGTCTGACCGAGGTAATAGTAATCAGCGACAGAACTATAGTGATAGCAAATGTCTGGTAAAAGGTATGCTTCTGTCCAGGTTTGTCTGGTTTGCAGGAAGAGCCGTGAGGTCTGAGACCTCTGGTGATTCACGGACACATGCATGTAGTGCTTTCAGAAAGTATTCATACCCCTTGACTTATACCACATTTTCTTGTACTACAGCCTGAATTCAAAATAGATTAAATAGATTATTTTCTCACCCATCTACAAACAACACCCAATAATAATAATGACAAAGTAAAAACATGTGTTTAGAATTTTTAGCTAATGTATTGGAAATGAAATACAGAAATACACTAGTGGATTCGAGTATTTCAGCCACACCCGTTGCTGACAGGTGTATAAAATCGAGCACACAACCATACAATCTCCATAGACAAACATTGGCAGTAGAATGGCCCGTACTGAAGAGCTCAGTGACTTTCAACGTGGTACCGGCATAGGATGCCACCTTTCCAGCAAGTCAGCTCATCCCATTTATGGGCAATGCCAAGCGTCAGCTGGAGTGGTGCAAAGCTCACTGCCATTGGACTCTGGAGCAGTGGAAATGCGTTCTCTGGAGTGATGAATCGCGCTTCAACATCTGGCAGTCTGACGGACGAATTTGGGTTTGGCAGGTGCCAGGAGAATGCTACCTGCCCGAATGCATAGTGCCAGCTGTAAAGTTTGGTGGAGGAGGAATAATGGTCTGGGGCTGTTTTCCATGGTTCGGGCTAGGCCCCTTAGTTCAGGTAAAGGGACATCTTAATGCTACAGCATACAATGGCATTCTAGACGATTCTGTACTTTCAACTTTGTGGCAACAGTTTGGGGAAGGCCCTTTCCTGTTTCAGCATGACGATTTCCCCTTGCACAAAGTGAGGTCCATACAGAAATGCTTTGTCGAGATCGTTGTGGAAGAACTTGACTGGGCTGCACAGAGCCCTGACCTCAAGCTTATCAAACACCTTTGGGATGAATTGGAATGCCGACTGCGAGCAAGGCCTTATTGCCCAACAGTAGTGCTCGACCTCACTAATGCTCTTGTGGTTGAATGGAAGCAAGTCCCCACAGAAATGTTCCAATTCTAGTGGAAAGGCTTCCTACAAGAGTGGAGGATTTTATAGCCTCAAAGGAGGGACCAACTCTATATTAATGCACATGATTTTGGAACAAGATGTTCAAGACATTTCAGGTAATCATTTTTAATTAATCACCTTCCGTTGAACTTTTGTTTCTTCGACACTGTCTGCATACCTGAAAGGTAATACCTGATCCTCATCAGGGTGGCTACCAAAGAGTCTAGAAGCGAAACTGTACTGTTTAGACAAGGTGACCGTATTACCGCCACACCGGCGGTCACAAGTCATGTAGGCCGTCAAATTCCACGTGACCGTTTAGTCACGGTAATTAGGCTTCTCCAAGCTCTGATGCTGCTGATGGTCATTAGTGGCCTACCAAACTTGCTAACTGTCTGGTACTCAGCACTCTATTGTCCCACTAATCACTCTGACATCAATGCAAATGTATTCGGAAATGTAGTCAAACACTTCATGAGAGTCCATGAGCTTATGTTGCGCAACATTTCTATAGGCTATGCAATTTCGGGAGAAAACAGAGTGATGGCCTCTTATTAAAAAGAGGAGGATCCCATCAACTTTCTATTGGCTAGGCCTACTATATTTATTTCTCAACTTTCCTAATATTAAGCACATTGCCTATCTTTACAACAGGAGTATAGTCTACCTGGCTGCCATGAAAATGAAACACAGGAAAAGCGTCCTCCATTCGCTATTTAAGTGCATAGATGAAATGTATTTATTTAGGTGCATGACAGTGCCCCATTCTAAATCAAAACAAGTTTCACACATAAATTATTTAGTATATGTAAAGATAAGATTAAATCAAGAATAGTCTGATGGGTGACAACATTAGCCTATCAGTTGTGAATTATGTATGATCACTTGTGAATGATGCCAAGCGTAAGTCAAGAAACAATGCCTTTTTTCCGAATCATAGTCGTACACCTCATGTAGCCGGGTTTTGTTTGACTCATTCATTGATTGTTCTGTTTACGGTGGTTTTTATGTTTATTAACTCTAGGATAGGGGGCAGCATTTTCACTTTTGGATAAATAGCATGCCCAATTTCAACCTCCTTCTACTCATCCCCAGAATATAAGATATGCATATTATTAGTAGATTTGGATAGAAAACACTCTGAAGATTCTAAAACTGTTTGAATCATATCTGTGAGTATAATAGAACTTATGTACCAGGCAAATCCCCGAGGATTAACCATTCAGATTTTCTTTTTTTTTAGGTCCCGTCTGTTCAATGTATTTTCATTGGGATACTAGATTTCTAATCAACCTGTTTGCAGTTCCTACCGCTTCCACTGGATGTCACCCGTCTTTGGAAATAGGTTGAGGTTATTCCTTTGTGCAATGAAGAAGAACGGCTATCTGGAATCAGTGTAACGTTATGTGTACTGTTTGAGAGTTGCGCAAGACTAGAAAAGTATCGTTAGTTTGTTGTCCTCCTGTATTGAAAACAGATAGACCCGTCTTCAATTTGATCGATTATTAACGTTTACAAATACCTTAAGTTGTATTACAAAAGTAGTTTGAAATGTTTTGGCAAAGTTTAGAGGTAATTTTTTAGATATTTTGTAGTGACGTTGCGCAAATTGGAAGCTGTTTTTTTCTGGATCAAACGCGCCAAATAAATGGACATTTTGGACATATATAGACGGAATTAATCAAACAAAAGGACCATTTGTGATGTTTATGGGACATATTGGAGTGCCAACATAAGAAATTCGTCAAAGGCATGATTTATATTTTATTTCTGCGTTTTGTGTTGCGCCTGCAGGGTTGAAATATGCTACACTCTCTTTGTTTACTGTTGTGCTATCATCAGATAATAGCATCTTATGCTTTCGCCGAAAAGCCTTTTTCAAATCTGACATGTTGGCTGGATTCACAACGAGTGTAGCTTTAATTTGGTATCTTATATGTGTGATTTAATGAAAGTTTGATTTTATATCATTTTTTTAAATTTGGCGCTCTACATTTTCCCTGGCTATTGGCCAAGTGGGACGCAAGCGTCCCGCCTATCCCAGAGAGGTTTTAGACGACACCGTTGTAAATCAGTTTTCGCTCTCCTGCGCCTGACTTCTCTGCCGCCAGTACGCACCCCATTACAATTAAGACCTTAATGAGCGAGCTAGATGGATGTAGTCAATATAACAATTTGTTCAGCACTTTTTAAATGTACAGCGACAGAATTCAGAATATGGGCCGTTCTTACAGTATTCTCCCTCTACGCCAAGTCAGAACCGTAGGATAAATAAAGGGGGCATATAAGCAGACATGAAAGCTCTTAAAATATTTGATGATGACATTTCTCTAAAACAGGCTATAGGCTAAATGTGCACCACCAAATCAGAACAGTAGGCTAAGTTATGAGGTGAAAAGGGAGCAAATTATTAGCGTGAGGCACATGGGCTACTAATAGTTTACTACACAACGTACACTTACTATTACTTTCTTAGCTACAGTTTACATATCTCCCGACATATTACATCATTAATGCAGCAGCATACAAGACATTTTTGGACTCACCTTGTTGTACTGTGCTCACTTGAACAGAAAGGTGGCGAGGCAGTCCTTCTTGTGGGCTCTAGAAAGAGGCCCGAAATACCGACTTGGAATTCAGATTTGGATGAGCGTTCAAAATAATGTTCTATATTTTTCCAGTTGGAGCTAGTTTTATCCGAGTTCCCAGTTGTCTTGAACTCATTAAAGTCTGAAATTTCCTATATCCGAGTATCCAATTGTTTTGAATGTGGCAGAAGTCATGCTGGTTTGACAGCATGGCCAATGTATTCAAACATTTGTGGCCTATGGCGTTACCCCCTTTTTCGTGATATCCAATTGGTAGTTATCATCTTGTCTCATCGCTGCAATTCCCCTACGGACTCGGTGAAGGTCGAGAGGCAAGCACTGCTTGCTTAACCCGGAAGCCAGCCGCACCAATGTGTCTGAAGAAACACTGTCGAACTGACGACAGAAGTCGACCGACCGGCTCACCACAAGGAGTCGCTAGAGCACGATGAGACAAGGACATCCCGGCCGGCAAAACCCCCCCCTTAACCCTTGTCAGACAACCCCTTGTCTGACTTTCTAGCTAACATTTTGAAAGTATGCTGTTGACATGATCAGTCCAATCAAAGCTAAGGTCGATATAACGTGATTTATCGTCATTTTATCTGTGGCCAATGACCTTAAGCCTTTTTGCATGGGCACTTCTAATGTAAGTCTATGGGAGGTCTTGAATTTTCAAACTCTACCCGTAGATTCTTTTTTACATTGTTTGCAAACTGATATGTGACACGTATTTAATGCTAAAATAACATGCAACACATGTTAAACAGGTGAGGCTCTACCCACCTTCCCTGAATGACGTGTCGCCACTGCCGATGTGTCTGTCTTCACTTGTAGCCTGTGAGAAAGACCCGATCATGTGAGTGAGAGGTGCTTTGGAGCATGCAGCACTCAGGGAGAAGGGCACAACGCAGCACTCCAGGCCAAGGGCACAACGGCAAGGATTTCTTTTAGGGTGCATTACGGCCACACAAAGGTGATGCCGCTGGGAAATTCAAGGCATTATCAAGTGCTTGTCAAATTGTGTATGAGAGACTAATGAAGCGTGTACAGCCTGCGCAAAAAAACTAAACAAAGCAGAGCTCATGCCTTTCAAGTTACTTTTTTCAAATCATCATTAGAGTCGAATCATGCAGCCTTACAATGTATTCAAAATCAAAACAAATAGCCCAATGTTTGTAGAACAACTAAAGTTACATAAATAACTCTAAATTAAGCATATAGGAGTACATATTTCTTTGTTAACCGTTCAACACAGAATAACTGTACGTGCGAACCCCCCCCCCCCCCCCCAAATTGTTTGGAGAAAATATGCTTTCTATTTAATTCAGCTATGTTCAATTGTATTCTTCATAATATAAAATAATGCCATTTCATTCTAATCAAATCTTGTCTGGTAATTGCACTAGAGTAGCCCACAGCCATTTGGCATAGCCAGATCAGGACCTAACATAAGCACAACTCAGAGTATGCTATTCTGTTCTTCTGAAACAGAGTACATTTTCTTCATATCATGTTTCTTTAGACCTGTCTAAAATAAATCATGGCTTTATTGTGCAGGTGTAGGCTATATTATATGGATTTATTAGACATATACTAAAATCTAAGTCCCTTATAACCCAAGGATGCATAAATGGTTGAAGTGAGCGTTATCTTTCCATTTATATATATCAATATTTGGGTTTGATTATGTTTTTTGTTAGTGATTTGTTTGCCATGTGCTTGACCACTACTGCCTTTGTTAGAACTAGCCATACCTTAGCATCGTCTCATGTTAATGTATCCTTTGTACTGTACATGACGTATTAAACTGATATGTCTTCTTTATTCCTTGTCTTAACACTTTCTGTTCATACGATAGTAAAACCATCCTTACACATGTATCACCTTTCTTGATCAACATTGAAGCCTGCACACACATAAAAGCAAAGAAAACTAAAAAATACACTACAAAGACAGTCCTCTCCTCACCATACTGAGCAGCACCTAACCCAAACCCTTACCCCTTACCCTAAACCGGGTTCGTATCCAAACCCCAATCCCACCCCTTACCCTAAACCGGGTTCGTATCCAAACCCCAACTCTACCCTCCCCATACAGTGATACATCATAATCGTTCACTTCCTTGAGCCCACCCCTCTCTTTAGTCAGGTATTTGTTTAGTCTTATTGTTTCATTTTGAGTTCTGTTTGAACTTTTTCTGAATTTAAAGTGATTTTGTGTTCTTGAAAAGCGCTATATTATTATTATTAAAATATCAAGACCAAGAAAACAATCCTGTTTCAATTGGTCAAAGGCAGGGTTGTCACGATCGTCTTGATGAGGAAGAGTGGACCAAGGCGCAGCGTGATAACAATACATACTTCTTTATTGACGAGAAGACGAACACGAAACGAACACTATACAAACTAAACAAAACAAAAAACAGACGACCGTGAAGCTATTCAAACAATAAGTGCAGACACTGGCAACTTACACATAGACAATTAGCTACAATAGCCTAATGCCTATGGCTGCCTTAAATATGGCTCCCAATCAGAAACAATGAATGACAGCTGTCTCTGATTGAGAACCATTCAGGTAACCATAGACATACCTAGACACCTACACTAAACACAACCCCATAACCTCTACAAAACCCCCTATACAATACAACCACCCAAGACGAGACAAATACACACAAACATCCCCCCTGTCACACCCTGACCTAACCAAAATATTACAGAAAACAAAGATAACTAAGGCCAGGGCGTGACAAGGGTTGGGGAGTTACATGTAACGTTGACTGCTTCCAGAAAAACTGTAACTGTAATCCTTTACGTTAACAGCTAAAATATTGTAATCAGATTACAGATACTTCTGAGACTAGATGATTACTTCTAGAATGACTTTTAAGTTCAGAAAAGATGTTTGCAAAAACATTTGATACCTTTCTATTTTCTCAATGACACTCAAGTCAGCATTGAAAAAGGCCCATGTTTAAGTTTGTTCCACTTGAGCGAGTCTGACCACAAGTCAGAGACCACTATGATGACACACCAAATGTGTTTGATGGATTGCAGGGAAAGAGCAGGAACAGGCTTTTGTAGGCTACAGTCCAACCTATGTCTTCCAATGGTGCGACTGCTGTTGGCATCCAAAGATTTGAATAAATGCTTGGAGGTAAGGAAGACATCAGTGGTGTAGCCTACGGGCGCTACGAATATCACCTATTATTGATATCACAAAGCGCATTGATGTAAATCCCACTATGCTGCTCTCTCCTTGAGCTATTTGCCCCTTACGGACTGTGGTTGTTGTGGATGGCTTTTCACAAATGTATATGTGTATTTTAACAAAATAATGGTTTAATTAAAGAAGTTTTGGCTGCCTATCAATCATTGTTTTTGCTGCCGATGGACAGTCAGTGAAAAGTCCTCCGTGGTTTTCTGCTCCATATGGTCAAAAACAAGACCACGATTGGGTATTTTATTACCTCAAAGTAATTTGTGCTGATAAAAAAATCCATTATCCTAAAGGACACATGCTGGAACTCGTGCACTTTTGAAAGACCTAAACAGCTGCAAATTATCAAGATATTAAAGTGACACCAACAAAAATGTAAACAAAAAGAAAATAGCAAATGCAGTATATGACATAAATTTTTCACATGCAAAGAGAACCTTTTGCTAGTGCTTCAAAGCATGTCATTCCATGAGAGCAGCATTTATTTTTCATCTCGAAGAAATGAGCCCAATCAGTCCTCAATGACAACAAATTATAAACAAGTAGGCTAAATCCTTAGGCTTTGGATTATGCTCAGGTAAAACAATTTGGCTAATCTATATTTCCATATTTCCAATTCCTGAAGATCAAGGGGTATTCAATTGATTGGAATTACTGGAAATCTGACAGACTTTGGTTTTCACCTTCCTGATTACCACCCCTATATCTGTCGCTCCCTTTGGTTCGTCCTCGTGTTTCTTGTTTTGTTCCATGTTAGTTTATTTATTATATTCACCCCCTGTACTTCGTCCCGATTATTAGTGTACACTTTACAGCCTGATCGTATTATTATTACTGAACAAAAATATAAGCGCAACATGCAACAAATTCAAAGATTTTACTAAGTTAAAATTCATAGAAGGAAATGAGTCCATAGAAATAAATAAATTAGGCTCTAATCTATAGATTTCACATGACTGGGCAGTGGTGGGCCTGGGAGGTCATAGGCCCACCCAATGGAGAGTCAGGCCCACTCACTGGGGAGCCAGGCCCAGCCAATCAGAATGAGGGGATACGGGAGAGGGGATACACTTTTCCAGTTAATCATGATTTAGCATGCTGTTACTGTACATGGTGTAATCGGCGGGTTCAAAACTTGTGCGGGGAATGGATTTCCCAAAGTTAAAATGACTGTATTTTATGATGTTACAGATGCATGCGATCAAAAGTCACTTATAATAATACCTGTGCTGCAGCAACGGTAAATCGTTAACCCCTTCAGAACCCAATATACAGTGCCAACATAAAGTGTTCACGCCCTTTGACTTTTGCCACGTTTTGTTGTGTTACAGCCTGAATTTAAAATGGATTACATTTAGATTTGGTGTCACTGGCCTAATACACAATACCCCATAATGTCAAAGTGGAATTATGTTTTTAGACTTTTTTACAAATTACATTTTTTTTTTAAAGTAGATATGTCTTGAGTCAATAAGTATTCAACCTCTTTGTTATGGCAAGCCTAAATAAGTTCAGGAGTAAACATGTGCTTACAAGTCACACAATAAATTACATGGACTCACTCTGTGTGCAACAACAGTGTTAAACATGATTTTTGAATGACTACCTCATCTTTGTACCCCACACATAGAATTATCTGTAAGGTCCCTCAGTCGAGCAGTGAATTTCAAACACAGATTCAACCACAAGAAGGAAGCCTTTACAGAATAAAAACATTTCTAAAACATGCATCCTGTTGGCAAACAAGGCAGTAAAGTAAAACTGCAGCAAATGTGCCAAAAAATTAACAGTACTATTACGGCCACTGTACGTGTTGTAAATGATATTACTAATGCCCTAGATAATAGAAAGTACTGTGCCGCCTTGTTCATAGATTTATCTAAAGCTTTTGACACTGTAGACCATGCGATACTTTTGGGTAAGCTGTCGTCAATAGGACTGGGATTGGATGAATGTCATTGGTTTCATGACTATCTAAAGAATAGAAGTCAGGCTGTTAAGAGTCGACGGCATCCAGTCGGAGCCATTGGAGTTGGTTAAAGGGGTCCCACAAGGTTCTATACTTGGTCCATTACTGTTCACTCTCTACATAAACAATATCGGTGATGAGATAAGTGTCAAATTAATTTATATGCTGATGACACTTATGTACTCTATCTCTTCAACGGCTGACCAAGCATTATCACTATTGGAGACAGATATTACAAGGGTCTTTTATACAGCTGAAACTTGTTTTAAATGCAAATAGGTTGAAAAAGTTGGTTGAAAATACACTTGCACTTACAAGATTAGATGGTTCTCGAATAAATCAGGTCCCTGCATATACATACTTAGGGATATGGCTGGATGATAAACTGTCTTTTAAAATGCATATTGACTTTGTAAACGGCTAAAAATCAAGCAAGGCTTCCTCTATAGAAACAGGACATGTTTGTCCTATACAAATAGAAGACAAATTGTGCAAGCTACTTTTATGTCTGTTATAGATTATGGAGATATTATTTACATGCATGCTATGGCATCCACACTTAAATCGCTGGATGCTACTTATCATTGCGCACTTAGGTTTATTACGGGTGCTAGCTACAGAACTCACCACTGTGTTTTATATCATAATGTGGGTTGGACTTCGCTGTCCGTGAGACGAGAACAACATTCTCTCGTGTTTGTCTATAAAGCACGTCTGAATAAACTACCTTCTTATTTATCATCACTCATCAACATTAGAATTATAATTCCTAAAACCAGGTCTCAAGCATGGATTACTCTTGAGGCCCATGTGATTTCCACAGAGTTGGGTATGGCTGCCTTTTCCTGTTACGCTCCTTGCCTATGGAATAGCCTGCAGACTAAACTTAAACTTGAGACTCTTGCCCATTTTAAATATTTATTGGAGGATTTTTATTTTTGTATTGCTTGTAACTGTTAATGCAAGTTCTTGTGCTGTTAGTAGAATAACCTGTGTGTAAATGTAATCTGTTGCTGTACTTTTTTGTGTTATCTGTGATCGTTTTGTTTGTCTTGTTTAGTTTTTTAATCATTGTACCTAAACTTTATGTGTAAACATGTATACGCAGGGCCCAGCTGTAAAAGAGACCTTGGTCTCAGTCAGTGTTCCTTGATGAAATTAAGGTATAATAACTTTATGTCCTGAATACAGAGTATTATGGTTGGGGCAAATCCAACACAACACATCACTGAGTACCACTCTTCATATGTTCAAGCATGATGGTTGCTGCATCATGTTATGGGTATGCTTGTCATTGGCAAGGGAGGTTTTTTTGTATAAAAAGAAACAGAATGGAGCTAAGCACATGCAAAATCCTAGGGGAAAAACAAGGTTCAGTCTGCTTTCCAACAAACACTGGGAGCCAAATTCATCTTTCAGCAGGACAATAACCTAAAAGTCAAGGCCAAATAAACACTGGCGTTGCTTACCAAGATGACATTGAATGTTCCTGAGTGGCCTAGTTACAGTTTTGACTTAAATTGGCTTGAAAATCTATGGCAAGACTAGAAAATGGTTGTCTATCAATGATCAACAACCAACTTGACATGGGCCGAGGTCTTCCAGAGTCCGGCAGAATTATATTACTCTGGGTTTCGGCTAATGGTACTCGGGCCAAGTCCACTTCAGCATACCTGGCCAGATTAACTTTTTCTGAAGTAGGGCCATATGAGGTTTTTATTCGTAGGAATAAAAAAAACGGATTATTGTAATACTTTCACGTCAAATTTGCTTGGTCATTTGCAAGCTAAAATTCTGCCTATTAGGCTGATCATAGAGAATCTATGCTACACAGCGCATTCGGAAAGTATTCAGACCCCATGATTTGTTCCACATTTTGTTATGCTACTGCCTAATTCAAAAATGTATTAAATTGTTTTTTTCCTCCATCAATCTACACACAATACCCCATAACGACAAAGCAAAAACAGTTTAAATATTTTTGCTAATCTACTAAAAACCCAAAACTTAAATATCACATTTACATAAGTATTCAGACCCTTTACTCAGTACTTTGTTGAAGCACCTTTGGCAGCGATTACAGCCTCGAGTCTTCTTGGGTATGACACTACATTGCAACCTGTATTTGGGGAGTTTCTCTCATTCTCTTCAAGCTCTGTCAGGTTGGATGGGGAGCGTCGCTGCACAGCTATTTTCAGGTCTCTCCAGAGATGTTCGATCAGGTTCAAGTCCGGGCTCTGGCTGGGCCACTCAAGGATATTCAGAGACTTGTCCCGAAGCCACTCCTGCATTTTCTTAGCTGTGTGCTTAGGGTCATTGTCCTGTTGGAAGGTGAACCTTCGCCCCCAGTCTGAGGTCCTGAGCGCTCTGGAGCAGGTTTTCATCAAGGATCTCTCTGTACTTTACTCTGTTTATCTTTCCCTTGAGCCTGACTAGTCTTCCAGTCCCTGCCACTAAAGAACATCCCCACATCATGATGCTGCCAACTCCATGCTTCAACGTAGGGATGGTTCCAGGTTTCCTCCAGACGTGACACTTGGCATTCAGGCTAAAGAGTTCAATCTTGGTTTCATCAGACCAGAGAATCTGGTTTCTCCTGGTCTGAGAGTCCTTTAGGTTCTTTTTTGGCAAACTCCAAGCGGGCTGTCATGTACCTTTTACTGAGGAGTGCCTTCAATCTGCCCACTCTACCATAAAGGCCTGATTGGTGGAGTGCTGCAGAGATGGTTGTCCAGTGATGTACTGGGCTGTACGCACTACCCACTGTAGCACCTTACGGGTCGGAATGCAGAGCAGTTGCCATACCAGGCGGTGGTGCTGTCTGTCTGTCGTGGATCATGTATTCTCCTTCGTCCTATAATTCACGTGGCCACCAGCAAACGCCTAAAAATCACTAATACCACTATATTAAGCCAGGGTTGGCCGGATGACTGAAATGAATAGAATTAGTGTGAATGGGGTTCCCAAACAAAGCTGTAGTAAAATCACATTGATTTACAGTGCATTTGGAAAGTATTCAGACCCCTTGACTTTTTCCACATTTTGTTTGCCTTATTCTAAAATGTATTAATAAAAGATTTTCCTCATCAATCTACAAGTAATACACTTTCAAAAAAAAATATCGGCAAAATCGGCATCCAAAATTACCGATTTACGATTGTTATGAAAACTTAAAATCAGCCCTAATTAATCGGCCATTCCGATTAATCGGTCGACCTCTATACCGGAGTGCCAAGTCTAGGTCCAAAAGGCTCCATAACAGCATCTACCCCCAAGCCATAAGACTGCTGAACAATTAATCAAATGGCCACCCAGACTATTTACATTTGGCATATGTGACAAATACAATTTAATTGATTTGATCTCAGTGTCGTAGGCTATGGCCTATTCTTCAATAAACGCTGATGCATGCTGACAAAATACTCCATATGAGTGGCCTAATGTCATTTTCTGGACCTTGTAAACTTTTGAGAATACACCCGTAACTGATTCAAAATTCTTTTTTCAACCACTCCACACATTTCTTGTAAACAAACTATATTCTTGGCAAGTCGGTTAGGACATCTACTTTGTGCATGGCACAAGGAATTTTTCCAACAATTGTTTACAGACAGATTATTTCACTTATAATTCACTGTATCACAATTCCAATGGGTCAGAAGTTTACATACACTAAGTTGACTGTGCCATTAAACAGCTTGGAAAATTCCAGAAAATGCTGTCATGGCTTTAGACGCTTCTGATAGGCTAGTTGACATCATTTGAGTCAATTGGAGGTGTACCTGTGGTTGTATTTCAAGGACTATCTTCAAACCCAGCATGGCTACCACAGCATTCTGCAGTGATGCGTCATCCCATCTGGTTTGGGCTTAGTGGGACTATCATTTGTTTTTCAACAGGACAATAACCCAACACACCTCCAGGCTGTGTATGGGCTATTTTACCAAGAAGGAGAGTGATGGAGTGCTGCATCAGATGACCTGGCCTCCACAATCCCCCGACCAAATTGAGATATTTTGTGATGAGTTGGACCACAGAAAGCAGCCAACAAGTGCTCAGCATATGTGGGAACTCCTTCAAGATTCTTGGAAAAGCATTCCAGGTGAAGCTGGTTGAGAGAATGCCAAGAGTGTGCAAAGCTGTCATCAAGGCAAAGGGTGGCTATTTGAAGAATTTCAAATATAAAATATATTTTGATTTCTTTAACACTTTTTTGGTTACTACATGATTCCATATGTGTTATTTCATAGTTTTAATGTCTTCACTATTATTATACAATGTAGAAAATAGTAAAAATAAAGAAAAACCCTTGAATGAGTAGATGTTCTAAAACTTTTGACCGGTAGTGTAAATACTTTTTTAGTGGAGGTGGGAGAGGTGGGTGGGTAGAATCGAGTGGATTCTGGCCCTAAAATGACAGCTTTGGCTCAGTTCAGGCTGACAGATCTGGCCCAATTGACTTGGGCCTAGACTGTTAAGTCATTCATTTTGGACTCGGGCCGGATCCGGTTGCCAGATCTGCGGCAGCAGTTTTAGATCTGGCATACCGGAATCAGGCTAGATGTGCGCCAGACGTGTGTGCTACCTGGGTAGAGACTAACCCAGAAAGACTCACAGCTGTAAACGGTGCCAAAGGTGATTCTAACATGTATTGACTCAGGGGTGTGAATACTTATGTAAATGAGATATCTGTATTTCCTTTTCAATAACTTTGCAAACATTTCTAAAAACATGCTTTCACTTTGTCATTGTGGGGTATTGTGTGTAGATAGGTGAGAGAAAAAAATCATATTTAATCAATTTTAGAATTCAGATTGTAATGCAACAAAATGTGGAAGAAGTCATGGGGGATAAATACTTTCTGAAGGCACTGTATATGCTTGTTTTACTCCTTTGTTTGTAAACAATGTACTTGTAAACAAACACTGTGTTGCGTCAAAACATGGTTAAAACTATAATTTTGAAATCTCATGGATGGTCAGTCATTGCATCCGTAGCCCTGTCTATGAATTTGGGAGTGGTTACATTTCTCCAGTCCCATCTCTAAGCTGTTTACCCACCCCTTACCTGTTTGACCGCTTTGTTATTGTTTGAAGTGCAGATTGCTCCTTTATATATGACATATCCACTTTACAGCAAACCTGATTTGCGGCGCAGAGAAACCTTTTAAAAACGTTTTTTTTTTAAAATGCACCCAACTGTGTATTAATGTATTACCTACTTCCATCTACTGACAAATCGCAGTGTTAGGGCTGAGCAAGTGTGCCTGACTCTAATCTGTAGATAATACCACATATAATAACAGCAAATATGACATCTAACAGTCTCCCTGTCTCTGAGTCGGAAGCAGGATACAGTAAATGCTGGATCATTATCGCGGGGTCACTCTGGTCTAGTGAGCAGGAATGTAACATTTCCAGCCCCCTCTCTGATATACTGGAATACTTCACTTTGGTACTACACTATAATCTGTGTTTACATTGGCTCATAGTCCTATAGTTATAGAGCTGTGAGAAGTGTGGCGAAATGTTTTGAAACTAATTCTAAGAAATCAAACGATAGATGTGAGACAGCTGCAATAATAGTAGCTGTTTTTCTTTCATGAAACCTGTGAAATACAAATGACAGGAAAATGTGAAACATCATGAAAATATTGATGTTTTTCAACAACACACATCTAGTATATTTATCAAGAAATATATTGATTGGCTCCACTGCTTTTTCTTGCAGATGCTGATAGATGTTTTGAATCTGTATCTAGAGTTGTTATTGCTTCTATGAAGTAAATCATGACATCCCTATAACTGTGATCTCTGTATGTGTGTGTGCATGCATGCGTGTGTGTATAGGCAAAACATGCATGTGCTTTGTATAACTGTGGTGAGGGAGTAAGATGGTCTTCGTCTTCTCTCGAAAACCCAACACTGAAGAGGAAAAATTCAGCTATATATAATCAGCGGATAAATACATTTTACAGTTGAAGTCGGAAGTTTACATACACTTATGTTGGAGTCATTAAAACTCGTTTTTCAACCACTCCACAAATTTCTTGTTAACAAACTATAATTTTGGCAAGTCGGTTAGGAAATCTACTTTGTGCATGACACAAGTAATTTTCCCAACAATTGTTTACAGACAGATTATTTCACTTAAAATTCATTGTATCACAATGCGAGTGGGTCAGAAGTTTACATGCACTAAGTTGGTTGTGGCTTTAAACAGCTTGGAATATTCCAGAAAATGATGTCATCGTTTTGGCAGATTCTGATAATTGACATAATTTGAGTCAATTGGAGGTGTACCTCTGGATGTATTTCAAGGCCTACCTTCAAACAAGGCCTACCAAGAAATCAGCCAAGACCTAAAAAAATTGTAGACCTCCACAAGTCTGGTTCATCATTGGGAGCAATTTCCAAATGTCTGAAGGTACCACATTCATCTGTACAAACAATAGTACGCAAGTATAAACACCATGGGACCACGCAGCCATCATACCGCTCAGGAAGGAGATGCGTTCTGTCTCCTAGAAATGAAGGTGCTTTGGTGCGAAAAGTGAAAATCTTTCCCAGAACAACAGCAAAGGACCTTGTGAAGATGCTGGAGGAAATAGGTACAAAAGTATCTATATCCACAGTAAAACGAGTCCTATATCGCCGCTCAGCAAGGAAGAAGCCACTGCTCCAAAACCGCCATAAAAAAGCCAGACTACGTTTTGCAACTGCACATGGGGACAAAGATCGTACTTTTTGGAGAAATGTCCTCTGGTCTGATGAAACAAAAATAGAACTGTTTGGCCATAATGACCATCGTTAAGTTTGGAGGAAAAAGGGGGATGCTTGCAAGCTGAAGAACACCATCCCAACCGTGAAGCACAGGGGTGGCAGATTCATGTTGTGGGGTTGCTTTGCGGCAGGAGGGACGCAAGTATAAACACCATGGGACCACGCATCCGTCAAGTTTCTACTTCACAAAATAGATGTCATCATGAGGAAGAAAAATTATGTGGATATATTGAAGCAACATCTCAAGACATCAGTCAGGAAGTTAAAGCTTGGTCGCAAATGGGTATTCCAAATGGACAATGACCCCAAGCATACTTCCAAAGTTGTGGCAAAATGGCTTAAGGACAACAAAGTCAAGGTATTGGAGTGGCCATCACAAAGCCCTGACCTCAATCCTGTAGAAAAAGTGTGGGCAAGCAAGGAGGCCTACAAACCTGACTCAGTTACACCAGCTCTGTCAGGAGGAATGGGCCAAAATTCACCCAACTTATTGTGGGAAGCTTGTGGAAGGCTACCCGAAACTTTTGACCCAAGTTAAACAATTTAAAGGCAATGCTACCAAATACTAATTGAGTGTATGTAAACCTCTGACCCACTGGGAATGTGATGAAAGAAATGAAAGCAGAAATAAATCATTCTCTCTACTATTATTCTGACATTTTACATTCTTAAAATAAAGTGGTGATCCTAACTGACCTAAGACAGGTAATTATTACTAGGATTAAATGTCAGGAATCGTGAAAACTGAGTTTAAATGTATTTGGCTAAGGTGTATGTAAACTTCCGACTTCAACTGTATGTAAATAAGGTATTTCTGTGTTTAAAAAAAAAAAAAATTTACACAAAATATTTTTGCTTTGTCATTATAGGGTATTGTCTGTAGATTGATGAGGAAAAACATGTATTTAATCAATTTTTGAATAAGGCTGCAATGTAACATGTGGAAAAATTCAAGGGGAGAACAAAAGTATTGGAACAAATTCCCTAACTAAAGTAGTGAAAAGTTAAGTATTTGGTCCTATATTCATCAAGCTTGTAACTCTACAAATTTGTTGGATGCATTTGCTGTTTGTTTTGGTTGTGTTTCTGATTATTTTGTGCCCAATAGTCACTATTATTGTAAATAACAATATAATATGTTTCTAAACACTTCTACATTAATGTGGATGCTAGCCTGATTGCGGATAATCCTGAATGTATCGTGAATAATGATGAGTGATAAAAGTTACAGACGCACAAATATCATACACCCCCAAAAATGCTAACCTCCCCTGTTATTATAATGTCCATGTGTTTCCCATTGGAGAGACTCCCCACACAGTCCTTATCCCAGAGGGTCTACTCTAGTCTACAATTATCATTGAGGGCTTTCCACTAGATGATGTAACATTTCTGCAAGGACTTGCTTCCATTCAGCCACAAGAGCATTAGTGAGGTCGGGCACTGATATTGGGTGATTAGGCCTGGCTCGCAGTCGGCGTTCCAAAGGTGTTTTGATGGGGTTGAGGTCAGGGCTCTGTGCAGGCCAGCCAAGTTCTTTACCCCAATCTCGACAAACCATTTCTGTATAGACCTCTCTATGTGCATGGGGACATTGTCATGATGAAACAGGAAAGGGCCCAAACTGGTGCCACAGAGTTGGAAGCACAGAATTGTCTAGAATGTCATTGTATGCTGTAGCGTTAAGATTCACCTTCACTGGAACTAAGGGGCCTAGTACTAACCACGAATAACAGCCCCAGACCATTATTCATCCTCCACCAAACTTTACAGTTGGCACTAAGCACTGGGGTATGTAGAGTTCTCCTAGCATCACTCCATAGAATGCGTTTACACTGCTCCAGTCCAATGGTGGTGAGCTTTACACCACTCCAGCCGACACTTGCATTGCGCATGGTGATCTTAGGCTTGTGTGCGGCTGCTCAGCCATGGAAACCCATTTCATGAAGCTCCCGACTAACAGTTTAGTGTGTGTGTGTGTGTGTGTGTGTGTGTGTGTGTGTGTGTGTGTGTGTGTGTGTGTGTGTGTGTGTGTGTGTGTGTGCAGGCATGCCTGTGTGTCCTGGCAAGTATGTATCATACCGCATCTGATCTCTGTGGTCCTAATGCAGCTCCCTCGCAAAGAACACAAATGAACGCAAGCTGCCAGTGATCACTTCCCCATTTCCCAGAACAGAAATATAAATAGCTTTTCATCCCTCCGATCCTTCTTTCCCTCCTGTTACAATTCATTCACCTCTTCTGTTTTATTATTTTTACAAATCACGACTGTTGATGAATGTGTCCGTTTCTTTTATTTGATTCCAACGAGAAACCCTAAACCCAAAGTTAATATACATGGTATCACTGTTAGTGGGGTTCGAGTGTTGTTGAGTAGTCAGCGAATCTTGGTCAAAGTGAAAGCTTTTGAAAGGGAAAAAAAGCTGGCAGCCATTGAGCTATCCACACACTCAGCAGACTCTGAGATGGAGTAACATTCCTTATGGTCCTAAAAGAACACAATCTCTTTCTGCGCTTCGACTCTCTTCAACCTCATGGTCTCAGTAGGAGTGTGTGGGTAGAAGATACACTTCCTGAGGTGGAAGATGTCCTCTTTAGAATGGTTCCTGAAAGACTAGTTCGTTTGACAGAGTAACGGATAGGATTTATAGGTACAAAATTATGTTGGACCTGTGAACCATCATCAAGTCTTTTCTCATCATGTGAGTGTAGCTCTGCTTTTGTTTGATAGTCGTCACTCATCCCTTTTTTTGAAGGTTCTCCACTTATCAAAGTAGCCTCTGAACATTCGTGGTTTTCACAATGTTTGATGTGAATCGACTGCAGCAGAAAACAAATATATGGATTGCTGAAATTAATGGAATTGTGTGTGTGTGTGTGTGTGTGTGTGTGTGTGTGTGTGTGTGTGTGTGTGTGTGTGTGTGTGTGTGTGTGTGTGTGTGTGTGTGTGTGTGTGTGTGTGTGTTCTAATAGAACTGTATGTCATACAAATGTTTATAATGTTTCTATATGGTTCATTCATGGCTGTCAACTAAGGCAGATCCTCTTTCTCTCTATTTGGGTCTGTTTCAGAGACTCTCCGTTTGTTTATCTGATATCAGACAGTTTACAGAAACATAATCCACATCAGATGCAAATATTTGCACAATTATGTTTAGTCATTGAATAGGATCTGAGTTTTTGTATAGTAGACTACATTTTTGAAGTTTAATATGATCTGAATGTTTATGGAGTAGATTAAAATATCTGTGTTGTTCACATCTTAACTGGTGATATATGCTGATGATAAGCAGTTCTTCTCTTACACCAACATAATGTAGAATTACTAGTTAACTCAACGCAAACAGCTTTCTCAACAATTTCTGTAAATAATACCATACTTATCCCCTCTTGAAAAACACAGTGAAGCCTAACATTTTACAGTAATAAATCTGCAATACTTTACTTTTGGCTTCCCTTTTACTACTACTGTGTAGCTGCCTTGGTAAGTGTACTATAACTATTCAACTGTAGGCCAACAAGGTCACTGTAGAAAAGAATGTGTAAACTAGAAAATAACATTCCCTGTGGAAAATGTGTGTGCTTGCTTGTCTTGAAGTATTTATGGTAGTGAAGGAAGTTGCAGTGGGGGTAAAAACGAGCATTGTAGTTTTAGTTTCGTTGATTAGGTTTCCCATTAGCTTCTGCACATGCGGCGGTCCAAATAAAACGTACAATACATGACAAAGTAAAGAACAACATAAAATACTACATTGAATAAAAATAAACCATTTACACACTATACATTTTCTTATATACAGTACAGCTAAATCTTTAGAAAGAGGAGAACCAGAGTAACCTCTGGTGGCAGAGCATTCCACGATGACATGGCTCTATACATAACTGAGCGACACATTAAATCTATTTTTGGTTTGGGTACTGTGAAGAAACCCATAGATTCATGTCTGGTGGGGCATGTATGTCTGTTTTGAAGTGTATGCAAATGTTTTATACAAGTTGTTAGGCAATTTTCAACACACAAATGTTCCATAACAAGACTGGAAGAGAAGCAGTCAATTCTCCTCAACCCTCAACCGTGAAAGACTATCATGCATGTTGTTGATGTTAGTTCTGTGTGTGAAAATAAGGGCAAGGCATGATGCTTTGTTTTGAGCCAGCTGCAGCTTTGCTAGGTCTTTCTTTGCTTCACTTGAACATATTACTGGACAGTAATCAAGATGGGACAAGATCAGAGCCTGAACAACTGGTACAGTTGATCTTTGTGTCAAAAATGCAGATTTAAAAACAAATAACAGACATACCTTTCCTGATCTTCACACCAACTTTGTCAATATAACTTGACCATGATAACTGACCATCTAATTTTACTCCTAGGAATTTAGCTTCTTCAACTTGGTCACACCCTTTATGCACAACTGCAGTTGAGGTGTAGGTCTAAGAGAATGCTTCGAACCAAATACGATGCTTTTGGTTTTAGATGTATTCATGACCAGTTTATTGTTAATGACCTATTCTGACTGACTGTAACTCCTTGCTAAGAGTCTCAGTGAGCTCACTGCTATAGGTGTTAAGTGTGCAATCATCAGGGTACATAGTCATAAAAATAAAGAAGAGTAACGGCCCAAGGCAACCACCCTGAGGGATACCGCACTGTACATACACTACATGGCCAAAAGTATGTGGATACCAAACATCTGATTCCAAAATCATTGGCATTAATATGGAGTTGGTCCTCCTTTTACTGCTATAACAGCCTCCACTCTTCTGGGAAGGCTTTCCACTAGATGATGTAACATTTCTGCAAGGACTTGCTTCCATTCAGCCACAAGAGCATTAGTGAGGTCGGGCACTGATATTGGGTGATTAGGCCTGGCTCGCAGTCGGCGTTCCAAAGGTGTTTTGATGGGGTTGAGGTCAGGGCTCTGTGCAGGCCAGCCAAGTTCTTTACCCCAATCTCGACAAACCATTTCTGTATAGACCTCTCTATGTGCATGGGGACATTGTCATGATGAAACAGGAAAGGGCCCAAACTGGTGCCACAGAGTTGGAAGCACAGAATTGTCTAGAATGTCATTGTATGCTGTAGCGTTAAGATTCACCTTCACTGGAACTAAGGGGCCTAGTACTAACCACGAATAACAGCCCCAGACCATTATTCATCCTCCACCAAACTTTACAGTTGGCACTAAGCACTGGGGTATGTAGAGTTCTCCTAGCATCACTCCATAGAATGCGTTTACACTGCTCCAGTCCAATGGTGGTGAGCTTTACACCACTCCAGCCGACACTTGCATTGCGCATGGTGATCTTAGGCTTGTGTGCGGCTGCTCAGCCATGGAAACCCATTTCATGAAGCTCCCGACTAACAGTTATTGTGCTGACGTTGCTTCCAGAGGCAGTTTGGAACTTGGTAGTGAGTATTGCAACCGAGGACAGACGATTTTTACATGCTACGCGCTTCAGCCCTCGGCAGTCACATTCTGTGAGCTTGTCCGACCTACCATTTCGCAACTGAGCGAGTTTCAGACTGATCCATTGAAGAATTACATTACAACACAATAGCTTGTATCAAGTCTGCCAGGTGTCCTTCACGAGTTTGCCCAAATGTGCCGAATTGGTCAGTTGATACATTTTCATGCACATAACTATAGAGAACATACAAAATACAGAGATAATAAAAAAATTTAGTTTACACACTCCCAGGAATGTCATACATGATGGATCATTAGCTTCTCTTAACTTTTTAAGGTTAAGGGGAAGAAGCTAGGATATGCATATGCATGGTAGTATTGGATAGAAAACACTCTAAAATTTCTAAAACTGTTAAAATAATGTCTGTGAGTCTAACAGAACTGATTTGGCAGGCGAAACCCAGAGGACAATCCATCCAGGAATTTTTTTTTTGAGGTCATTGGACTTTTCAAATCTATTCTATGGGAAAGTCTAATAATTAGGACCCATAGGATTGCAGTTCCTATGGCTTCCACTAGATGTCAACAGTCTTTATAAATTGTTTCATGCTTGTTTTTTGAAAAATGAAGAAATATTCATATTCTTTTGAAGTATCCCTCAGAAGGACTCTAGTCTTTTGGCGCTCGCGTGAATGAGTGCGCGCTCCTCATTCTTTTTCTCCAGTATTGAACAGTTTATTCCATCTTAAATTGTATCATTTATTTACATATTAGGGTACCTGAGGATTGATTTGGAACGTAGTTTGACTTGTTTGGACAAAGTATATTGGTAACGTTTGGGATTCAATTTGTATGCATTTTGAACGAGGGCAAACCGGTGGATTATTGAATGAAGCGCACCAACTAAACTGGCTTTATCGAACAAAACTACCATTCATTGTGTAACTGGGACCCTTTGGATTGCAAAAAGATGACGATCTTCAAAGGTAAGGGATTTATTTTATCGCTGTTTTTGAGTTTTGTGACACTTGTGCAGGTTATGAATTCATGTTAATGCAGGAAGTGGGTGAGGTGCTGTCCTCAGACGATCAAATGCTATGCTTTCGCCGTAACGCCTGTCGAGGTGGGCGTCCCACTGATCCAAAATAAGTTCATCATCCTTGGAGAGAGAGGGAGAGTTAAGAATGTTATTAATCTCTAGGCCTTGGAGAAGGAGGATTTTTTTCAATTTTCGCCTAAAATCACATACCCAAATCTAACTACCTGTAGCTCAGGCCCTGAAGCAAGGATATGCATTTTCTTGGTACCATTTGAAAGGAAACACCTTGAAGTTTGTGGAAACGTGAAAGGAATGTGGGAGAATATAACACATTAGATCTGGAAAAAGATAATACAAAGAAAAAAACAACTGTTTTTTTGTATTGTTTTTGGACCATCATCTTTGAAACGCAAGAGAAAGGCCACAATGTATTATTCCAGCACAGGTGCAATTTAGATATTGGCCACTAGATGGCAGCAGTGTATGTGCAAAGTTTTAGTCTGATCCAATGAACCATTGCATTTCTGTTCAAAATATTGTATCAAGACTGCCCAAATGTGCCTAATTTGTTTATTAACTTCTAGTTCCTCCCAAACCCGGATCCGGGAGCACCCCCACCAGTAAAAAAGCTGACTAGCATAGCCTAGCATAGCGTCACAAGTAAATACTAGCATCTAAATATCATTAAATCACAAGTCCAAGACACCAGATGAAAGATACACTTCTTGTGAATCCAGCCACCATTTCTGATTTTTAAAATGTTTTACAGGGAAGACACAATATGTAAATCTATTAGCTAACCACGTTAGCAAAAGACACAATTTTTCTTACTCCACCATTTTTTCACTCCATCAGTAGCTATCACCAATTCGACCAAATAAAGATATAAATAGCCACTAACCAAGAAAAAACTTCATCAGATGACAGTCTGATAACATATTTATTGTATAGCATATGTTTTGTTAGAAAAATTTGCATATTTCAGGTATAAATCATAGTTTACCATTGCAGCCACCATCACAAATCTCCCCAAAGCGACTAGAATAACTACAGAGAGCAACGTGTATTACCTAATTACTCATCATAAAACATTTCTTAAAAATACACAGCGTACAGCAATTGAAAGACACAGATCTTGTGAATCCAGACAATATTTCAGATTTTCTAAGTGTTTTACAGCGAAAACACAATATATCGTTATATTAGCTTACCACAATAGCAAACCAGACAACAGCATTGATTCCAGCCAAACATAGCGATAACGTATTCACCACCAAAATAAATTAATTTTTCACTAACCTTCTCAGAATTCTTCAGATGACAGTCCTGTAACATCATATTACACAATGCATACAGGTTTTGTTCGAAAATGTGCATATTTAGCAGCACAAATCGTGGTTATACAATGTGATCAGTGGCAACAGGTCATGCATTCTGGCCGGCGCCATCTTGGAAAGGCACCTAATCTAATCAATAAATAATCGTAAACTTGACTAAAAAATACAGGTTGGACATCAAATGAAAGATGCATTAGTTATTAATGCAACCACTGAGTTAGATTTTTAAAATTAACGTTACTAGACATACAGTGTGCGTTACAGCCAGACTAGTGCCGCAATAATGGCGGACAAATCCGTTTACATTTTTCCACATAAATACGGAATAACATCATAAATAGCTCTTACTTTTGGACGAGCTTCCATCAGAATCTTGGGCAAGTGGTCCTTTGTCCAAAAGAATCGTTGCTTGGTTGTAAAACGTCGTCTTCAACTTCGGAATTAGCAGCTAACAATAGCTATGTGGCCACAACATGCCCAAATCCTCAAAACGCAATACTAAGGAAATTCCGAAAATAGCAATATACTCGCATAAACTGATATAACTCGGTTTAAAATAACTTCGTTATGATGTTTCTAACACCTATATCGAATTAAATTACAGACGGATATATCTAAGGTCGATAACTGAGCGTTTCAAAATGCCATCCTGAGGTCTTGCTTTGCGCAATGACGAACGTCGAAAAGAGAGCTCCCCTCGTTCCTTGGCCTTTTATAAGCTCTGAGAACTACGTAGAAACTCCATTCCACTTCTCATTGGTTACTGACATCCAGGGGAAGGCGGGTGCAGTTCATGTCGACCCATAGGATACATACAGAGCTTTAAACTGATCTGAGAACAGAGCCTCGTTTTCAGACCTTCGCAGTTCCTGTCATGGATTTCGCTGCAGAAAGAGTTCTGGTTCACCCACAGACATAATTCAAACGGTTTTAGAAACTAGAGATTGTTTTCTATCCAATAGTAATAATAATATGCATATTGTACGAGCAAGAATTGAGTATGAGGCAGTTTAATTTGGAGACGATATTTTCCAAAGTTGAAACAGCACCCCCTATATTGAGAAAAGGTTAATAACTTTTCACGTTCAAAACTGTGCACTCTCCTCAAACAATAGCATGGTATTCTTTCACTGTAATAGCTACTGTAATTTGGAAGGTGCAGTTAGATTAACAAGAATTTAAGCTTTCTGCCAATATCAGATGTGTCTATGTCCTGGTTAATGTTCTTGTTACTTACAACCTCATGCCGATCGCATTAGCCTACATTAGCTCAACCATCCCACAGGGGACCCGCCAATCCTTTATTTTAAGTGATTACCAAAACAGACTTACCTGTTTGACTGTGAACATCAAAGTGATAGATGATTAAAATCTGTAACCAGCTTTAGATAACAATGTAAGACTAGGAAAGGCCTTGCAGCTGAAACATCCATAAAAAGTCTGTAGCCCCAGAAGAAAAGCTCTACAGTGCTAAGTTATTTCAGCACGACTATTTTCCTCTGTATCACTCGCTTACTTCCTTAAACAAGGGCAATAATTAAGTCAGAATTGTCAAAGTAGTCTCTAATACCATCACTGCTGTTAAAGCAACACTGAATACCTCTCCTGTCTGACTATTATCCATGGAAGTTAGGCATCGCATGACTAATAATTGCACAGTGTATTAAAATAACACAGAGCAGAAGCAATTAAAGGTTATCAGTAACCACACAGACACACACACACACACCTCTGGGCTGATCCCGAGTGAATGGAAACAGGGAGGATGTATTGACGTCGACACCAACACTCCTAAATACTACCTTTCCCTGGACTGTCATAGGGAAATTATGGCAAAAAGCCAGATGTGCTGGTCCATCTTTCGTCCATGTGGGCCTGTCTAAATTGGGTGTTTTGCGCTAAATTGATAGAGAATGTATTTTTCTGTGTCGGAGCCTAGATTAAAAACAATTATCCGGGCCAATTTCTGGTCCCAGTCTGTCCCGATTTCTGGTTCCAGTCTATCACACAGCGACTCTACTGGTTGAATCAAGTCAATTGGGGAAAGGGAAAGGGGAATACCTAGTCAGTTGTACAAGTGAATGCCTTCAATTGAAATGTGTGCGGGGGGCTGCCTTAATCGACATCCACGTCTTGGCTTTTATTTGAAAGTAAAAACCTTACATAGTAGAACTGCAACCCCTCTAAAACCTTTCTTCTGTCACAATGAGTGCTCTAAGTATCCAGACACGTCCTTTCAATGTATTATGGCCTAGTAGAGACAGTGAGAGGCAATGGTGGAAACAATATATTTCTGTCTCTCTAAAGAGTAAATCTCCTTCAGGGATGAAATGTGTTGCTATAAATCATACTTTTCTGCTATATATTTCTCTAATATGTTACTATATTTCTCTCAGAAAATGATGTGTCCACTTTATCTGTAGTGCTGGGAGTAGTAGTGTGAATGCTTATCAGACGGAGGGGACGGGTTCAGTGTGGGGGTTTTAAGTGGTTTTAATATTCAAGTGGTTCACACATGCACTCACACACGCACGTACATGCAAACAGACACACACACATACACACAGAATGTACAGTTATGAATATAACTACCGTTCCCTGAAGGAGGGAACGAGGTATAACATACTATGGGGAGTCAACGACCGATCCTATTGACCTGAAGCAAACTGAAATCACACCCAACAGGCCAATGGATGCCGAGCCCGCCCTCGAAAGCCCCGCCTTTCTTGCTATAATACCTAGGCTGTCACGGCATTCATCGGAAGAAGAAGAGGAATCGTCAGACCAAAATGCAGCGGGGTACATGTTCATCTTTATTCGCTTAACTGACTGAACACTGAATACAAAATAACAAAAAGAATAGCCGAAACAGTTCTGCAAGGAGCAACCAACACTAAACAGAAAATAACCACCCACAACTAGCAGTGGGAAAACAGGCGACCTAAGTATGGTTCTCAATCAAAGACAACAAAAGACAGCTGTCCCTGATTTAAGAACCATACCCGGCCAAAACATAGAAATACAAAACCTAGACATACAAACATAGAATGCCCACCCACATCACAACCTGACCAAACAAAAAATAGAAACATACAAAGCAATCTACGGTCAGGGCGTGACACGGGCTCGCATACATTTCCTCAATTCAGTACCGCTCTCTAGCGAGCCCAAACTCCCCGACAGAGCGGGTCCAAAATGTGTTATGCCTTGTTCCCTCCTTCAGGGAACAGTAGTTATATTCATAAATGTACGTTCCCTTTCAGTCGGTCACTCGGTCTAACATACTATGGGGACATACAATAATGCACCAAGCCGGCTCAGAGGGTACCAAACTAGGAGGCCCACGGCGGCCCAGGCCCACAGGTTTCACCGGCTCCAAAAAGGGGTTACAGAAGCCAACTTTTTCCCGAGAAGCCTGAACTGTCAGAACCCAATATAGGGAACCAGAACCTGCTGCAATTTGGATATGTGTACTGACCCACTGCAGCCCAAGTCCATAGACCCCACGGTTCCAGGAACAATACTTATTTTGTGACATGTCAGAACTCATACAAGGAACCGCAAGTTCGATACAACAGAACACCTGTCGTAACTTGGTAAAGCGCACACTCGCACTGCGTAGCATCGTGCAGCCACAGCAGCCCAAGACTCAAACTCACAGTGAACTGTGGTAACAATGATAAATGCGCACTCTGTGCGGTGCCACCCATCAAGGCAGCCCAAGGCTCAAACCCACAGCGAAACTGTGGTAACCCGGACAGAACGCTGCCTAACATCGCCCACAGCGGCCGAAGTCCATAGACCCTACTGGCTCCAAAAAGGCTCACACAGAGACCCAATGAGTCTGCAATGCCAGAATTCACCAGAACAGCAAGTCCAAAACAGGGCACAGGGAAACTGTGGTAACCTGGATAAATGTGAAATATGCGCGCTTCCGGACACCAAGGCAGCCCAATGCTCAATCCCACAGGGGAACTGTGGTAACCCGGGATAAATGCGCTGGTACATCCAAGCGATAAAACCTCACAAAGGCCTGTGGGAAATCACAACTCGCTGCAGCACAGATATCAAAGAATGCACACCGCTAGACAACCCTTCTCCTTTGCTGTCATACTCCAGGGAGATAGCCTCCACAATCCAACGAGAAAGACGCTGCTTAACAAAATGCCCTACCCCGAGCTGGATTAGCGAAACAAGACAAAAATATGGTCACAAACACAGATATGCTGGGTCCTATCCATTTACATGCGTAAAGGGCGCAGCAGATACAGGCCATGCGACCTCCATTGTTCACTGGAAGCATACAGAGGAGGAGAGAAAGGGAACAGCTCGGAAGCCAGGGACCTGTGAGACATTGGCATAACCTCGGGAGTAGAAGTATGAATTAGGACATAACATCACTTGAGTCGCCAGGCGCAAACTCCACACAGGAAGGATGTACTGATAGCGCGTGGAGATCCCCAACACGCTTGGCCCGACGCCAAGGCCACGAGCTGGGCAGTCTTGTAGGAAAGGACCTTCAGGTCCAAAGATTCCAAGCATCCAGGACCAAAACCAGGTCCCAGGTCAGTGCCATAGGCTTAGACACTGGTCTGAGCCAGCAGACTCCTTTCAGGAATCGCACCACCAGAGGATAAGACCCCGGGGTAGAGCCATCAATCCCTACATGACACGCCGGGATGGCTGCCGTATAAACCTTCGATATGGAACAAGAAAGGCCCTGCGCAAAAGGCTCTTGCAAGAACATCAAAATATCCACCAAAGAGCTCTCAAACGCTCTCTTATATGTATACAACCCTCTCGCATAGACTGTGGTCGTAATCACGTTCAAGGGTTTAGTTTATTAGGATACCTATTATCTACTGCACATGCAGCAACTACCCTGCCTGGGGTCCAGATAAAACGTACAAATACATGACAAAGTACACGACAGTAATAGACAAGAACAACATAAGATAACACATTCAATTCAAAATTAAAATTAAATAAGAGTTATGTATAGGAAAGACACCAAGAAACAAAACAAAAAACTATTTACACACTATTCATAAATACATATTAATATTCTTATATATAGTACAGTTCCATTTTATCTTTAGAAAGAGAGACGCTGTGAAGCTGAACTTACTTTTTGTTTGAGTAACCTCTGGTGGCAGAGCATTCCACGATGACATGGCTCTAAACATAACTGACAACGCACTACATCTGTTTTTGGTTTGGGTACCGGGAAGACGAAGCACGTGTGTGTTTTCCGCATCAGACTAGCTGAATGGACACTTACTATAGCATTACAGCTTCCGTTCAGAAAGACAAGATTGGAGAGGTAGGGACAGAAAGAGAGAGACAGAAAGAGAGACAGAAAGAGAGAGACAGAAAGAGAGAGACAGAAAGAGAGACCGAAAGAGAGACAGAAAGAGAGAGACAGCGAGAGACAGAAAGAGAGAGAGAAAGAGAGACAGAAAGCGAGAGACAGAAAGAGAGACTTAAGAGACAGAAAGAGAGACTTAAAGAGAGAGACAGAAAGAGAGAGACAGAAAGACACAGAGAGAGACAGAAAGAGAGAGACAGAAAGACACAGAGAGAGACAGAAAGACACAGAGAGAGACAGAAAGAGAGACAGAAAGAGAGACAGAAAGAGAGAGACAGAAAGAGAGAGACAGAAAGAGAGTAAGAGCTGTCCTGGAAGGTAGCCAGGGGAGATGGAAAGTGGGAAGAAGGGAAGGACAGAAGCAGAGCAGCAGTAAGTTGGGCCACATTTTTATTTTATTGCATAACAATTCACTGTCGTTTCATCTAAAGTGTTAAGAAACATTCTAATTGCAAAGAAAACAATCCCACACAACTGAAAATGTTATGGAAGGACATTATGTACAATCGTTTCTTAGAGAGTTATGTCAGCAAAATTAGCACTTTAAACGCTCACAAACTCACCAGCAAATAACTGACGAGCAGAAAGAGAGGACAATATTAGAATGACAAAGGAGAAACTTAAATACTGATGTAACGTTCGTCTTCCTCCTCGTCTGAGGAAGAGCAAGGATCGGACCAAAGCGCAGCGTGGTTTGAATACATACTTTTAATTATAAACGAAGACGAAAAAACACTTGAACAAACTACAAAACAATAAACGACGTGAACAGACCTGAACTTGAGAACATAAAAACATGAACGCACGAACAGGAACAAACGAACGAAACAGTACCGTGTGGCGAACAAACACAGACACAGCAACAATCACCCACAAACAAACAGTGAAAACAGCCTACCTTAATATGATTCCCAATCAAATCAAATCAAAATCAAATCAAATTTTATTTGTCACATACACATGGTTAGCAGATGTTAATTCGAGTGTAGCGAAATGCTTGTGCTTCTAGTTCCGACAATGCAGTAATAACCAACAAGTAATCTAACCTAACAATTCCACAACTACTACCTTATACACACAAGTGTAAAGGGATAAAGAATGTGTACATAAAGATATATGAATGAGTGATGGTACAGAACGGCATAGGCAAGATGCAGTAATCAATCAGAGACAATGACAAACACCTGCCTCTGATTGAGAACCATATTAGGCCAAACGAACAAACCTAAACATAGAAACAAATAACATAGACTGCCCACCCCAACTCACGCCCTGACCATACTAAATAAAGACAAAACAAGGGGAATAAGGTCAGGAACGTGACAACTGAACACACATATGTGTCTCATTTCTCTCTACACCAGAGAATTGTCAGTGTAATATTTACACTCAGAAAATATTCTGCCTCCCAACAACAGATGCTCCCTGGTAAACCCGGTATTACTGCTGCTGGTGACCCGGAGTCCGACAGACATCTTCCCACCTGGAACCAAAGTGGTACCTCACACCGAGAAGAACAATTGAACTCGTCTAAGGGGGACATTGCTCTCTTAAAAACGGAGCGATGATCATTAGCAAAGGGATGGAATTCATTCAAACCCAGACTGTAGAAACCGTAACGACCCGGTTTAACATTGAACATTTCAAAAGAGTCAAAGCAACCTGTTTCTCACCTGTTCAAGTTATAACGAACATTAGCCTATTGGAAATACTGTGATGGTTAAATCATACTGCGAAGGTTAATGGAGATGAGTCTGTACGGGGTGGCTTTAGGACGTTTAGGAATCAACTGCTCTCCTTTTATTTCTAAAGGACTTTTCGGAACTCTGGCCTCTGGGTCAGAAACATCTCGCAGCAGCCGTCTCACCTCCACAAAACCAGCTGTGGGTTACAGGGGTGGTAGTAACAGTTGTGAAGACACCTGCTGGACTGTAGCAGGACAACAGTTACACTCTGTAAAGGATCTTATACGTTCCGCACAGCACATATCACCATGAGATTTAGATCCTGGATACTGTTCTACCCTGTAAAAAAAACAATAATAATTAAGTCCAATGTATTTCTTATACTTTTGCCTCTCACAGTGTGTAGGGTTTAAAAAAAACTCCCCTCGTGTCCAGGAAGCTACACACATAGGAACAGAATGAGAATAGCCTACGTACAGCACCTCTATTGATGCACATATTTCACCAACTGGGGAAATCAAATTTTATATTACCTCAGAAATATGTCCTGCTGGACTGAGGAATAGCGTGTAGGATGACTTTCACTACACACCAGTATCTAACAAATGATGTGAGGTAATTATACAAACAGTGCTCTATGAAACATCAGATTCCCCCCCCGTCCTGGTTGTTGCAATACGTACGTCAGTTTTTCACACAACCCCTCTCTGTGTCTGTGTGCTGGCTTGGAGCTGAATATACTTAGGGCAGTGGTTCCCAAACAAAAATGTCCCTATTCATTTATTTAGTGCTAATCAAATTGTATTTGTCACTTGCGCCGAATACAACAGGTGTAGTAGACCTTAGCGTTAAATGCTTACTTACAAGCCCGTAACCAACAATGCAGTTCAAAAAATAGGGTTATAAAAATATTTACTAAATAAACTGAAGTAAAAAAAATTAAATAAAAGTAACACAATAAAATAATAATAACGAAACTATATACAGGGGCTATATCAATGTGCAGGGGTACAGGTTAGTAAAGGTCATTTTTAAAATGTAGGTAGGGGTAAAGTGACTATGCATAGATAATAAACAGTGATTAGCAGCAGTGTAAATAGGGGGGAGTCAGTGTAAATAGTCCGGGTGGCCATTTGATTAATTGTTCAGGAGTCCTATTACAATGGCACAAGGCGAGACCCACATGCAGATACAGGAGGCAGATGGTTAAAGTCCAAGATGTTTATTAGCAATACAAAAGGGGTAGGCAAGAGAATGGTCGAGGACAGGCAAAAGATCAAAACCAGTTCAGAGTTCCAGAGGTACAAAATGGCAGGCAGGCTCGAGGTCAGGGCAGGCAGAATAGTCAGACAGGCGGGAATGGAGTCCAGAAAAACAAAGGTCAAAACCGAGAGGACTAGTAAAAGAGAACAGAAAAGCAGGAGCACGGGGAAAACACGCTGGTTGACTTGAACATACAAGACGAACTGGCGCAGAGAGACAGGAAACAACCGGGATAAATACACTGGGGAAAATAAGCGACACCTGGAGGTGGAGACAATCACAAGGACAGGTGAAACAGATCAGGGCGTGACACCTATGGCTTGGGGGTAGAAGCTGTTAAGGAGACTTGGGTGACTGGAGTCGTTGACCATTTTTTGGGCCTTCCTCTGACACCGCCTAGTATATACAGTTGAAGTTGGAAGTTTACATACACCTTAGCCAAATACATTTAAACTCAGTTTTCACAATTCCTGACATTTAATCCTAGTAAAAAGTCCCTGTCTTAGGTCAGTTAGGATCTTCACTTTATTTTAAGAATGTGAAATGTCAGAATAATAGTAGAGAGAATAATTTATTTCAGCTTTTATTTCTTTCAACACATTCCCAGTGGGTCAGAAGTTTACATAACCTCAATTAGTATTTGGTAGCATTGCCTTTAAATTGTTTAACTTGGGTCAAACGTTTCTGGTAGCCTTCCACAAGTTCCCACAATAAGTTTAAGAATTTTGGCCCATTCCTTCTGACAGAGCTGGTGTAACTGAGTCAGGTTTGTAGGCCTACTTGTTCGCTGATGCTTTTCAGCTCTGCCCACACATTTTCTATAGGATTGAGGTCAGGGCTTTGTGATGGACACTCCAATACCTTGACTTTGTTGTCCTTAAGCCACAACTTTGGAAGTATGCTTGGGGTCATTGTCTATTTGGAAGACCCATTTACGACCAAGATTTAACTTCCTGACTGATGTCTTGAGATGTTGCTTCAGTATTCCACATCATTTCTTCTTTCTCATGATGCAATCTATTTTGTGAAGTGCACCAGTCCCTCCTGCAGCAAATCACCCCCACAACATGATGCTGCCACCCCCATGCTTCACTGTTGGGATGGTGTTCCTCGGCTTGCAAGCCTCCCCCTTTTTCCTCCAAACATTACGATGGTCATTATGGCCAAACAGTTACATTTTTGTTTCATCAGACCAGAGGACATTTCTCCAAAAAGTACGATCTTTGTCCCCATGTGCAGTTGCAAACCGTAGTCTGGCTTTTTTATATGCGGTTTTGGAGCAGTGGCATCTTCCTTGCTGAGCAGCCTTTCAGGTTATGTCTATATAGGACTTGTTGTACTGTGGATATAGATACTTTTGTACCTGTTTCCTCCAGCATCTTCACAGGGTTGCTGTTGTTCTGGGATTGATTTGCACTTTTCGCACCAAAGTACGTTCATCACTAGGAGACAGAACGCGTCTCCTTCCTGAGCGGTATAACGGCTGCGTGGTCCCATGGTGTTTATACATGCATACTATTGTTTGTACAGATGAACATGGTACCTTCAGGCATTTGGAAATTGCTCCCAAGGATGAACCAGACTTGTGGAGGTCTACAAATGCTTTTTCTGAGGTCTTGGCTGATTTCTTTTGATTTTCCCATGATGTCAAGCAAAGAGGCACTGAGTTTGAAGGTAGGCCTTGAAATACATCCACAGGTACACCTCCAATTTACTCAAATGATGTCAATTAGCCTATCAGAAGCTGCTAAAGCCATCACATCATTTTCTGGAATTTTCCAAGCTGGTTAAAGGCACAGCCAGCTTAGTGTATGTAAACTTCTGACCCACTGGAATTGTGATACAGTGAAATAATCGGTCTGTCAACAATTGTTTTAAAAATGACTTGTGTCATGCACGAAGTAGATATCCTAACCGACTTGCCAAAACTATAGTTTGTTAAAATCTCTCTGGGATATGTGGGACGCTAGCGTCCCAACTGGCCAACATACAGTGAAAATGCAGAGCGCCAAATTCAAATAAATTACTATAAAAATTTAACTTTGATGAAATCACACATTCAATATACCAAATTAAAGCTACACTTGTTGTGAATCCAGCCAACGTGTCAGATTTCAAAAATGCTTTACGGCGAAAGCAAACGATGCTATTATCTGAGCATAGCACCCAAGCAAACAAACACAGACCATCATATTTCAACCTTCCAGGCGCGACACAAAACGCAGAAATAAAGATATAATTCATGCCTTACTTTTGACGAGCTTCTTCTGTTGGCACTCCAATATGTTCCATAAACATCACAAATGGTCCTTTTATTCGATTAATTCCGTCGATATATATCCAAAATGTCCATTTATTTGGCGCGTTTGATCCAGAAAAACACTGGTTCCAACCTGCGCAACATGACTACAAAATATCTCAAAAGTTACCTGTAAGCTTTGTCCAAACATTTCAAACTACTTTTGTAATACAACTTTAGGTATTTTTTTACGTAAATAATCGATAAAATTGAAGACGGGATGATCTGTGTTCAATACCGGAGGAAAACAACGTGTAGCGAGCCTCTGTTTAACGCGCCTCTAACAAAGAGTAAACTTCCCTCGAGCCTCATTCTGAACAGTGTTACTTCTTCCTTTCTCAAAGGAAAAACCTCAACCAATTTCTAAAGACTGTTGACATCCAGTGGAAGCGATAGGAACTGCAAGAAGGTCCCTTAGAAATCTGGATTCCCAATGAAATCCCATTGAAAAGAGAGTGACCTCAAAAAACAAAATCTGAATGGTTTGTCCTCGGGGTTTCACCTGCCAAATAAGTTATGTTATAGTCACAGACATGATTCAAACAGTTTTAGAAACTTCAGAGTGTTTTCTATCCAAATCTACTAATAATATGCATATCTTAGTTTCTGGGCATGAGTAGCAGGCAGTTTAATTTGGGCACGCTTTTCATCCAAAATTACGGATGCTGCCCCCTATCCTAGAGTAGTTTTAACAATAAATTTGTGGAGTGGTTGAAAAACGAAATATGAAGTGAAGAGAAGAAAAAGCCTGGAAGGAGGAGAGATGACTGGTAACGATTCGGTTGACCGTTTTATGTGTGGATTAATTGGTGGAGCAGAGGACCTTGTGCATTTCAGGTACAATAACAACTCAATGTTTATATCCCAGGACAAATTAGCTAGCATCAACAAGCTAGCTAAATAGGACAAATTAGCTAGCAAGTGCTAGCTAGCTAGCTAAATTGCCATAAATGTTTAATGCTTTTCGACCTGTCCCCAAATTAATATAATTGGTTCAGAGTTTGTTTTGATATTTTAACCTGCGTGTCGTGATCACGTTTGGTGTGGGGGGACAAAATGCATTTATGCACGATGGCGCACGATGGTGCACTATGGCGCACGCGCGTAGCCGGTTTGGGTTCCGTGTTACGGTCGGATGCAGAGCAATTGCCATTCCAGGCGGTGATGCAATCGGTCAGGATGCTCTTGATAGTGCAGCTGTTGAACTTTTTGAGAATCTGGGGACCCATGTCAAATTTTTTCAGTGTCCTGAGGGGGAAAAGGTGTTGTTGTACCCTCTTTACGACTGTCTTGGTGTGTTTCGGCCATGATAGTTTGTTGGTGGTGTGGACACCAAGGAACTTGACACACTCTACCCGCTCCACTACAGCACTGCCGATGTGAAAGGGGGCGTGTCCGGCTCTCTTTTTCCTGTAGTCCACGATCAGCTCCTTTGTCTTGCTCACATTGAGGGAGAGGTTGTTGTCCTGGAACCACACGGCCAGGTTCCTGACCTCCTCCCTATAGGCTGTCTCATTGTTGTCGGTGATCAGGCCTACCACTGTTGTGTCGTCAGCAAACTTAATGATGGTGTTGGAGTCGTGCTCGGCCACGCAGTCGTGGGTGAACAAGGAGTACAGGAAGGGACTAAGCACGCACCCCTGAGAGGCCCCCTTGTTGAGGATCTGCGTGGCAGATTTGTTGTTGCCTACCGTTAACCCCTGGGGGCGGCCCGTCAGGAAGTCCAGGATCCAGTTGCAGAGGGAGGTGTTTAGTCCCAGGGTCTTTAGCTTGGTGATGGGCTTTGTGGGCACTATGGTGTTGAATGCTGAGCTGTAGTCCATGAACAGCATTCTCACATAAGTGTTCCTTTTGACCTTATAGACAGGTGTGTTTCCTTCTAAACCATGTCCAAACAATTGAATTGGCCACAGGTGGACTCCAATCTAGTTGTAGTGACATCTCAAGGATGATCAAAGGAAATTGGATGCACCTGAGCTCATTTTGGAATGTCATAGCAAATGGGTGTCAATATTTATGTAAGTGAGATATTTGTGTACTTCATTTTCAATAAATTTGCAAACATTTCTAAAAACATGTTTTTTACTTTGTCATTATGGGGTATTGTGTGTAGGTGATAATTTAATCAATGTTGAATTCAGGCTGTAACACAACAAAATATGGAATAAGTCAAGGGGTATGAATACTTTATGAAGGCACTGCAAGACCCTTTGACTCAGTAATGATTAAAAACACACCATTATTTAATGTTACTTCACCGGTTAACACTTCCAGCACTAAGCAGGGAGTTCTATTTTATTGTCTTTGGCCTCTGTGTTGAGTCATGACAAATAATTGGTAGTGACAGCTTTATGAAATAGAACTTACCCCTTTGCTTCTCAAACATCACACACTTGTCACCAAGAAAAATGTACCAAGAAAAAAACATACAAAATAATGTATCTTTCGTCTCTCTGTTTCATAAATTTCCTTCCATTCGCATGAGGCTGAATGTATCTCACCAGAGAAAGCATCTGAGCGAACGAAACAGCGCCCCTCAGTCTCGGTATGTGTAGCACATCTATATGATGATGTCTGGTCAAAAAGAGTATGACATTTTTGCTTCCCATAGCATCAACTGCAAGGGAAGCCAGCTAGCATTTGGACTCCCTTGATCAACTAAAATCATTTTTATCAGCTAAACTGAGTGAGCTCAGCAGTGAATGGTCCTGGCACACCCCTAAAAAGTGTCAAGAGAAGCCAGTTTGGATTTTGCTTCACGCCAATCACATCAGAAGCCAAACGTCATTGAAAGAAAAAACTTCAACTGTTGCATATTTCATAAACTTCCCATGGATGGTGATAGAGATTTGGACTTGTGGTTTTACTTAATTCTCCATACTGGCCAATGATTATAATGGCGATTCTGTTCGAACCATAAATTCATACATTGTGCCCCTGCCCTGAGAGGATGGAAGTTCAACATGTAGCTAGATGTAATAGGTTAATGCATGCATGCATGCAGGAGTACCTGCCTGTGTGTCATCAAAGGTTGTGAAATGCCTGTGTGTTTTACCTGCGAATGGACCTACAAAGCTGGTTTGTTGAAGATCGAAATGGAGTGAATTGAACAGCTTCTGATAGGCCTTAATCTTCTGATAGGTCTTACTTGTTCCGTCAAGAATCTCTCTCATCAAAGAGACTATAGTTCTGCATCAGTTCCCCCATACAGCAAAGTTCAAAGGTCAAACCTGTTTACTGTAATGTGTTCCTATAATGACCAGTGGTTCAGTTAATGGCTAAATAACTACAACCATTCTCTCCTTTAATCTCTACTGTGTGTGTGTGTGTGTGTGTGTGTGTGTGTGTGTGTGTGTGTGTGTGTGTGTGTGTGTGTGTGTGTGTGTGTGTGTGTGTGTGTGTGTGTGTGTGTGTGTGTGTGTGTGTGTGTGTGTGTGTGTGTGAGACATCAAACACAGACTGACCCAAAGGCTGTATGTATATTGTTAAAGTATGGGAGCTACAGTAAGGGAGAACAATTAACCACACACACACACACACACTGGAAACCAGGTATGTAATTTGAATGACTAATTCTAACTGTATGGGGACTGGTTTTCCATTGACCCTGTGTGAGACCAGAAGTTCTTCTTTTCATAGTTCTGAGTGGTTCATCTGAGCCATTCTGTGTGCTAATTCATAGCATGGTTTGTTACTGCAGGGGTCTGTATGTACAGACATTAATAGACTGTCTGTTAGCAGCTCTGAGACAGACCTTCTCTGTTTCCCCTTTGTAATGCCTGAGGGAGGCATGAGAAAAGAGAGGCCTGCTTGGCGCAGTGTGTATGTGTGTGTTCATTTGTGTGTGTGTGTGTGTGTGTGCGTGCATGCACATGTGCATGTGTGTGTGTTAATTGTCCCATATTAAAACAGTAGATTTGGCAGGGGTTAGGGCCCATGCACACACAACGCTAGTTTCCTGTAACAGGGTTTGTGGGGTCTGATCTGCAATAGCTATAGCTGTAGATTAACCATGACATAAAGGCAACTTAACCTGAGTGAATATTTTTATTTATTTAACCAGGCAAGTCAGTTAAGAACTCTTATTTACAATGACGGCCTACCCGGGAAACAGTGGGTTAACTGCCTTGTTCAGGGGCAGAACGACAGCATTTTACTTTGTCAGCTCAGGGATTCGATCCAGCAACTTTTCGGTTACAGGCCCAACCCTCTAACCAGGGGCTACCTGCCGCCCCTGTGTTGTGTTGATGTGTTGATGTAGTGATGTAGTGTTGCCAATAGTTTCTGTTATTGCTCTTTACAGTATTGAAAAAAGTACGCAAACATAAAAATGAATACTTTTTATTTAAAGATTACATTTTACTCAACAATCTAGTTGAACATTGAAATGACGTTACATCAGAGGAAATGGCTCATGTGAAAAGATCTGGAGACATTATACGTTCGAGCTCCTTCATATGAACGTGTGCTTGACGTATAAAACTACAAAAATATAATATTTCTTACAATATTTGTTTTTACTCAAAATGAAAATGTGATGCATCTCATGCTTAAGATTGTTATATGAAAAAGTAAAGTGAAAGTAAAGTATTATACCACTAAAGACAATAGAAAAACAACAGTTGACTAACTGTAGTAGACCAACGGTGTGGATCATATTCTTGTTCTCATTATAACATTCTAAACGTACGTATTGTTAATGAATGAATATGTTGGATGTAAAGTGCATATCGGTATCCAAAATAACATACAGTATATGACATTAATAGGCAGTCAAGCCAATCTATCTACTATTGCCATTTCTACTATTACTATTACTATACTGCTACTAACACTAGCACACTAAAACTGCTGATAGATTGGCTTTCATAGGGTCTGGTTTGCTAAATATGAAACTTTATAATTTCCATAATGTTTCATGACCCATTGACGTGGTAGTCTGTCTGACAACAAGTTAGTTTGGTTAACCCACTGCATGTGTTGTCTGGGATTTTAGTTCATACGGTACGGGACTAGTCAATGTCGGAATTAAAGGGAAACCTGAACTACGAAGTTGGCAAGCCGTGGGTTGTTAGTTATGTGACTGAACGTTCCCTTTATGGTAGTCTGGATTAACTGTTCCTTTCATAACATCTGGACGTACTACCTTTAATGTTTCCATAACCATGACACCGCTACGGACGACTACTTTTTCATTGGTCGCTCAATAAGCAGAGTTCTGACTCGAAATGTTCTAGAATACTCAGAAAGACCGAAATACAACAACATACCGTTCAACATTCTCCGTCAATGACCGTGTTCAGCTAACAGCTAACAGCTATCACACGCGCGCACGCATCCACAAACACAGTTCTTAAAATACCTTATAGACTGGAAGGGTTGTACAGGGTCTCACTACCAGTCACAGTTCTACAGAGATAAACCAACTGTTGGCACCAAACTGGCAGCCACCGTTCCATGACAACAACATTGGAATTAGCATTTTAACTTGAGAGTCAATATCTTGGAACCTTCGTGCCAACGTGGCGCCGACTGAAATTCTAAATCTCCAACTAACTTTTCCAAACTGTGTATATCTATGTCTTTGCTAATTACCAAAGCTGCTCAGAGAATAAAATCACAGACTATGTTTCACATTAAGACTCTTTATATAAAATACTTCAACATCCAGCATGGCTGGATACAAAACAAAAAAATATTGGTTGAGTCGGTACTAGACAGGGATGTCCATTCACTCCGGTGTGTTCTTAAGCAGACATGCTGTAGTGTGTTCTAGTGGCGCTGCCCTGCACACGTGAACACCCCCATGCCTCTTGGATATTTCTTTGCATTGCTGAACCTTGTACACTCTCCAGGACAAGCTGATAGAGTTGGATTGTGAGTTGTGAATTCTGTCATGAATCCTCCCTCATTATCTCTTCCTTTCCTTCCTCTCCCTATCTCAGCCCCATCAATACCTACCTAAAGCACAGTTCTAATTCCTAAATGACAGAGAAGCCAGGGGCCAAAACAACTCCAAAAATCTATACCGATCAAATAGGATAGTAAAAAAACAGTATATACATCATATATAAAAACATACATGCACAGATATAATTTCACTTGGCGCTAATAGGGGTGGATTCTATAAGGGGTACAAGTGGTTATGGTAACATAGGTAACAGAGGTGGTGGTTTTGGCAAGCCATGGGTTGGATGGTTCCGTGATGGACAGGATAAGTGCTGTTCAGCGTGCGTGCCAGGTGAGTAGATGTTACACGCTATACTCCTCACATTACATACAGCCGCTAGTGAAAGTGTACATACCCCTTCACAATTTGCCTTAAAATTACATCTAAAAAGGGATTACATTAGATTTGTTTCCTACTGATCTACACAACCGACTCCACATTTGATATAACATTTTTCAAATGACTGAAAAACACTAAATGAGGATGTATTGATTGCGTGTTTTCCCACCCCAAAGTAAATACTTGGTGGAAGCACCTTTGGCAGTGATTACAGATGTGAATATTTTGAATGAGATTCTACCAACCTTTCACAACTCTTAGGGCAACATATATCCATTGTTTTTGTCAAAATTGCTCAAGCTCAGTGCATTTGGATGGGAATCATTGATGGACAGCAATATTCAAACCTTGTCTCAGAATTTTAAAGCACATTTAAGTCAGGACAGAGAATGGACCATTCAGGAACATTCAACACCTCTTAGAAAGCTATTATAGTGTGTGTTTGGCATAAAAAATGGTGTAATTGTCTCAGAAAAGTAGAACTATCCAAGGATTGGGTTTTCAGAAGACCGATTCGGGTTTTCCTCTAACATTTTACCTGGGCTTTGCTCCTTTCATATTTATTTTGATCCTGACAAACTCCCCAGTCCTTGCCGATGACAAGCATACCCATAACATGATGCTGCCACCACAATACTAAAAAAACAAAGGGATCAACAACAGTGCATTCCCTTCCCATTACTGGCCTGTATGACAAAGTGAAAAGAAGGAATCAAAGTCAAAACAAATATGAAAGGAGCAAACCCCAGGTAAAAAGTTCAAGGAAAACCCACCTCTGTATTTTTCAGAAAGACAATTACACAATGTTTTATGTCAAAGACACCAGAATTGCTTTCCAAGAGGTGTTGAGTGTTCCTGAGTGTTCTAGACCTGACTTACGTTTTCTTGAAAATCAGAGACAATGTTTGAATATTTCTGTCCATAAATGATTCGCAACCAAATTTATTGACTTAGAGCTATTTTGACAAAAACAATGGTCATACAAGTATGTTGTCCTACGAGTTGTGCAAAGTTGGTAGAATATTATCCTAAATTATTCACAGCTGTAATAGCTGACAAAGGAGCTTCCACCAAGTACTATCTCTGGGGTGTGAAGACATCTTCGCTTTTTTTTAATAACTTTCTTTCACTTTGAAAATGTAGGTTGTGTAGATCTGTTGGAAAAAAATTGAATATGATCCCTTTTTAGATAAAAATTTAAGGTAGTAAAATGTGAAGAATGTGCAAGAGGAGTGTAGACCTTCACTTGGCACTGTTTCTGTTGGGTGGTCTTCCTGCAGGCTCTCTAGTTGATCTGCTTAGCTTTCTTCATCCTGAAACAGAGAAACACCCAGTATGAATATACAATAGTTAACATAGACATATGGATTCGTCCTTGTGTGTTCAGGTCAACCACTTGACTGTTCCGCCAGCAAAAACACTTTGATTAAACACCATATTTAGATTAATGACTATTTGTTTTAGTCTGAGTCTCTGCTGCCCAGTGTTAGAGAAACTGGAATGTACTACCTCGCTCTGCCAAACCTCCCCTGTGATAACTACTGCTACTGGGGTCCACAGCGAAACACTCCTCCTGTGTGTTTGTGTGTGTGTCCCCTGTATTAATACTCTCTGTATTTTCCAGACAGTTGTAGCTGTTAGTAACACATGGGTCAATTAGACTAATGGTACGAAACACATTCAACACAATGATTATCCAGCTTAAGTCTCTCTATCAGGACCAGTGGCAGCGTATTCAGGGATTTCAAGGGAACCAGGTGTCCCCAAAAAATGTCCCAAGAAAAAAACATATACAATTATTTATCTTTTGCCTGTCTGTGTTTCATAATTTTCCTTCAACTCGCAAGAGGCTGAATGTATCTCACTGGAGAAAGCATCCGAGCGAGCAAAACAGCGCCCCTCTGTCTCTGTATGTGAAGCCCATCTATTTCATGCTGTCCTGTCAAAAAAGAGTATGATAATTTTGCCATCCGTAGCATTGAATGCAGGGGAAGCTAGCGAGTATTTGGCCTCCCTTGATAATAAAAATAAATAAATAGCTAAACAGTGTTGAGCGAAACTGAGTGAGCGAAACTGTGAATGGTCCTGGCGTACCCAAAAAAGTGTGAAGGGAAGCCAGTTTGGATTTGGCTTCACTCCAATCACATCAAAAGCCAAACGTCATTGACAGAAAAAATAAATTGTTGCATCTCGTTATGTTGTTGTCCTAAGGGGGCTAGCTAGCTAGCTAAAAATGTCCCTTTCATAAATTAGCCATGGATGGAGATAGGGATTTTGACTTGTGGTTTTACTTAATTCTCCATACTGGCCAATGATTATAATGGTGATTTTGATCCAACCATGAATTCATACATTGTGCTCCTTGCCTGAGAGGATGGAAGTTCAATATGTAGCTAGATGTACTAGGCTAGTGTTAACCAGCTGGCTCATCGTTGCCCATGAAAGGAAGTTAGGCCTAGGACAACAAAAACTAAAAGTGTGTACGGTATGGCAGACTCATAGATAGTTTTGGTAACATGAGAGAAAGGTGGATGGTATTAGCGTTTCTCTACAAGTAGGGTGAGTGAACATGTTTTTCTACTTGAACGCGCGTGCGCACAGACAGAAATCAGTACCATGGACTGCTACTTAATATTTAGCTTATGTTGATTGGACTAAATAGTTTTTGGTATATTTTAGTTGTCACTGCATTAGACTAAGCAAAGATAATATGATGATGTTGAAATGTTAAAGTTGAAATTGGTGCTGGAATAGTGGAGGCAGCTCCTGTTTTCTTTGCTACTTGCGGTAACTCTGTTTTAAATCAATAGTTGTTTAGTAGTCCGAAAATGTCGGAAACATTAACTTACTTGACCATGCTGTAGGTCATGTAACATGTTACATGCAATGTGCTTTCTAGACTTCAACGGACAGATGTTGCTCTCTGGTTTTGTGAGGAAACATAGGTGTGGTTGAATTGTATCTTGTTTTTGGCTATCATGGTGGCAAGGCATATGAACTAACAGGTTATAGAGCCAAAAACGCAATTATCACCACATAGGATGTAGTATGGCAATTTTTCCTGGTTTGGCTTTCCAGTGATTTTATCAACGTACCATTACTGCTCAGGACCCAGTTAAATATCTCTCTCTGTAGCCAGTTAACTCTATAGAATCACTAGATACTCTGGCTGGACATATACGTTGCTTTGACTGGCGTACCCACTACAAGTAGCTCTTCACACTTGGCCAAGAGCGCACCCACGCACCAGAAGCATGGGAGAAAATAGTCTATCTAACCTCTGTCATTTCCTTTTTTCAATACCCACACAACAGAGAAACACCTGCAGAGTTCATTTGATTCTTAGTGATCCAATTCTTCTCGAACGAAGGCATTCTCAAGGAGTTGAGCAGTGCAGCTCTCCAACACGCCCACAACGGTGTGTAAGAGCTGTACACTGTCTGCCTCTATGTTTGTATAGTACAGTAGTCTGCATGCTGATCTGTGTCTGGCAGCTACAGTGCCTTCAGAAAGGATTCACACCCCTTGACTTATTTCACATTTTGTTGCGTTACAGCCTGAATTCAAAATGTATTAAATATATTTTTCTCTCTCACCCATCTACACACAATACCCCATAATGACAATATGAAAAGCATGTTTTTAGAAATGTTTGCACATTTATTGAAAATGAACTACAGAAATATCTCATTTACATAGGTATTCACACCGCTGACTAAAATACTTTATAGAAGCAACTTTGGCAGCGATTACAGCTGTGAGTCTTTCTGGGTAAGTCTCTAAGAGCTTTCCACACCTGGATTTTGCCACACTTGCCCATTATTATTTTCAAAATTCATCAAGCTCTGTTAAATTGGTTGTTGATCATTGCTAGACAACTATTTGCATGTATTGCCATAGGTTTTCAAGTAGACTTAAGTCAAACATTTAACTCGGCCACTCAGGAACTTTCACTGTCTTCTTGGTAAGCAACTCCAGTGTACATTTGGCCTTGTGTTTTAGGTTATTGTCCTGCTGAAAGGTGAATTGATCTCCCAGTGTCTGGTGGAAAGCAGACTGGTTTTCCTCTAGGATTTTGTCTGTGCTTAGCTCCAATCTGTTTCTTTTTTATCCTGAAAAACTCCCTATCCCTTACCGATTACAAGCATACACATAACATGATGCAGCCACCACTATGCTTGACAATATGGAGAGTGGTACTCAGTAATGTGGTGTATTGGATTTGCCCCAAACATTACACTTTATATTCAGGACAAAAAGTTAATTGCTTTGCCACATTTTTTGCAATATTACTTTGTTGCCTTATTGCAAACAGGATGCATGCTTTGGAATAGTTTTATTATGTACAGGCTTTCAGACCGTTTTTTAAAACTGTATCCAGTTCAGTACGAACGATTGCTGTATGCTTTGCGAGTTCATTCTTGACTGCTTGTAACTCCGACTTAATAAAATGAAAGTCCTCATTGAGCGCCTCCTTGAGTTCCGACTTGAGTATAGATGAAATATCCGCTCTGAGGGCAGCAAGAATCTCGGCCTTCAAATCCTTGGTGTTCATTTTTTCACAGAGCCGAGGAGCCGCATTTACACATTAAAACTCAAATAAAAGTTGAACAAAGTAACGCACGTCATTCAAAGGCTGTGTTTCCTAGTTCTTTAGCGGGTCAAAGCACAAAGAAACTATTAAATAAATGCAATTGGTCTACCCCATGGGTTGCTCACTAGCGCCCCCCAAAACATACTTTCTTACAATCTGTTTTACCATGTATGAATATGTTATTGAATGTGTTTCTATGGGCTAATGGCAGTAAGGACAAAGTCATTGTTTTATCAAATAATTCCTCTTCACAGGAAGAGAACATAAAATACTATTACTAGAGAGGCTGAAAGCTTGAAGCGGATTGGGTTACATTTACTCAGCTCTTCTCCAATCAGAGGGCAGAGGAACACAGGAAACAGGAAATAGCAGGGTGGCTTAGGTCACAAGGCTAGCTGAATAAGAGGGTAATGTCTGGAAAGTACCTGGAAAAAACAATGAAATAAGATGGCAACAACCAGGCATGAACACCAATTATCTTAATATTTTGTTTGTAGCTGCTAAGTACTGATATAAAGAGTGATGAATTATCCTGGTTGTTATGTAGGAACAACTATTCCTTACTGAAGAACTACCAATAATAGAGGGTATACTTATTAAGAATGTACTTGGAACTTTCACTTATGCTTTATGTGGACCATCCTAAAAACGTCCTTTTTAGGTCTTTGCTTGAAACTGCCTTTTGTCTTGTTTCCGATTACTTTCCTGTCATTATAGTTATTTCAGCACTGTACTTAAGTACATATTATGTACCTTACCTGTTACTTCGTGCGTAGTCTCACCGTATTGTTTCAGTGTACCTATGGGGCTGTATTCTAAAGCAACGCTCTGTTCCCGTTACCGTGTAAATTACTAGGACCATTGTTTCAGTGTAGCTTACTGTTACTTCCTGGATAGTTTCACCATAGTTTCAGTGTACCTACGGGGCCTTGACACTGTATTCTAAAGCAATGCTCTGTTTCCCTGTTATTGTGTAAATTACTATTACTTTCACCTTAGTTTCTGTTTTCTTCAGATTTTCACAGATAGATTAACACTACAATAGTAAATATGATTTATTTAGCTTCTTGTAGCAAACAATAAGTCATCAGTCCTCATATCAAGAAAATAGCATTACCATAGAACTGAATGTGGCAATTTTCTGAATGAAACCAACAACTTTTTTGTTGGCAGTCTATGGCACACCAAGACTGCCAGACTGTGGTTGGTGTTTCGGGCAGCGTCCAGTTTGTCCTTGTAGTTCTTGTTGATGTGAGGCCTCAGCATGTTTATCTACTGTGTGGTGGAAGGAGGCAGAGAAACTTGGTCTTCTAGACAGGTTGAATTTACCACCCTGGGTCCTATGCTGGGCCATAGACTTCACCAAGGCTTCTACGGAGTACAACGAGTACTGCAACATACAGGGACAACATACTTTACACATGAACTTATACACACACACACACTCACATAAGGAACAAAGGCAGCAGTGATTTACTGTAATCCAATCAAGTTGATCAAATCCAATTTTATTGGTCACATACACATATTTAGCAGATGATATTGCGGGTGTAGCGAAATGCTTGTAATCTGGATAATCAAAAATAATACTAGAAAGAAAGTAAACAAACGCAGTTTGTTGCTGGTGAGGAAGTAAGTGGAGGGTTTGAGGTTGGCTGTCATGGCTTTAGCCAGCTCCTCATGGACACTCTTAGGGTTAGGGACACCCCGCTGGCTGAGTTCGGCTCTGGCTTGAACACAAACTGGAGAGAGACACCAGGGGCAGAGAGAGCCACAGTCACTTAAAAGCTCTCAATGATAAATATGAGATCAGCACGAGTGATGAGGTGGTATACGTCTATAGGTGTAAGGCTAGTTTAGTGTAGAGATTGTACTGTACCTTCACATAGGACCTGAGGTGGTGTTCCAGTCCCTACTCGTGAGCTACAATATGAACCATCACTCTGGAAACAGAGGAACAGCATTAGTCTTAGCTTACAACCTCGTTAAAATATCAAGAAAGTGTACAGTATTATATAGAGCCATTATTGCATGGAACTCTCTTCCGTCTCATATTGCTCAAGTGAACAGCAAACCTGGTTAATAAAAAAACAGATAAAGGAACACCTCATGGCACAGTGCTTCTCCCCTATTTGATCTAGATATTGTATTGATATGTAGGCTACGTGTGCCGTTTTTACATTTATGTACTTTATCCTTGAGCTGTTTTTGTCTGTTAATGTTCTGTAATATGTCACATTTCATGTTTTGTGTGGACCCCAGGAAGAGTAGATGCTGCTTTCACAACAGCTAATGGGGGTCCTAATAAAATACCAAAACATTTTGTTGCTGTGTTATTATAATATCTTGCCAATGCTTACTGGCATTTGAATATAGCACGGAAATATAGCACGGAAATATAGCACGGAAAATCCGGACACAATGTAGACACGGTAAATGTAGGTGTCGACACGTGATGTGTTTGAAATTCCATGATCAGAACAACATGATCAGAATACAAAAACTGCATTAACTGTCAAGTCACGAAATGCTTTGAAAGGCTGGTCATGGCTGACACAACAGTGGTGGGCCTGATCACCGACAACGATGAGACAGCCTATAGGGAGGAGGTCAGAGAGCTCAGAAACATAGTATCTAAGGAACCCGGAAAACAGCTAAAACTTTATTGAGACTGAGTAGAGACCATTACTGGTCAGAGGCAGTGGGTTACAGGGCTTACATTTAAATGTTAATCACTCAGAATTCTATTATTTTCCCTTCCCGTCCCTGTCCTACCTTCCCCTCTCCTACCCTTACCATGATGATGCCCTCATGGATGCTGAGGTATCCATGCGGCAGGTTGGAAGCACAATCTTAATCTGAGGGGGGGGGGGGAATACACTCTCTTATAATATATTAGAGATTCATATGTTTTAATAATACTTACTATGATTCTATTCATGTGCAACACATTCTTCATACAGTAATGATACAGTAATGACCCAATCATTGAATACCCAGTGCTTTGTCCTTACATAAAGTACCTCATCATAGACCTTTGGGTTCTGCTGGTGACGTAAGACTGCAGCGAAGGCCTGCTTGGTGAAGAGGTCCACCTGGTCACCTGTAGATAGACTGGAACCATGACGCAGAGAAGACAGGGTTAATATAGATACACGGGAACAGAGACAGAGAGTGGGGTAGTGTCACACCCTGGCCTTAGTTATCTTTGTTTTCATTATTATTTTAGTTAGGTCAGGGTGTGACATGGGGAGGTTTGTGTGTTTTTGTATTGTCTAGGGTGTTGTATGGTTTAGGGGGTTTAGTAGAGTAGATGGTTTAGTGTTCAGTGTAGGTGTCTAGGAAAGTCTATGGTTGCCTGAATTGGGTCTCAATTAGAGACAGCTGGTTATTGTTGTCTCTGATTGGGAGCCATATTTAAGGCAACCATAGGCTTTAGCTGTTTTGTGGGTAATTGTCTATGTGTAGTGTTTGTGTCAGCACATTCTGTATTTATAGCTTCACGGTTGTTTTGTTTCGTTTTTCCTTCTTATAATAAAAATAAGATGTATTTTTCACGCGCTGCGCCTTGGTCCTCTCTCTCTCCCTTTGACGATCGTGACAGGTAGTGTTCATGTACATATAGAAAAGGGGACCGTGTTTGCAGAGAGCAGCCAAACCCTTGTTAGGCTACCTGACCAGTCTCAGCTGGGGCTTGTTACCCTGACTTGTTAACCCCTAATTTCATACTTCAAAACATATTCTTCATAACAATGCCATACCTTAGATAGCCCGTATAGCTTACAACTTGGTTTACCATTCATTATTTAGATTATTTTGAACCATGATCCTAACGTAGCCTGTGCGTTAATTGATCATTTGTACGGATCAAAGTCTTAACAGTATGATTACAATTTGCCTTTTATTTAACTTGTAACATTGCCTTTAACCCCAAAGGTGGAACACAAGACAGAGGGAGGAAACTGACAAGAGGAAGTAAACAGACACGGCATGCATGATCATTGACTAGAAAACAACACATCAATCAAACAACGCATGACAAATGATTTGGCTAGCTAGCAAGTAAGCAGAACACAGCTAAAAGCATTTCTTGCTTATTTTTATCCGATAATGTTCCAATTTCTTACCTTCAAACCAGTCGGGAAAGAGTTTTGTCCTGCCAATGCATTGTCCTCTTTCGTCCCTGAATGAAAACAGTTTGAAAAATATGATTTGTCATTAGCTGGCCAGCAAGATCACCAATTCAGGATTTGAAAACTGTGCATTCCTACATCATTGACACATTCCTGAATATACAATTAGTTGTTCATAGCGTAAAAACGACAAGATCACCTGGTAGCTAGCTTGGCTAGAGACCTGACTCTGCGTTATGTCCTAATGATTGAATTTAACCTTCATATGAAAGTATGTTGATGAACATTTTAACGTAATTTGTTGAATAAATAAACATAATACTCACATTTCACGATGTTAATGTTTATTCTTCTCAAGACGTTTCTTCTTCTTCTATGGTATATTGGAGATCGCACAATTTAATGTGCAACCCACCAACTACTGTGCGGGATGGAAACAGGATTCCCCAAAATGGAACAAACTAGCAAAAAACGACCAAACGACCAAAATAAATAAATATACTAAACTAAACTGTCCGTCTGCACACACTTGAAACATGGCCAAATCCTTCACAATTCTTACACTGTAATGGTTTGGGGGATGAACGCTCTTACAGTGTATCTTACAAAACCAAGCTTCACATATGTAGGTATTTGCTCTTTATCAAAAAACAACAGGACCGACAGACTTTCTTCTTTTTCTCCATTCAGCCAGCAGGTCAGACCCCGGGCCCCAACCACACCAGGAATTCTCTTCAGGTATTTAACCTGAACATCCGTCGTCAACCCTGACATGACTTCTTTGACGGGTGCTCTACTCCGAAGTTTAAAACACAAAACTTCTGTTGTCCGGATGTTATATACTGTATATATATTTTTACTTATTACCCCTTTATTTCCCCAATTTCGTGATATCCAATTGCTAGTGAGTCTTGTCCCATCGCTGAAACTCCCGTACGGACTCGGGAGAGGCGAAGGTCGAGAGCCATGCGTCCTCCGACACATAGCCCTGGCAAGCCACACTGCTTCTTGACACGCTGCTCGCTTAACCCGGAAGCTAGTCGCACCAATGTGTCGAAGGAAACACCGTACAACTGGCGACTGAAGTCAGCGTGCATGCGTCCGGCCCGCCACAGAAGTTGCTAAAGCGGGGGGACAAGGACAACCCGGACGGCCGGCCAAACCCTCCCCTAACCCGGATGACGCTGGGCCAATTGTGCGCCGCCTCATGGGTCTCCCGGTCGTCTCGCGACACAGAACCCGGGTCTGTAGTGACGCCTCTAGCACTGCGATGCAGTGCCTTAGACCGCTGCGCCACTCGGGAGGCCCTGTCCAGATTCTCACTGCAATCTTCCTCTGTTCTTCAGAAATACAATTAATCAAAATAAAACAATTCCTGGTCACTCTGACAAACTCCACTTTCCCCAGTGCATACTTCACCATTTTCGACACCTCAAACGGGTCTCCCACATATGCATCCTTACTCAACAAATGCATCCCAACAAGAAGCGATTCATACACGTATCCTCCACTCCAATTTTAAAGTCCATTCAGAACATTCGTCTTCACCAACTTTGCTCGACGCGCTGCTTGATTCGAACTCAGCATCCACTTCCACCATCTTTCCCTCCTTCTACAGCTCAATGTAAACCTCAAAACATTTCTCCCATGAACTGGCAAGTTTGACGTTGCCAAAACACCTTGTCATGATGTCATCACACTGCATTACCTGACTTAAGCTGTGTTCAAGACAACTGGGAACTCTGAAATCTCCGACCTCCGACTTGCTTTATGCTGCTTTCATAACCATGTGGGAATGTGGTATGTACCACATACGACTGGGAAAAATCCCCTCAAATGCCCCTCCAACTGGTAATTACTAGTGGGAAACTCGTCAATCATCCCTGAACTCCGATTTCTCCCACATGCTGACCTCTGATGTCACCTAATAAGGAAATTACCTCGATAACAGCATTTTCAGCAGTTAAATGCAACAACAAAACATTGTTTATAAATAAGTGTCTTTTACTATGGTGTTTTTAACACTATAATTTGTTTACAAACACGATAGCTGTACTTTTAGTTTATGGTTGATGCAGTTTGTTGGCAGTTTGTTGGCCATTAGCCAATCAAAGCATGTGAATGGATCACACGGGTATTTACGACTTCCCAGCTGGTAATTTCCACCTTCCCACCTAGGTTATGAACGCAGCTTTCAAGACAACTGGGAAATCTGAAGAAAAAAAACTAGCTCCGACTGGGAAATAACGTTTTAAAAGGTCATCCAACTCGGAATTCCAAGTCGGAAACTCTGGAATCATGGTGCTTTCAAGACAACTGGGAACTTTGAAAAAAACTATCAGTGGTCTTCAGGTCAAAAAGTCAGAGCTCTAAGAGTTGATGAACCTTCAAAAATATTTTTTACAGTTGAAGCTAGTTTTTTTCAGAGTTTTTCAGAGACGTTCACATGCTTGTCGGGACTAGGAAACTCTGAAATTACGGCTTACTAATTTGTTGAACGCATAGACATTAAAACCAGTAGATTGTGATAGTGCATCATCCACGTATTTCTATGGAAAACTTTCTATGCATGAAGCCAGAAGTATTTGAATTTGTAACGCACCATATTGCTGAAGGGGCTGAATGGCACCAAAAAATCACTAAGGATCACGGTGAAAGTGGCCATAACTAGCAAAGGATCATTGTCGATGTAGTTGTTTTCATGGGGGGCCTGGCTGGTTGAACGCGACACTTGATTAACTACAACCAAGTCGTACATTTCAGAGTTTCCTAGTTCCGGCTAGCACGTGAACGCAGCAAAAACACTGAACAAGGGGGTCGGAGATTTCCAAGTTCCAAGTTGTCTTCTAACGTGGCATCATCCTAGAGCTCTGACTTTGGGAAAGCCTAAACAGGATCCTAGGGTTTTGACTAGATGGGATATTATGTCGGAATTGACCAGAATTTACTTATCGTATCAGGTTAGGAGAACTTACGCATCAGGTGAGTGGAATTAGGTTTAGGTTAGGAAAAGGGTTAGCTAAAATGCAAAACCAATTCAACGTTTGACATCAATTTGACATAAATTGTATACTGTCTAGCCATGACCGGATCCCAGGGATGTCACAACTCTGACGCCACCCTCGCCAGAGCAGAGGAAGGTGAACCATGCTACTAACCAAGCGGTAGCAGTGAGTGTGTAAGAGGAGTTAGTAAACTGGGACGAATATTCACCAAAGCACCCCTTTTTCCTCATTTGTTATCGGTTGAATCTCCTCCTGGCATTTCTTTAGAGCACGGTGCAATAGAGCAATAGTAATGGCGTCTTTTTGAAGTTCACTATATACTTCTATTGGTCCATATTTAAGCTAGGACTCCGGTACAAGGTGGGATGCTTTCCTGTAGTTCTGTTAACGGCGGCTAGGGCAGGTGTTCAGCAGACGGAGGTGAAGTTCCAACTCAAGGTGTCATTCAAAAAATGCGCCCCCCTCCCCACAGTTAAACATATTACGCCATATTTATGATTATATAAAATATAAGCAACAAATTTCCCACCAAAAGGTTTCTGTGCCAATGCACCACACAACCAATAAAGAAAGCATACTGACTTCGGGGACTTCAATATCATGGCTTGCGTTTTCAACACCACAATAAATAGACTATTGTAACCTGCCTAAATTACCTGCCTAAATAACTACCGACCCGTAGCACTCACGTTTGTAGCCATGAAGTGCTTTGAAAGCCTGGTCATGGCTCACTCCAATTCGCATACCGCCCCAACAGATCCACAGATGACGCAATCTCCATTGCACTCCACACTGCCCTTTCCCACCTGGACAAAAGGAACACCTACGTGAGAATGCTGTTCATTGACTACAGCTCAGCGTTCAACATCATAGTGCCCTCAAAGCTCATCACTAAGCTAAGGACGCTGGGACTAAACATCTCCCTCTGCAACTGGATCCTGGACTTCCTGACGGGCCACCCCCAGGTGGTAAGGGTAGGCAACAACACATGATGTTAAAAATATTTGTTGGTTTGATGGGATTAATGAGGAGCATCCAGACGCTGCACTTGATGAACGTATGAAATTGCTTCTTCCAATTATTGACAAACATGCACCTGTTAATAAACTAACTGTTAGAACTGTTAAGGCTCCAAAGATTGAGGAATTGAACAACTGTATGGTTGAAAGAGATGGGGCAAAAGGAGTGGCTAATAAGTCTGGCTGAACATCTGACTGGCTTACTTACTGCAAATTGAGAAATGATGTGACTAAACTCAACAAAAAGAAAAATAAACTGTATTATGAAGCCAAGATCAATGATATAATTATTATAAAAATGAAAAAACAAATACCTTTATTTAACTTGGCAATTCAGTTAAGAACAAATTCTTATTTACAATGACAGCCTAGGAACAATGGGTTAACTGCCTTGTTCAGGGGTAGAATGACAGATTTTTACCTTGTCAGCTCAGGGATTCAATTTAGCAACCTTTCAGTTACTGTCCCAACGCACTAACCACTAGGTTACCTGCCAGTAGTCGTAAAGAATGCTGGAATTTTGATGTTGCCAATTATTTTAATGATTATTTAATTGGCAAAGTGGGCAAATTTAGGCAGGAAAGGGCCAACAACGAACAGTGAGCAATTGTATTCATGCATAAAAAAAACAAATAATGAAAGAAAAGCATTGCAAGTTTGAATTTTGTAAAAATTGTGTGGGAGAGGTGGAAAAATTATTGTTATCGATCAGTAATGACAAACCTCCTGGCATTAACAACTTAGATGGGAAGCTACTGAGGATGGTAGCTGACTCTATAGCCACTCCTATCTGTCAAAGCTTTAATCTGAGACTAGAGGAAAGTCTTTGTCCTCAGGCCTGGAGGGAAGCCAAAGTAATTCCGCTATCCAAGAGTGGTAAAGCGGCCTTTTCTGGTTCTAACAGCAGACCTATAAGCTTGCTGCCAGCTCTTAGCAAACTGTTGGAAAAAATGGTGTTTGACCAAATACAATGTTATTTCTCTGTAAACAAATTAACAACAGACTTTCAGCATGCTTATAGAGAAGGGTACTCAACATGTACTGCACTGACACAAATGACTGATGATTGGTTGAAAGAAATTGATAATAAGAAAAATTGTGGGAGCTGTATTGTTAGATTTCAGTGCAGCCTTTGATATTATTGACCATAACCTGTTGTTGAAAAAACATATGTGTTGTTGTGTAACGGATGTGAAATGGCTAGCTAGTTAGCGGGTACGCGCTAGTAGCGTTTCAATCAGTTACGTCACTTGCTCTGAAACCTATTAGTAGTGTTGCACCTTGCTCTGCAAGGGCCGTGGCCTTTGTGGAGCGATGGGTAACGATGCTTCGTGGGCGACCGTTGTTGATGTGTGCAGAGGGTCCCTGGTTCGCGCCCGTGTCGGGGCGAGGGGACAGACGTAAAGTTATACTGTTAGAGTTGCTTGTCAACCTCTGCCATATCGTGGATTCAGAGCTATCTAACTAATATAACTCAAAGGGTTTTCTTTAATGGAATCTTCTCTAATGTCAAACATGTGTGTGGTGTACCGCAGGGCAGCTCTCTACTCTTTTCTATTTTTACCAATGACCTGCCACTGGCATTAAACAAAGCATGTGTGTCCATGTATGCTGATGATTCAACCATATACGCATCAGCAACCACAGCTAAAGAAGTCACTGAAACCCTTAACAAAGAGTTGCAGTCTGTTTTGGAATGGGTGGCCAGTAATAAACTGGTCCAGAACATCTCTAAAACTAAGAGCATAATTCCCTAAGTTCTCAACCTCAGCTGAATCTGGTAATGAATGGTGTGGCTGTTGAACAAGTTGAGGAAACTAAATTACTTGGCGTTACCTTAGATTGTAAACTATCATGGTCAAAACATATAGATTCAATGGTTGTAAAGATGGGGAGAGGACTGGCCGTAATAAAGAGATGCTGTGCTTTTTTGACACCACACTCCAAAAAGCAAGTTCTGCAGGCTCTAGTTTTGTCTAATCTTGATTATTGTCCAGTCGTGTGGTCCAGTGCTGCAAGGAAAGACCTAGTTAAGCTGCAGCTGGCCCAGAACAGAGCGGCACGTTTTGCTCTTAATTGTAATCAGAGGGCTGATATAAATACAATGCATGCCAGTTTCTCTTGGCTAAGAGTTGAGGAGAGACTGACTGCATCACTTCTTCTTTTTATAAGAAACATTAATGTGTTGAAAATCCCAAATTGTTTACATAGTCAACTTACACATAGCTCTGACACACACTTATCCCACCAGACATGCCAGCAGGGGTCTTTTTCACAGCCCCCAAATCAAGAACAAATTCAAGAAAGCGTACAGTATTATATAGAGCCCTAATTGCATGGAACTTCCTTCTATCTCATATTGCTCAAATAAAGAGCAAACCTGGTTTCAAAAAACAGATAAAGCAACACCTCGTGGCACAACGCTTCTCCCCTATTTGAACTAGATAGTTTGTGGGTATGCCTTGATATGTAGGCTACGTGTGTCTTTGAGCTGTTCTTGTCTATTGATGTTCTGTATTATGTCATTCTGTATTATGTTTCATGTTTTGTGTGGACCCCAAGAAGAGTAGCTGCTGCTTTTGCAACAGCTCATGGGGATCCTAATAAAATACCAAATACATCTGCCATGCTGATCCTCAACACGGGTACTCGCTGTACTCCAAGCACATGGCCAAGCACAACCTATCTTTACATTTGCCGACAACACAAAGGTGGTAGGCCTGATCACCGACAACGATGAGACAGGCTATAGGGAGGAGGTCAGAAACCTGGCCGTGTGGTGACATGACAACAATCCCTCCCCCAACGTGATCAAGATAGACCGCTGCGCCACTCAGGAGGCCCTAAGGCACTGCATTGCATTGCTTGAGGCGTCACTACAGCCCTGGGTTTGATCCCAGGCTGTGTCACAGCCGGACCGTGACGGTGAAACCCATGAGGCAGCGCACAATTGGCCCAGCGCTGTTCGGTTTAGGGGAGGGTTTTGCTGGCCGGGATTTTCTTGTCCCATCACGCTCTAGCGACTCCTTATGGTGGGCCGGGCAATGGGACAGGGATGTAACTACCAATTGTATATCATGACATTGGGGAAGAAAAAGGGGTAAAAGTACCACAATTTTTTTACAAGCTGACTCGGTTGCAAGTTGTACTGTGTTTTCTCCGACACATTGGTGTGGCTGGATTCCGGGTTAAGTGAGCAGTGTGTCAAGAAGCAGTGCGGCTTGGCAGGGTTGTGTTTCGGAGGACACATGACTCTCGACCATCGCCTCTCCCAAGTCCGTACGGGAGTTGCAACAATGGGACAGGAATGTAACTACCAATTGTATATCATGACATTGGGGAAGAAAAAGGGGTAAAAGTACCACAATTCTTTTTACATTTTAAATAAATATGATCAAGACAAAGGAGCTGATCGTAGACTACAGGAAAAGGAGGGTTGAGCATGCCCCCATTCATATCAACGGGGCTATTGTATAGCAGGTCGAGCACTTCAAGTTCCTTGGTGTCCACGTCACCATCAAACTATTGTCATGGCTTTCCCTCCTGGGTGAGGATCAAAGAGAGCCCACTCTATCTCACACCAGAGGAAGGGGGGGAAGTGGGCCGGTCTTATGACTTTAACGACCGGTTGTAAACTCTCTCTCTGGACCTGCAGTATTGCACAAAGGATATCTGCACAAAGGATAAACTTCAAACATCAACGGATTGGACATTGGAACATTAGTTTTCAAACCCAAACATCTGGAATGGTTGGTGGGTGTCCAAACAACAAATCCTGTCAAAGGTTTATTGTTTTGTGATATCATTAAGGATGGTATAACTAAATAACTGTAATTCTACAAATGTATACGTCCCAGTTATCAGATTTACATCTAAATGTTATTTGATTAAATATGAAACTATTTGTGAAAAGATTAAATGTGATTTGTGGCAACATTGTGGCAACATGATGGAACCACCCTCCAAGGCGAGTGCTTAAAAGGACTTGCTGAGGAATTAACATACAGACCAGAAAGCATGGAGCGGTGGCTACATGTTGAAATGGTTTACAACTACAAGACCAGTATATATGCAGCGCGAGCTGAAACCGTTGAAATGGTTGCAATTTAAATATAGACCAGCGTGACCGACAGCGTGTGCTGAACGTTACGAAATGTTTAGAAACTCTCCACGCGAGTGAAGAAGATAAAGACTACATCGGAACATTCAGTCTGCAGCTGTTTAAGAACTCTTAGTCTAGTAAACTCGACCCAAAAACCACCGCGTGTGTATATCTGAAGGATCCAGTCTAACGAACACTCAGAGACAAAGAAAGCCTACTACAACTACAAAATACATTGTTACCCAAACCAGAGACTTCTGTCGAACGACTCCCCATAGCCGGACCGGGCGATTTCAACAGAGAGCGACGACAAAAACATACAAGCATAAATATATACATTGCAATTATTTTCAAATGAGCAGTCACTCATGTGAAATGTATTCACATTCCCATGAGCATATTTTTCCAACTGTATGTACGATGGGTCCCCTCTCTGTCTCTCCCACTCTTTCTTTCCCCACCCCTTTCCCTGTGTAACAAGCCGTCATATCGAGTTAGTCCACTAGGGACTTTTCATTGCATTATGTTAGAAATCAATTCAACCTATACTGTTTATGTATGTTTGTGTGATTATTTAGTTAGTAAATAAATAAATAAGCCAATTTGTGTATCGCTAAATCATTATTTAGACTAGGGTTCTTGCAGATATCCAAGAATTATGCGATGTTAGAATGAGACTGATATGAGGAAATAATGATTAATGGATGACTGGTATGATAATGATATAGTCTGATATATTCTTGAGTTAATTCGGGAAACAGTAACTCATAAAACAAACTTTTTCCATGGTGCCCCGATGTTACTAATGAGTTCATTGTTACATGATTAATTTAATCACGTATTAATTCAATATAGTTAATTGATTTGATAAAATAGCCGTCATCACATTAATGGTAGTCATGTCACGACACTATCATGGTCCATACACACCAAGACAGTCGTGAAGAGGGCACGGCAATGCCTATTACCCCTCAGGAGACTGAAAATGATTTGGCATGGGTCCCCAGATCCTCAAAACGTTCTACAGCTGCACCATCGAGAGCATCCTGACCGGTTGCATCACCGCCTGGTATGGCAACTGCTCGGCAGCAGACCACAAGGCGCGTACGGCCCAGTACATCACTGGGGCCAAGCTTCCTGCAATCCAGGACCTCTATACCAGGAGGTGTCAAAAGAAGGCACTAAAAATTGTCAGACTCCAGCCACCCTAGTTATAGACTGTTCTCTCTGTTACCGCATGGCAAGCAGTACCGGAGCGCCAAGTCTAGCTCCAAAAGGTTCCTTAACAGCTTCTACCCCCAAGCCATAAGACTGCTGAACAGTTAAACAAATGGTTACCCGGACTATTTGCATTGACCTAGACTTTTTTTCCCGCTGCTGCTACTCACTGTTTATTATCTATGCATAGTAACTTTTCCCCTACCTACAGTGCAAAGTATTCAGACCCCTTGACTTTTTCTACATTTTGTTACATTACAGCCTGATTCTCAAATAGGTGTATTTATTTATTCCCCCCTCATCAATGTACACACAATACCCCATAATAAGAAAGTGAAAACAGGTTTTTTTTTAAATGTTGGAACATTTATAAAAAAACTAAAACAGAAATACCTTATTTACAAAGTATTCAGGCCCTTTGTTATGAGACTCGGAATTGAGCTCAGGTGCATCCTGTTTCCATTGATCATCCTTGAGATGTTTCTACAACTTGAGTCCACCCGTGGTAAACTCAATTGATTGGGCATGACTTGGAAAGGCACACACCTGTCTATTTAAGGTCCCACAGTTGACAGTGCACGTCAAAGCAAAAACCAAGCCATGAGGTCGAAGGAATTGTCTATAGAGCGCCAAGATACGATTGTGTCGAAGCACAGATCTGGGGAAGAGTACCAAAAAATGTCTGCAGCCTTGAAGTTCCCCAGGAACACAGTGGCCTCCATCTCTCTTAAATGTAAGAAGTTTGGAACCACCAAGACTCTTCCTAGAGCTGGCGTGACTGAGCAATCCGGGGAGCAGGGCCTTGGTCAGGGAGTTGACCAAGAACCCGATGGTCACTCTGACAGCACTCCCATGTGGAGATGGGAGAACCTTCCAGAAGGACAACCATCTCTGCAGCACTCCACCAATCAGGCTTTTACGGTAGAGTGGCCAGACGGAAGCCACTCCTCAGTAAAAGGAACATGACAGCCCGCTTGAAGTTTGCCAAAAGGCACCTCAAGGACTCAGACCATGAGAAACAAGATTCTCTGGTCTGATGGAACCAATATTGAACTCTTTGGCCTGAATGGCAAGCGTCACATCCCTACGGTAAAGCATGGTGGTGGCAGCGTCATGCTGTGGGGATGTTTTTCAGCTGCAGGGACTGGGGGACTAGTCAGGATTGAGGGAAAGATGAACAGAGCAAAGAACAGAGTGAACTTTGATGAAAACCTGCTCCAGATCTCTCAGGACCTCAGACTGGGGTGAAGGTTCACCTTCCAACAGGACAATGACCCTCAGCACACAGCCAAGACAACACAGGAGTGGCTTCGGGACAAGTCTCTGAATGTCCTTGAGTGGCCCAGCCAGAACCCGGACTTGAATCCGATCGAACATCTCTGGAGAGACCTGAAAATACCTGTGCAGCGACGCCCCCTATCCAAACTGACAGAGCTTGAGAGACTCTGCAGAGAAGAACGGGAGAAACTGCCCAAATACATGTGTGCCGTGGTTGTAGCTTCATACCCAAGAAGACTTGAGGCTATAATTGCAGCCAAAGGTGCTTCAACAAAGTACTGAGTAAAGGGTCTGAATACTTATGTAAATAGTTATTTACAGTGTTTTTTTTTATACATTTGAAAACATTTCTAAAAATCTGTTTTGCTTTGTCATTATGGGCTATTGTGCGTAGAGGGGGGAAAAAAGATGTAATCAATTTTAGAATAAGGCTCTAACGTAACAAAATGTGGAAAAAGACAAGGGGCCTGAATACTTTCCGAATGCACTGTACATGTACATATTACCTCAATTACCTTGACTAACCTGTACCTCCACATATTGACTCGGTACCGGTACCCCCTGGATATAGCCTCGTTATTGTTATTTGTTGTGTAACTTTTTATTTATTTTTACTTTAGTTTATTTAGTTAATATTTTCTTAACTCTTATTTTTCTTAACTGCATTGTTGGTTAACGACTTGTAAGTTAGCATTTCACGGTAAGGTCTACACCTGTTGTATTCGTAATGTATTCGTAATGTAAATGTAAATGTTGTATTCGCCGCATGTGACAAACACAAATTTATTCATCACTCTTTATATCAATATTTAGCAGCTACAAACTAACTATTAATGAGTAATTACCGTGTTCTTACCTGGTTGTTTCCGACTTACTTTGCTGTTGTTTCCTGGTACTTTCCGGACATTAAACTCTTATTTCAGCACCGTAAACTGAAGTGCTACCCATAGATGTTATGTTGCATCTGTGTTCAGGCTATCCTGAATATGCCCAGTCCATCTGATTTAGTTAAATAAAAATGTATAACTGTTTTTGTAGAGCAATCCAGGCTTAGAGCCCAATCCTTATCATTTCATTTCTGCACGCATAACCTTGACTTTCCCCTAAATCATGTAGCCTATGAATGTCACTGGCAGGCGTGCATGAAAAGTTATGCACACATGCAGATCAAGTTCCCATTCGTCCCTGAGAGTGTTCTACTTTACTACTGTACTGTACGTCCTGATGAAGTGGAGAATAGAGAAAATGAGAATGATACCATGTTTCTGTGTAGACATGAATGTGTTTTAAGGTTGTAGATTCTCTTAAAGGGTCCCTTACTTGTTGAGGGCGTTCTTCAGGTACTGCTGCAGCCACTTGGTCTCGGGGTTGATACACACCTCCTTGTGGTTCTTCAGCTTGGCACTGCAAAGAGAGAAAAGAGAGGGATAAGATTAATTGAGAAAGAAGAAAGAATGAGCTTCTGGTGCCCTGTTCCATTCCAGCACAGACAGCCTAATTTTAATTGATGTGCATTAATATGGACAGCTATGTACAGCATATGCACTGTTGAGGAGAGCTTGCAAGTAAGCATTTCACTGTACCGTTTACACCCTGTGCACATGATCAATTAACTTTGATTTGATATCTATCTTGGTGCTTATCTCTTAAACCAACCCTTGCTAAACTGAGCCCCATTCAGAGTTGGGGTTCTCCTCTAGTAACAACACAGGAGAAGCTCTCTGTACAATATCTCACTCAGGCAGCTCATTAAGGCTGCTCTGGGGGGGGGGGGGGGGGGGGGGGGGGGTCACTCTAAAATTAGCCAATATTCTCTAACTCTATTTACAGTCGCAGCCTCAGTCAAGTGTTACATAACTTTCCCGAACTCTACATCGTCTCTGTATATTTACAGGCTAAAGCTGTGCTGCTCTTGCTGTTATATGTGCCACTAACTGCTATCCTCGCCCGCTGTAATCATACTGTTATCACCTTGAGATCTGCCCTAGGCTAGCAGATGTAATGACCACCATCTTGTCCGGTTGACAACTGTGCATTTGGCTGCTTGGATTAAGAGATCCAGTCACTTCTGTCTGTCACTTATAAAGCTATCCACTTGTTCATTCCTCATCCCGAGCCCAGTTTCCATTTTTCCAGTAAAGTTGACTGAGAACACATTCTCATTTACAGTAATGGCCCTGGGAATAGTTACAGGGGAGAGGAGGGGGGCTGAATGAGGCAATTGGAAGCTGGGGATGATTAGGTGGCCATGATGGTATGATGCCAGATTGGGTATTTAACCAGGATACCAGGGTTAACATTCCAACTCTTACAATAAGTACCATTGGATCTTTTAGTGACCACAGAGAGTCAGGACGCCCGCTTAACATCTCATCCAAACGATGAGACCCTACAAAGGGCAATGTCCCCAATCCCAGTCCTGGGATATGTTTTTACACCAGAGGTAAGAATGCCTCCTACTGGCCCTCCAACACCACTATCAGCAGCATCTGGTCTCACATCCAGGGACCGACCAGGACCGACACTGATTAGCTTCAGTGGCAAGCCAGCAGTTAGTTGCAGGGTCGTATGTTGCTGGCATGTTAAATAGTCCCCTTGCAGGTGATATGTTTCCGATGTAGCCAAATTATCTGCAGATACACACATTAGCGAAGATTTAAAAGTGTCACAGATTGGAATTCCTGGAAAGGTTGAAGCATTTAGCTGTGTTGGTTTTAATGATAGACAGTTGAAGATTGGTGAGTAGGGGGATCCATGATCAATACCTTTTTGCCTTTTGATGGAATAACCCTAACCATGTAGCTATAGGCTTAGTCCAGAATAACCCTAACCATGTAGCTATAGGCTCAGTCCAGAATAACCCTAACCATGTAGCTATAGGCTTAGTCCAGAATAACCCTAACCATGTAGCTATAGGCTTAGTCCAGAATAACCCTAACCATGTAGCTATAGGCTTAGTCCAGAATAACCCTAACCATGTAGCTATAGGCTTAGTCCAGAATAACCCTAACCATGTAGCTATAGGCTTAGTCCAGAATAACCCTAACCATGTAGCTATAGGCTTAGTCCAGAATAACCCTAACCATGTAGCTATAGGCTTAGTCCAGAATAACCCTAACCATGTAGCTATAGGCTTAGTCCAGAATAACCCTAACCATGTAGCTATAGGCTTAGTCCAGAATAACCCTAACCATGTAGCTATAGGCTTAGTCCAGAATAACCCTAACCATGTAGCTATAGGCTTAGTCCAGAATAACCCTAACCATGTATCTATAGGCTCAGTCCAGAATAACCCTAACCATGTAGCTATAGGCTTAGTCCAGAATAACCCTAACCATGTAGCTATAGGGTTAGTCCAGAATAACCCTAACCGTGTAGCTATAGGCTCAGTCCAGAATAACCCTAACCATGTAGCTATAGGCTTAGTCCAGAATAACCCTAACCATGTAGCTATAGGCTTAGTCCAGAATAACCCTAACCATGTAGCTATAGGCTTAGTCCAGAATAACCCTAACCATGTAGCTATAGGCTCAGTCCAGAATAACCCTAACCATGTAGCTATAGGCTTAGTCCAGAATAACCCTAACCATGTAGCTATAGGCTTAGTCCAGAATAACCCTAACCATGTAGCTATAGGCTCAGTCCAGAATAACCCTAACCATGTAGCTATAGGCTTAGTCCAGAATAACCCTAACCATGTAGCTATAGGCTTAGTCCAGAATAACCCTAACCATGTAGCTATAGGCTTAGTCCAGAATAACCCTAACCTATTTGCAGACGGGTCATGGGTTAGATCACATGTCTCTATGTGGGGGGGTCACTGCTTGAAGTGAGTAGTACACATGTTATAAACATAACATGTTTAGCCTGTTAGTATACAGTGTATGTCAGCGCTTTGTCCCGATAACCATATCACAGCTGTGCTAAAATCACAATGAAGCACACCAAGCTCTCATCTATTATGCTTAACATACACACACCACCTCTCTCCACACACACACACGCACGCACACACACACACCGACCTCATAATGTTGAGCAGTATCAGACCCTATCAGTTAGGAGTAAGAGGAAAGACAGGCCAATTATTTAGAGCTGCTATTAATGTTTTCCTGTTGAAAACAAAACGGCATCCAATTCCCAGCCCCCTCACACACACTATTTTTCACGATACACTGTGAGTCTCATTATGTGTGCATGGCTTACAGAATGGACAATGAGAGGGGCATCAGAAGTGTGTGTGTGTGTGTGTGTGTGTGTGTGTGTGTGTGTGTGTGTGTGTGTGTGTGTGTGTGTGTGTGTGTGTGTGTGTGTGTGTGTGTGTGTGTGTGTGTGTGTGTGTGTGTGTGTGTGTGTGTGTGTGTGTGTGTGGACGTGTTTAACTATTATTGTGGGGACCAGCAGTCCCTACAAGAATAGTAAACGAACAAAAAGTTGACCAGCTGGGGACATTTTGTTAGTCCCCACAAGGTCAAATGCTATTTCTAGGGGGTTTAGGGTTAAGGTTAGAATTAGTGTTAGGGTTAGAATTAAGTTAAATATTAAGGTTAGGAGCTAGGGTTAGTTGTAGGGTTAGGGTTAGGAGCTAGGGTTAGGTTTAGGGTTAGGATAAAGTTTAGGTTTTTGGGTTAGGGTTAGGGTTAAGGTTAGGGTTAGGGTAAGAGTACGGGTTAGGATTAGGGTTAGGTTTAGGGTTAGGGGTTAGGGAAAATAGGATTTTGAATGGGACTGAATTGTATGTCCCCACAAGGTTAGCTGTACAAGACTGTGTGTGTGTGTGTGTGTGTGTGCGAGAGAGCGAGTGTGTGCATGTGTGTGTGTGTGTGAGATAGCGAAGAGAGCGAGAGCGTGTGTGTGTGTGTGTGTGTGTGTGTGTGTGTGTGTGTGTGTGTGTGTGTGTGTGTGTGTGTGCGCGCCTCAGGGGCTCCGTTCACTGGCCGTCAGCTCCATGGGATTGATGGTGTGAAATGTCCAAAAAAGAAGGAGAGACATGTCACCACTTTCAAAGGTCCTGGGAGTGTGTGTGCATGAGCTTGCCTGTAACCTGTGTGTGTGTGTGTGTGTGTGTGTGTGTGTGTGTGTGTGTGTGTGTGTGTGTGTGTGTGTGTGTGTGTGTGTGTGTGTGTGTGTGTGTGTGTGTGTGTGTGTGTGTGTGTGTGAGAGAGAGAGAGAAGAGCAAGAAAGAAAGAGAGAGCGAGAGAGAGTGTGTGTGTGTGCGTGCGTGCGTGCGCGCCTCAGGAGCTCCTTTCACTGGCTGTCAGCTCCATAAGATTGATGGTGTGAAAAGTCCGACCAGAAGGAGAGACCTGTCACCCCTTTCAGTGCATGATCTTGCCTATAACCTGTGCATGTTTGTGTTGGCGAGGTACTCACATCACTTGGAAGGGGCAGTTGGGTGTGTGTAGGAACTTCAGTTCTCGGATGTTGCGCTGGGGGACGGTGTTAACTGTAGAACGACACCAGCACCTCTCCATCATACTGATGGGCTTAGCTGAAGAGGGGGTAGAACAGAGAACATGAATACAATATACAGTAATCATTAAGAGATAAGTGGAGAACATGAAAACACCATCTTATTTAGTCAGAAACCAGGAGAGAACACAAGGCCAAGTGAAAAATACTGTCAGAGAGGAGCAAGGCCCCCACTCTCAAGTAGAACAGGAACAACAAGGATATTATCCTACACTGTAAGACTTTTCAGTCATTTCAACAGTAAAACACTGTAGAATGCACTGTAAAATACCTTAAATGTGTTTTACAGAATTGATGCTATATATTGCACTGCATTTCACAGCATTATACAATCAAACTAAAAGCAACATATTGTATTATTTATTTATAGTAAATTCAATACAGTACCCTACAGTATTTTTGGAGCTCCTAAAACCTTTTAACCACGACTGGCCGCACGGTATTGTTGTTTCTGGCTCATTAACCTATTTTGAGATGTGCCTGGTAAGAGGCTCAATTTGTTGCGCCCGTGAGTGAGAGTGCTGTACCAATTTCACTGACGAGTGGTAGTAGTGTCCCCACAATTAAATGTTTACAGGGGACAGATCGGAGTGGCAGCAAGTCTCAAACCTTTAATGGTTGAGTATTTGACATGTCCTTTGGTCTGTTTTGGCTTGTGTTCACTGCAAGTTTGGAAGCCTTTTAAACTCAGCTACAGCTCTGGTTAATCGCTGGGCATCATTTGAGTTCAATATCATTACATTATATATATTTTTTTTTACATTTTCAATTTGACTTTGTTTTTACCAATCTAACCGCATTATAACAATGGTAAGCGTTTATTAGAATAGTAAATCTCTATGATAAACTGGGCAAATCAAGATGTAGCCTAGGCCTATTCACAATACAGGTGATTGTATAATCAATAGGAGTGTGTGCATGCATTGAGTTATTGAGCTTATTTTTGGCTGATTTCATTGGGCTACAGATGACAAACAATGCGTTTCCTTTCCATTTGGGACTCATTCTATTATAATGATCAACAACATTTGCGTAGAAGTAGAATATTTTATAAAAGTGTTTGCTGTCTCTTTAACCAGTAATGATGTCATTCAAGAGGGGTTTGCTGAAATAGCAAGACCGATTAGCAAGACCAATAGCAAGACCGATTAAGCAAGACCAATAGCAAGACCGATTAAGTGAATTAATAAAGTAAATCCGTTTGAAATCAGCATATTTGCGTTATGGTTTGCATATTATCACAAACAAAGTACTAGGGTAGTGAATTGATGTTGGCTTCAGCTGTAAGGTAATAAAAGAATGTTAGCAAACCAAGCTGGAAGCTACCGGTATCTTCTTGCAATGTAGTGTTCTAGCCTGTATGGATTTTTTGGGTTGCAAACTGCAATTAACAGTTTAAACATTTCTACATGCTGTGTCACATCCGAGTGTGTTAACTTCTGTGCAGGTGGGGAGCTGACATGATGCAGCACAGACACCCGGTACAGGCTAAGTGGAGCAGTCACGGTGCGCTCCCGCTACAAGGGGGACATAGGCCGTGCTGATAATCTTGATCCGTGAGAGAGATTCTAGCACCGTACCGTTTTACATGTTCTTTTTTTTACCCAATTTCATGGTATCCAATTGGTAGTTACAGTCTTGTCTCATCGCTGCAACTCCCGTACGGACTCGGGGAAGAGGCGAAGGTTGCGAGCCATGCGTTCTACGAAACGCAACCAGGCCAAGCCAAACTGCTTCTTGACACAAGGACCGCTTAACCCGGAAGCCAGCTGCACCAATGTGTCGGAGGAAACACCGTACACCTGGTGGCCGTGTCAGTGTGCATTGTGCCCAGCCTGCCACAGGAGTTGCTAGTGCGCGATGGGACAAGGACATCCCTGTCCACCAAACACTCCCCTTTCCCAGACGATGCTGGGACAATTGTGCACTGCCCCATGGGGTCGCAGCCGGCTGCGATAGAGCCTGGACTCAAACCAGGATCTCTAGTGGAACAGCTAGCACTGCGACAAAGTGCCTTAGACCACTGCGCCCCTCGGGATGCCTGTTTTACATGTTCTAGTATCAAAAAAGTACAGAAGTTTTGGTTTACCCTGCAACACTTTTTTGTTAAAGGAACGTTCCGGACATTTTTTTACCTCAAAATCGTTGTCCAGATCACGTTACGAACATGTAGGTCTGTGAAAACAGCTTAAAAATGAGTTCTGAAGAACAAAAGCTAGGTATAGATATTTTCCCGATTTGACCCTCGGTGACTACAACGAGCTTTAGGAAGGAGTGAGGTTGATTTTCTGGTCTCCGCTTGCCCCATCCCTGAACACTGGGAATTGAAATTGTGGCCGTTTCATAGCTAAACTGCCATGAAACTGTAGTTCTGTGTGAGTCAGTAAGCTCCTATCATTACTACTGTCAGAGAACCTATAGCGTGTAGAACAGCTGCAGCAAACGATGACCCCCCCTATGATTATAACTTTAATCAAGTGGTGTTGAATGATAATGTCCAACCGTATATGAACCAGGATACACTGAGGAGTAAATAAGATGACGGCGAATCTGTAGCCGCTGATGAAGCTGGGGAGTCTCGCACGAACACTGACTGGTGGTGCCTATGTGGAAACTGCCCAGTAGTGGCTCGAGACAGAGAGTGTTTGTTGTAACGACTTGGACCGGTCATAGTTTTGTTGTCCACAATTGCCACCTCCAGCCAAGGTGACAACTTTCTGTGAACGATTAGGAAATAAGAAAGGAAGAAAAGAAACCGGAGAGTGTAAGCTACAGAGCATTCGGAAAGTATTCAGACCCCTTGACTTTTTCCACATTTTGTTAAGTTACTGCCTTATTAAAAAAAAATATATATATATATATTATAAAATCCTCATCAATCTACACCCCAAAATGAAAAACAGGTTTTTAGAAATGTTTGCACGTTTATTAAACATAAAAAACAGAAATACCTTATTTACACAAGTATACAGACCCTTTGCTATGAGACTCGAAATTGAGATCGGGTGCATCCTGTTTCCATTGATTATCTTTGATGTTTCCGCAACTTGATTGGAGTCCACCTGTGGTGAATTCAATAGATTACAAATGATTTGTAAAGGCACACTCCTGTCTATATAAGGTCCCACAGTTGGCAGTGCATGTCAGAGCAAAATACAAGGCATGAGGTCAAAGGAATTGTCCGTAGAGCTCAGAGACACAGATCTGGGGAAGGGTACAAAACATTTCTGCAGCATTGATGATGCCCAAGAACACAGTGGCCTCCATTATTCTTAAATGGGAGAAGTTTGGAACTATCAAGGCTCTTCCTAGAGCTGGCAGCCCGGCCAAACTGAGCAATCAGGGGAGAAGGGCCTTGGTCAGGGAGGTGACCAAGAACCCAATGGTCACTCTGACAGAGCTCCAGAGTTCCCCTGTGGAGATGGGAGAACCTTCCAGAAGGACAACCATCTTTGCAGCACTCTACCAATCAGACCTTTATGGTAGAGTGGCCAGATGGATGCCACTCCTCAGCAAAAGACAGCCCGCTTGGAGCTTGCCAAAAGGCACCTAAAGGTCTCTCAGACCATCCAAAACAAGACCCTCTGATGAAACCAAGATTGAACTCTTTGGCCTGAATACCAAGCTTCACGTCTGGGGGAAACTTGGCACCATCTCTACAGTGAAGCATGCTGGTGGCAGCATCATGCTGTTGGGATGTATTTCAGCGGCCCTTACTAGGAGACTAGTAAGGAGACTTAGAGATCCTTGATGAAAACCTGCTCCAGAGCGCTCAGGACCTCAGACTGGGGCGAAGGTTCACCTTCCAACAGGACAACGACCCTAAGCACACAGTCAAGAACGCAGGAGTGTTTTCGGGACAAGTCTCTGAATGTCCTTGAGTGGCCCAGCCAGAACCTGGACTTGAACCCGATCAAACATCTCTGGAAAGACCTGAAAATATCTGTGCAGCGACACTCCCCATCCAACCTGACAGAGCTTGAGAGGATCTGCAGAGAAGAACGGGAGACACTACCCAAATACAGGTGTGCCAAGCTTGTAGCGTCATACCCAAGAAGACTCGAGGCTGTAATCGCTGCCAAAGGTGCTTCAACAAAGTACTGAGTAAAGGGTCTGAATACTTACATACATAACGGGGGGTAAGGTTGTAAGAATAAGGCTGTAATGTAACAAAATGTGGAAAAGTCAAGGGGTTTGAATACTTTCCAAATGCGCCGTATATATACAGTATATGTTCAGTGCCAGTGCCAAATGTACTGTGTGCAGGGATACTGGAGAAGTTGAGTTAGATATGTACAGCCTCAATTAGTTGGGGCGTAAACTCTACAAGATGTCGAAAGTGTTGAACAGGGATGCTGGCCCATGTTGACGCCAATGCTTCCCACAGTTGTGTCAAGTTGGCTGGATGTCCTTTGGGTGGTGGACCATTCTTGATACACAAAGGAAACTGCTGAGCGTGAAAAACCCAGCTGCGTTGCAGTTCTTGGCACATTCAAACTGGTACGCCTGGCACCTACTGCCATACCCCGTTCAAAGGCACTTCAATATTTTGTCTTGACCATTTACACTCTGAATGGCACACATACACAATCCATGCCTCAATTGTCTCAAGGCATCCTTCTTTAACCTGTCTCTACACTGATTGAAGTGGATTTAACAGGTGACATCAATAAGGGATCATAGCTTTCACCTGGATTCCCTTGGTCAGTCTATGTCATAGAAAGAGAACGTGTTCCTAATGTTTAGTACATTCAGTTCATATATTCTGGACTCTGACATTACTCGTTTAAAAAATGTAAATATTTCTTCATTATTTTCTTTTTCTTTTTTGGATTTGTGTGTATTGTTAGGTATTACTGCGCTGTTGGACTGAGGAATTTGCTCATTTTTACCGTCTCCACTGCGGCCCTGTAGGCCGTCTCGCCATTGTTGGTAATCAGGCCTACCACTGTTGTGTCGTCTGCAAACTTGATGATTGAGTTGGAGACGTGCGTGGCCATGCAGTCATGGGTGAACAGGGTGTACAAGAGGGGCCTGAGCACGTGTTGAGGACCAGCATAGAGAAGGTGTTGGTGCATACCTTCACCACCTGGGGTCGGCCCGTCAGGAAGTTCAGGACCCAGTTGCACAGGGCGGGCTCAGACCCAGGGCCCCGAGCTTAGTGATGAGCTTGAAAGGCACTATGGAGAAGGTTAAGGTGTAGTCAATGAACAGCATTCTTACATCGGTATTCCTCTTGTCCAGATGGTATAGGGCAGTGTGCAGTGCGATGGCGATTGAGTCATCCGTGGATCTGTTGAGGCGGTATGCAGATTGAAGTGGGTCTAGGGTATTGTGTAAGGTGGAGGTGATATGAGCCTTAACTAGCCTCTCAAAGCACTTTATGATGACAGACATTTAGTTCAATTACCTTCGATTTCTTGGGTACAGGAGCAATGGTGGACATCTTGAAGAAAGTTGGGACAACAGACTGGGATAGGGAGAGACAGAATATGTACGTAAACAATACAGCCAGCTGATCTGCACACGATACGAGGAAGCGGCCAGGGATGTCGGGATGCGAGGGTTAACACGCTTAAATATCTTACTCAGGTTGGCCACGGAGAACGAGAGCTCACAGGCCTCGTGAGCGGCGGTGGACTGCTTCGGAGGTACTGTGTTTTCCTCAAAATGGGTGAAGGTGTTTAGCTTGTCTGGGAGCAAGGCATCAGTGTTCGCAACGTTTAGAATCTGTTATTGTCTGGAATCCCTGCCACATACTCTCGTGTCTGAGCTTTTGAAATGTGACTCCACTGTCTCTCTACTGACGTTTTGCCTGCTTGATTGCCTTACGGAGGGCATAGCTGGACTGTTTGTACTCGTCCATGTTCCCAGTCAACTTGCTGTAGTTCACTCATTCCTTTTTGTGAGAATGTTGTCATCTATATATGGTTTTCTGTTAGGATAAGTTATAATCATCACAGTGGGAACAACATCCTCTATGCACTTTCTAAATGAACTCAGTCACTGAGGCAGTGTATACGTACATTTTATTCTCAGAGGCAACCAGGAACATCATAGCGTCATAGATTTCGATTGGTCAGACCAACGTTAAATAGTCCTTACCTCGGGTACTTCCTGGTCAGGTTTTCTTCCTATACGAAGGGAGGAGCCGAATGGAGGCGTGATCTGATTTGCCGAATGGGGAGCGGGGGAGGGCCTTGTAGCCATCCCGAAAGGGGGAGTAGCAATGGTCAAGAATTGTTGATGAGGGCCTCCCGAGTGGCGCAGCGTTCAAAGGCACTGCATCGCAATGCATGAGGCGTCACTACAGGCCGGGTTCATTTCTGGCCTGTGTCGCAGCCGGCCACACCCGGGAGACCCATGAGGAGGCGCACAACTGTCCCAGTCTCGTCCGGGTTAGGGGAGGGTTTGGCCGGCTGAGATGTCCTTGTCCCATTGCGCTCTAGCGATTCCTGTGTCGGGCTGGGCGCATGCACGCTGACACGGTCAGCAGTTGTACGGTGTTTACTCCAACACATTGGTGCGGCTGGCTTACGGGTTAAGCGAGCAGGGAGTCAAGACGCAGTGCGGCTTGGCAGGGTCGTGTTTCAGAGGACGCGTGGCACTTGACATTCGCCTCTCTCGAGTCTGTATGGGAGTTGCAACGATGGGGCAAAACTGTAACTACCAATTGGGGAAAAAAAGGTGTAAAAAGTATGGGAGGGGATGTGTTGATAAAACTTTGGTAGCGATTTCCTTTATTAAAGTTCCCAGCTACAATAAATGCGGCCTCCGGATATGCGGTTTCCAGGTTGCACAAAGTCCAGTGTAGTTCCTTGAGAGACGTGACGGTGTCAGCATGAAACATACACCTCCACATTCATTTTCCCCGGGGAGTTCTTTCTTTCTGTCCGCGGGATAGATGGAGAACCCCGCTGGCCGAATGGATGGGGAGAGTATATCCGGAGAGCCATGAGTCCATAAAACAGAGTATGTTACAATCCCTCTGGAAGGAGATCCTCGCCCTGAACTTGCCTACTTTTTTATCCTGGGACTAAACGTTAACGAGTAATATACTCGGAAGCGGTGGATGGTATGCACGCCTCCTGAGTCTGACGAAGAGCCCACTCCTTGTTCCTTTTTTCTTGCGAAGGAGACTTGGAGTAGCCCCCGGAATGAATGGAATTGCATCGGGGAGTTCAAACAAAGGATACAATTTAGGGAAATCAAATTTCTGGTCGAAATGCTGGTGACTGATTGACTGATCTAATATCCCAAAGTTATTTTTGTCTGTAGGTAATAATGTAATAAATGTCCTGAGCAAATAATGTAAGAAATAACAAAACATTATAATAATATTCGCTAGGGATATTAAATCCAACGTGGATCCAGGCACAACTGTCTTCACCGGCGTAGCTAATGAGACACCAAAATATTCCGGACATTCCTCGAGAACACCTTTTTTCCAGCACTTGGGCTGTAATGCATCGCATGCGCTATCACAACAGCTGTTCGTCACTTGACTGACATTCAGCCTTCCTGGATCAGATAATGATGTGTGAAAATATCATGGCGTAACTACTCACCTGGACACCAAATGCGCATCCAACAAGTTTTATGCTAAATATTGAAGAGCCACGTTAAGAACAGTATTTATTTAGGTTTTAAGCATCAAGGTAAAGTGACTCTTTTATTTAGGTTTGAAGCATTCAATTTTGAATTTGCATTTATTAGGGTTGTTTTCCCCCCCATAACATAAGGAGACATGAAATGTTACGTAATTACACTGCATTTCTGAGAGCGCTATACAAAAAACCCTCCGACAGCTAGATCTAGGATTCTTACAGGGTTCAAGTTTAATGTCAAATATAACCGATTAATGCTTAATATATGATATAACGACAACGTACACTTTTTATGCCACACAATTTTAGACAAATCCGTCAAGACACCAACCATAATAATGGGTTAAACATAGGTTTTTAATCACCTTGTGAATTTGTATGACTTTAGCTTATATCATAATGTAATTACATGAAAAAAAGTTGTTGATTTATTAGTGGTCCAGTGTAGGAAATCCTCACTGGAAACCTAGTTTATAAAAAGACCCACATGCACGCACTGCTGGAGTTGTCGTGCCCTGGTGGTGTTGCTTTACGCACAACGAGTAGACTATAAATGCTTTATAAATGCCTAGGCTACTTGTTATTACTGCTCATGGGGAATATGACACTAAAAATAAATTCAAAAGGGCCATTCATTTGAACAGTTTATTTGAAAATAAAATGATTTCCATATGCTATTTGACAGTGAATGTGGAACTAGCCAATGAGTCATCCAAATAAAGCATGTTTAACCCGGAGCACCTTTTCAATGATTCAAACTAGATGTAATAAATAAGATAAAATAGTTGACATTCTATTATTAATTGCACCATGTGATCAGGAAAAATTATTGTGCTAGGGCCACTACAAATCAAATACATGCTAGGGTGTCTAATCAACAATGCATATTTTGACCAATTGGTAAATCATGTTAATTTTGTAGATAAAAGTTATTTGAGTTTTTGCAATTGCATTTATTATTGGCGCACGCGTGTGTGTCTGTATGCGCCATCGCGCACATGTTCATTTTGTCCACCCACACCAGACGGACCAGGACACGCAGGTTGAAATATCAAAACAAACTCTGAACCAACTATATTCATTTGGGGACAGGTCGAAAAGCATTAAACATGTATGGCAATTTAGCTAGCTAGCTTGCTGTTGCTAGCTAATTTCTCCTGGGATATAAACATTGGGTTGTTATTTTACCTGAAATGCACAAGGTCCTCTACTCCAACAATTAATCCACAGATAAATGGGTAAACCGAGTTTGTTTCTAGTAATCTCTCCTCCTTCATGCTTCTTCTTCTTCTTTGGACTTTATATGGCGGTTGGCAACCAACTTTAAAAGGTGCATTACCACCACCGACTGGAGTGTGGACCTCAGTTCATCTTTCAATTACCTACTTGGGTATATGCTCCTAAAAACCAACGAGGAGATTGGAGAGGCAGGACTTGAGGCACATCGAGCATCACAAATAGTTATATTTTAGAGCATGGCCACGCTAACGCGCGGGAGCAGTGTGGGTGCAATGACTGAATAACATGTATGTACATTTATTTTGCAACGCTCACGCTGGTCAGCGTGCAATTTGTGGTAGCAACAAGAGGCAACAAGAAAAATGCATTCAATCATTTGAAGAAGAATAACCATCCCCTACATTACGAAGATTGCATGGTAAAACAAAATCGCCAGACAGCAGCAAAGTCCCTCTGCCACAACCAACCATCTACCTTAAACAGGCATTGATTGCCGATGCGTTTTCAAGTGTAAGGTACGGAAAAACATCCCACAGACATTTAGAAATCACAGAGGTTAATACCTATCACATAGCCAAAGACATAGTCCTTTTTACACAGTCTGCAAAGAGGGCGTCAAAAGGATGATAAACAAGCTGGGCAGGAGATATTATTTTATATATTTCTCCCAAGTAGCTATCCCAACACTGTGCAACAAAATTAAGGGTGAAGTTGAAACATGTCCCGTTAAATAACTGGACCAGATTCCAATGTTTTGGACACAGGCTGCACCTTGTAATCGGTAGGCTACGTGTTACATGTTTTTAAGGCACTTTGACTTAAAACTTCAATTATAATAATGATTGAAATGACATAATTACACAATCATAAGCTTCCTATTACATCTGCAGCCTATGGCTGCCTGAATAAATAATTAACTTAGGTTATTTAATAACTCATCATGGTAAAATAGGAAATAGGAACTAATAATAATAATGTTATTCATTCATTAATGAACAACTGCTGCGCTTATAGCACTATATTTTGATGATCAAGTTAAAAATGTATGTAGGTGTAATAATCCTATATATTATCATATGTAGCCTATAACAATGTTAGAAATGATTTGTTTCATTTGGTTGTGTATTCAGTTAGCACAGTATGTATTCATTCATATGATTTTATTTTAGAAGTGATGTTCTCTACCCTGACACTTGTCTGAAGGAATTACACATTTTCACCCGAGAATAAAGGCTACTTGGCAGGCTTACTTTCCTGTTCAATTTGTCCTTTTTTTCTAGAATCCGCAGGACATAAAACAATATAGAGGTAAGATAGATATCGATTTTGAGACATGCCATGTAGTATTTTCATATTATAGTATATGCATTTGATATTATTGCGAAATTCCTGTTCTTTTTTGAAGATCTCCCACAAAAACAAGCATAACTCTGTGAAATGTCAACGGAGCATTGAGCGTACAGCAAGTTTTTTATTTTCAAAGACTTATACATTTAGTTCAGCTCATGTCATGCTACTTTAGATTTTTGCGACACGTGAAGCTTTGAAGACAACCACCACGACATGTAAAAAGTTGCACGGTTGTATTAGGTTACGAAATCCGACATTTGGGATATACTGTTAATGAAATGTTAGAGAAAGACCCCACTGAACTATTCAGAACATCCCCATAGCGCGTTTGTGGACACACCATAACATGCATTATCGAATTCGATGTAGCTCAAGCATGGTGTAAACTAGGCAGACCGAATGAACAACGTATTATTATTATTATGAGTGACCATTTTAGCAGAAATCAGCAGCTACACGTCTCACTAAAACAGCCGCAGAACATGCAGCGCCTCGGACACATACAGAACCGCCCCGCGGGGGTATAGAAAACCTCCACACAATGCTTGATTTGAATAACGAATAACAGATATAATAGCTAAACTCATCCGAAGTAGCCTACCTTGTGAGAAAGGAACGTATGTCGCCACAGCAAGCACAGACATAACCGCCAAGAGTTTCAAATCCATGATGAACGATAACGATACCGGTAATCCGTTCAGTGTAGAGTCCAGAGCACACTGTGACAGTGGGCGAGTGTGTCGGATTGTTGAAGTTATGTATGGCGCAATGGGGAGAACGGGAAAGTGGGAGTGTCTGACGATGAACAAATTAAGTGGGAGTGTATGTGGATTTGATATATGACCCCCTGAAAACCGAGTATCCGCTAGATCTCTGGATCTAAATCAAAGTAGTACGAAAATCTGTGCAAACTTCCCCTGCTTTAACCTCAGGCTGGTGGCATAATGGCAAATTCGGTATCTTTGGCTTTGGGAACTGGAATTGATAGCGTTTAGTGGGACAGTGCATTTGTTAAGCCTAGTGTGATACGGAGAATAAAAAAAGTGACTCATAAATTAGCTATGCATTCTGCTCGGACTTTAATATGGTCGCTGCGTTCAGAGCAATGGCAGGATTCATTTGTACACGTTTATATTTGGTCACGGTGTGTTAACTTCTCCCAGAAGCCTGCATCACCCCAATTTCACTAACAGACAAAACATGGAGATGGAAAACACACCAAGCCCCAGACTTATATTACAACACGTGTGCCAGTGAATAGACCGAGAAGATATATTAACCACAGAAAGAACATATGGTCCTGTTAGAAAGGAAATATCTGGTCTATTCTCAGCTTAAGTGAATCCCTAAACAATTGTCTTTACCTCGGCCTGGAACTACTTCCAGTTAGGGTTGAGGTGAGAATGTGTGTGTGTTTCTACTGTTGTGTTTGGAGGTGTTTTATTAGTGAGTTTAACAGGATGCAGATGTGATGTCCACTTCCAGACATTTGGCTTTAGCCCACCAGAGCAACTGTGTGTGTGTGTGTGTGTGTGTGTGTGTGTGTGTGTGTGTGTGTGTGTGTGTGTGTGTGTGTGTGTGTGTGTGTGTGTGTGTGTGTGTGTGTGTGTGTGTGTGTGTGTGTGTGTGTGTGTGTGTGTGCGTGCACGTGTGTTTGTGTGTTTGAGTTCCCTTAACCCCAGAACTCTCAGTGGTACCATGGAGACAACAGTATGTATGTGTGTGTGATCTGTGTGAGAGAGTGTGTGTGAGTGTGGAGGTTCAGACAGGAAACACCTTGTATTAGTTTCACAATTTATTAGAAAAATATTACAATACATTAGTCTTGGCATTAGGCTCTGCATCATAACTACAGGCAGTGAGCAAGGTACGCTGTACAAATCCCCCTGACCGAAACAAAAGCAGAGCTCAAACAGGTGAAGGCTGGGGTGGGTGGTGGGAAAGCAGAAAACAGACATGCATGATGAGTAGCGCATGTTACAGCAATATCATGTCACCAGGAACACCCCGTGCATAGCTTGCGCACGGTAGCCATTAGAGAATGTGTGTGCAGAACCCGATTGACTAAATAGACTGCCATAGTGATGAATGATGATGGTGATGAAGAGTGATGATGAGTGGTAGAGTGATTAATCTAATTGGTCCAAAATCAGCTGATGCCAATACTCAGGTTTCCTGTCTTGATTTTTTTGGGGCTGTGAAATTGAACCAGGGAGGCCACGGAGTGCTGTGTACACTGAGATCTGAATACAGAGAGAGGAATATCACGCATTTTCATGTTGACTTATCTCACACAGATGGACACTGAGCGAGAGAGAGAATGGGAGAGAGAGAGGGAGAGAGTATGTCTATTTGATGTGGGTTGTCTGTGAGTTTTGAGTGGAGAAGGAAAGGAAAGAGCTGAGCAAGAGGGACTGTAATATGTGTGAAAGCCAGCTGGTGCAGTGTGTGTGTGAGGTGTAAAGTGTGAAGATGCTGTGTGTGCAGTTAGTGTGATGTGTGTGTGTGATGTCTTTGTGGTTTGACCACTTTCTAGTTTTTATATGTCTGACCACTGATGAAACAGTCATTGGAGGAGCACTTGATGGCTTCTAACTAGACCTGAACACTTCTGTGATGTCAGATAGGGGCTTGCCATTATCTGTCCTGAGTCCATGGGCTGTTGTTGTGTCTCTTTGTAGTGACTGTGTTTATCATATGATGACTAGTGTCTGTTAGTGACCTAACGTTAGTGACCTAGTGTCTGTTAGTGACCTAACAATACATTAAAATGTATTGTCATTCTAAGCAAATACATACATTTACACACACACATTTACGCACACACTAAGCTAAGCTAAGCTAAGCTAACACATGCCACTCAACCCAATGTGGCTGGTTCTGAACTCTAAAACCTTGACATGTTCATTAAATTATGAGGAGGAAATATGAAAACATTTCCCAATGGCGCATCTAAATCTTTCAACATCTTCCAAGCAATTAGAATTTAGTGAAATACTAAAGGTGAATGGACTTCTGTTTAAATATATTTGATGTAGGTTACATTATCAACTTTGGCACTGTCTCCTAACTCAAATGTTACAGAACATTCTTTCTGTTCTGTAACTAGAGGTATAACACTTCCCAAAACAAAACATTCAGTGGGGTGTCTATACAAAATGCATATTTTGACCAGTGGGTGTTGATAATCCTCTACGAAAACCAATGGTCCAAACCTCATGTCTCTATCATAATCCGTTCAAAAGTGATTGGAGTTTTTACACTTGTAGGATGGCCAAAATTAGGGTGACTAAAACAGAGAAAGGGCCAGAGAATTCTTTTGTAAAAAATCTGGAAAATAGCATTACGTCAGCTAGGCTGGATTCTGTGCGAGAATAAAGGCTAATTGACATGCTCACCGTTGAACTCATCTTTCACCATGTCTGGTGGAAATACCAAGTTTTACCCAAGTGTTTGAAAATCGCAATTCCTAATCGCAATTGCAATATCTGCACAAACATTCGCAATTAGATATTTTGTCCAAATATCTGGAGGACGTAAGCCAATATAGAGGTAAGATATATATCGATTTTGAGATGTAGTATTTCCATATTTTAGCATACGCTATTCATAGTAACGCGGAAGTCCTGTCCTTTTTCGAAGATTGTTCCACAAATACAAGTGCATCTATGTGAAATGTCAACGGAGCACTGAGCATAACGCAATATTTTTATTTTCAAAGTCTTTTAAAGTTAATTCAGCTCGTGTCATTTTAGTTTGGGATTTTTGCGACCCGCGGAAACAACTTTGCAGAAGGCCGCTACAACATGTAAAATCCTCAAAAGTCGTGCGAGAAAGCGACACCGCTCTGTCAACTAAACTCTGTGATTATTATTGGATGTATTAGATTACGAAATTACGAATTTTGGGATATACTGTTAATGATATGTTACAGTAGATAAAGACCCGACTGACCGATTCAGAACTTGAAGAATCATATTTGTCTTGGTAAAAATGTATTTTATAGCATAAGGAAGTGAAATGTCATCGCCAAAGCTCATTTTCACCCACTCTGAGTAGAGTGGGTGGATACCCTACCCAATGCCAGGATATCACACTGGCATTGTCTAATGTGACACATGTGTCACACAAACACCCTAATGTGAGACTAGTGCCCTAAGGTTCTGTGGGAATGTTGATAGAGGTATGCAAATTATGCGTTCACACAGGTTGGCACAAGATGTGTACATCAGTCAGTGCCGTGCCTCTGATAGTTAGCCAGGTTCACCAGAAGCTTACAGACAACAAGCTTTTCGGAACAGAAGAAGGGAGAGATGAACAGATGACGGGAGAAGAGGAAAAGGAGAGAGTGATGAAAGCTGGAACAAGAGCTCACCATTAAGCTTGTAAACTCATGGACAGGATATATTTGTACGTATTTGTATTACTAGCGAGGACAGATGTTTCAATGAGGTGTGTGTGTGGTGTGTGTGCGTGTGTTTGTGTGGGTATACGTGTGCGTATCTGCACGTGTTTGCCACACTGTGCTTAACTCTGAGCAGATGAGTAACGCTACAGGTCTGTGTTTTATCTGCACCGGGTGTCACTGTCTAGAGATCATGGTGTGTGTTTGATGGTGTGTCAGTGTGTCTTGCGGTCGGCATGTGTGTTCTGTGGTATTTCTCACTCCAGGGGTCCAACTCTTCCTCATAGTGTGAGTCGTTATTTACGGTGCTTTCAAATTACATGACGGACGCATCTCCTTTGAGTGTGTGTGTGTGTCTGGATTGTTTAACTATACTTGTGGGGACCAGAACAAAAATTTGACCAACTGGGGACATTTTGTTAGTTCCCATGTAACAGTTTTTGCTTCTGTCCCTCTCCTCGCCCATACCTGGGCTCGAACCAGGGACCCTCTGTACACATCGACAACAGTCACCCTCGAAGCACTGTTACCCATCGCTCCACAAAAGCCACAGCTCTTGCAGAGCAAGGGGAACAACTACTTCAAGGTCTCAGAGCAAGTGACGTCACCGATTAAAATGCTATTAGCGCGCACCCCGCTAACTAGCAAGCCATTTCACACCGGTTACACCCACAAGGTCAAATGCTATTTCTAGGGGGTTTAGGGTTAAGATCAGAATTAGGGTTAGAATTAGGTTTAGGGATAGGAGCTAGGGTTAGGTTTAGGGTTATGGTTAAGGTTAGGTTTGGGGGTTAAGGTTAGGGTAAGGGTTAGAGTTAGGGTTAGGGAAAATAGGATTTTGAATGGGACTGAATTATGTGTCCCCACAAGGTTAGGTATACAAGACTGTGTGTGTGTGTGTGTGTGTGTGTGTGTGTGTGTGTGTGTGTGTGTGTGTGTGTGTGTGTGTGTGTGTGTGTGTGTGTGTGTGTGTGTGTGTGTGTGTGTGTGTGTGTGTGTGTGTGAGCGTGTGCGCATCAGATGGAAGTAAATCTCTGTATGTTTGACAGCGGGGCAGAGGTACAGCGTCTGTCATGTCTTTGAAGAAAACTGTAACAAATGACTTAGCAGACACACAAACACACAGATTTACTGCCCTCTTGTAGCTTAAACACTGCCGACCAATCGTTAATCGACAGACAAATGACACACACACACACACACACACACACACACACACATCAAACAGACATATGGATTCCTTGTATTTCATCTCAGAAATGACTACTTCCCTAAATATTTGAAACATCCATTGAGGTGAATCTTACCACATGCACTTCATATCACATCAAAACTTTCTGTATTTCCTGACAAATAAAGAGAGAATGTTTCATGCTTAACTATTCCAAACCATTCCTTATCATTCCTTTCTGTATTTTCTTAATTAAAGTGCCCATGTGATTCAGATGACTGATTTATGGATGACTGCACATATTGTAGCAGGGAGGCCAGTTTCCATAGAGCAGCCCTGTGTTAGGAAGCACTCAGGCAACTGGCCCAGTGTGGGTTCTACAGGGCTCCATAGTGGCTCTGCTGTATTGAGGTCCTGCTAGCTGTGTCTTTGTCTCTCTTCCTCTCTGCATCCTCTTGGAAAGTAATGCGACCTAACCTTACAGAACAGTACACAAACACACGCACCACCATATGGACCACCACTACAGTGGTCAAAGGCATTGTTTAGGCTCAGTAAGTGTTGCAGTGGTTTGACAGGACCCTCGTGTTCTGGTGTTTAATGTGGTACGGGAACACAACCCTGTGTTTATCAGCAGTTGCGCTGATGTGACTGTAGAAGACACCGAAAATTAATCTGGTCAGTCATGACGCATTAGTTAAACTGGTATACAGTGTTTTCTCAAGCCCCGTTGAAAGAAAGTTCATGTCTAAACAACGATGCAAATGTTGAAATGTGTGTCCTTTCATTTTCCGATGTTTCACAGCTACTCTGCCTTTTGGCTAAATGTTACTCAGCCTGTGTGGGTTGTTTGCCTGTCTCTTGTTGTTTTGTTGAACTCTATCTGGTAGAGATTGATTTATATGTGCAGTAAAGGAGTCTGGCAGAGAGCGACGGTAGTGTTCTTCTCAGGAAGACCATCGTGTGTGAGTTTTTCTTTTTCATGATTCTTTGCATCTGGAAGAATGGAGAGTTCTATGGTGAACTTTAGAGTGAACTTCCAATAAATTTGTAATAACAGAAGTAGGGTCTTTACAAACACACACACACTTGCATGCATCCACACACACACACACACGCACACACACACATTCTCCCAAGCATGAATAAACAACAAACTGCTAAGACAGAAGTTTATATTGTCACTGAAACTTAAAACCTCGACACAAACAATAACAAACAATCGCTCTCTCTCTCTCGCTCTCTCTCGCTCTCTCAATCTTTCTCAGGTCAGCTCTAGCAGACAGAAAGTGAGTGGAGGTAGATTCCCTCCTCATGACTCCTAGCTGGTCTGAGATCAGCAGTAACCAGCTCCCTCCTCCGGCTTATTGGGAGGTTTAATCTGATTGACATGTTCATGTTTTGGGATTTGATCAGAGAACTCAGAAAGACAAACTAGCTGTGCAGACTATATTGCTGAGTCTGACATATTATTTTTAAGAATCTATTCATAAGATGGTGTAACGGCATTCCTCCTCCTCTTCATACGAAGAGGAGGAGTAGTGATTCGACCAAAGTGCAGCGGGTTGTGAATACATAATGATTTATTAGACAAAACGACGAAACACAAAATAACACTTTAGAAAACAAAATAACAAAACGAACTAAACAGACCTAAACTTACGAACTTACATGAAACGAAGAACACACGAACAGGAACAGACAAACCGAAAACAGTCCCGTGTGGTAACATGTACTGACACGGAAGACAATCACCCACAAACAAACAGTGAGAACAACCTACCTTAATATGACTCTCAATCAGAGGAAACGTCAAACACCTGCCTCTAATTGAGAGCCATACCAGGCAACCCAAAACCAACATAGAAACAGAAAACATAGACTGCCCACCCAAAACTCACGCCCTGACCAATAAACACATACCAAACAACAGAAAACAGGTCAGGAACGTGACAGATGGCGTGTAATAGTGTATAATAAGGCCAGCCGACGACTGGTGTATTGTGTAACCAAATCTGTTGTATATTTTTTCCAACTTCCTCATGATTTGTCATATTCAGATATGCCAGATATTCTTGGTTTTTCTCCACAATGTAGAAATGGGGGAGTAACCTACTGTAACCAAACTCTACACTGTATTATACTCTATTCATTATATCGCGTTGCGTTGCCTATGAGTGTACATAGATACTGTATTGGATAGTTATTGAGGTTTACATCCCTATTGCCCATCTTTGTCCCCTATCTGACGCTCAGCTCTTCCCTACATCCATAACAACATCACAGCTGCCTTTGCTTTACTGCGTGAACAGGGTTCAAGTCACCATTAAACACTTAAAGAGCCTTTAAACTGAACCACATAAACCCAGAGTGACAGGTGCTTCATACTCAGGACAGCAGCTGTCAGTCGTTCCCACAGCTGTTAGGACTGGGGTTGAGGATGTATGTTGTCATTTTTAGTGTATCAAACCTGAATCATAGGCACGATTTGGAACAGTGTTAAGCCATTGAGCTAAAACCTTGGCATGGAAGCTAACACAAGTCTTGAGGTCTCAGGCAAGGTTACTTCACCACATGGATTTGTTATTTTTTTACACTGATCGTCACTGTTTCTTTACATAATGTCTCCGCCATCATTTCCTACGACGGAAAACAGCTTCTGGACATCAGAACAGCTATCACTAACCTCGATTTGGATGAAAATGTCTACGTCAAAGAGTTGGGAGCTCTGGATGTTATCCTTACTCTGGACCCGGCCCGAATCCCCGCGACTCAAAAGAGGAGGCGGCGGCGAAAGAGGCAGGCGAGCCGGCATCCTGACGACACTACGTCGGCAAGCAAATAGACCGCCATTGCCCTCTGTTCTATTGATGAACGTACAATCACTGGATAACCAACTGGATTGAGCTCTGTTCGAGACTCTCCTATCGTCTAGGAGCAACAACGGCTCAGCCACGAAGTGGTAGGCCACACAAGCTCACAGAACGGGGCCGCAGAGTGCTGAAGCGCGTTGCGCGTAAAACTCGCCTGTCCTCAGTTCCAACGATCACTACCGAGTTCCAAACTGCCTCTGGAAGCAACGTCAGTACAACAAGTGTTCGTCGGGACCTTCATGAAATGGGTGTCCGTGGCCGAGCAGCCACACACAAGCCTAAGATCACCATGTGCAATACCAAGCGCCGGCTGGAGTGGTCTTAAACTCACCGCCATTGGAGCAATGGAAACGCATTCTCTGGCGTGATGAATCACACTTCACCATCTAGCAGTGCAAAGAACGAATCTGGGTTTGGCGGATGCCAGGAGAACGCTACCTGCCCCAATGCATAGTGCCAACTATGTTTGGTGGAGGAGGAATAATGATCTGGGGCTGCTTTTCATGGTTCGGGCTGGGCCCCTTTGTTCCAGTGACGGGAAATCTTAATGCTACACCATACAATGACATTTAGACAATTCTATGTTCGACGAGAAGGTGTCCACATACTCCTGGTCATGTAGTGTTGGTTTTTCCTCATCTTTCCAGCGTTGCACTTTCTTTCTCATCATTTATTTCCTTGTAGAATCATAGCTGTGCGAAGGCTTCTGGAGGTGCCTCTGCACTCCTGATGAATTGAAATACATTTGCCAAAGTTATAGAATTACTACTGTCCGTTCAGAAATAAATGAATTAATTCTGAATACGACACCAGGAGTAGGCCTATAATTTAGCCACAGATAATCAATAGTTTATTTAAAAGAATTGCCTTGCTGTGGATTGTGTGTAGTCCAATCACGAGGCATGCCTACAGTCGGGAACACGCGGCAGATCTGTCAGTGCACATTATGCAGCCAAAACAGGCCGGTGAGTGAGCTGTGCATCATTGGGTGAGTCAATGAAACTGGAAAGCTTTTTTAGGACTATAATTTCCTCCAAATTTTGTACAATATGTGTGTCTCCTCACACCTAGATCTAGGCTAATGATGGATTGAAGATTGAAGACAAGGTCGTTTTTATTGATCTCAGATTCTGTTTGTCAGTGTTAAAGTAGTCTGTCATTTCGATCATTTGTGAGGTATTAAAAAATATTCTGCTACGGTGTCCAGTCATCTAAAATGATGTAGAAAGGCATGAAATGTGTCTATAAAAGACACATTTGTCCCGAACCCTTAGGCTATAAAAAATGTTCCCCGTGTTTGGAGGTGCCGGAACTAAAATTTAGCCCTAGAGGAAAGTGACCTGGGGTGCTCTGAGGTACCAGAACGCATGAAAACAAATCTCCTTTATAAGAAAGCATTTAATATTTTCCATATCATTTTTTCTTCCGGCACCTCCAAATGTACTAATTAAACACTGATCAATACACCTAGTCACTACAAAGATACAGGCGTCCTTGCTAACTCAGTTGTCGGAGAGGTCAATGTTGACTTAAAACAGTTACAGAGTTGAATGGCTGTGATAGGAGAAAACTGAGGCTGGATGAACAACATTGTAGTAACTCCACAATACTAATCTAATTGAAAGAGTGAAAAGATGGATGCCTGTACAGAATAAAAAATGTTCACAAAAATTGTATTCTGTTTGCAACAAACAACTAAAGTAACACTGCAGAAAATGTGGCAAAGAAATTCACTTTTTGTCCTGAATACAAAGTTTTACAGTATGTTTGGGTCAAATCCAATACAACACATCACTGAGTAGCACTGGGGAGTTTTTCATGATAAAACATTAACGGAATGGAGGTAAGTAGAGGCAAAATCCTAGAGGAAAATCTGGTTCAGTCTGCTTTCCACCAGACACTGTGTCACACCCTGGCCTTAGTATTCTTTGTTTCTGTAATATTTTGGTTAGGTCAGGGTGTGACAGGGGGGATGTTTTGTATGTTTTGTCTCGTCTTGGGTGGTTGTATTGTATAGGGGGTTTTGTTGAGTGTATGGGGTTGGGTTTAGTATAGTTGTCTAGGCAAGTCTATGGTTGCCTGAAAGGTTCTCAATCAGACCCAGCTGTCATTCATTGTCTCTGATTGGGAGCCATATTTAAGGCAGCCATCGACAGTAGGCTTTCGTGGGTAATTGTCTATGTCTATGTTGCATGTGTGCACGTAGTTCGTTTTAGCTTCACGTTTGTTGTTTTTGTTCATTTATTAAGTGTTTGTTTGTCTTCATTAAAAGAAGATGTCTTTCTTTCACGCTGCGCCTTGGTCCACTCATTCGTCTCATAACGATCGTGACACACTGAGATGATTTCACATTTAGCAGGACAATAACATAAAACACAAGGCCAAATCTACACTGGAGTTGCTTACCAAGAAGATAGTGAATGTTCCTGAGTGTCTGAGTTACAGTTTTTACTTAAATCCGCTTGAAAATCTATGGCAAGTCTTAAATGGTTGTCTAGCAATGATCAACAAACAATTTGACAGCTTGATGAATTAAAAAAATAATAATAGGCAAATGTTGCTCAATCCAGGTGTGGAATGCTCTTAGAGACTTACCCAGAAAGATTCTAACATGTATTGACTCAGGGGGGTTTAATTCTTATCTTATCAAGAAATATTACTGTTTTATTTTTCATATTTTTTTGCAAATGTCAGAATTTTTCTTCCACTTTGACATGGAAATAGTATTTTGTGAATATTGTTAACCAAAAAAATATGATTCAATCAATTTTAATCCCACTTTGCAACGCAACAAAATGTGAAAAAAAGTCCAGGGGTGTGAATGTAGGCCTTGTAGCTAACTCAATTACCTCGTACCCCTGAACATCAACTCAGTACGGGTACTCCCTGTATATAGCCATGTTTTTTAAAGTTGTTGTTATTCACTTTGGATTTATTCCTCATGTTTCTATTTCTATAGATTTTTAATTGTTTATCTTTAACTCTGCATTGTTGGAAAAGGACCCATAAGTAAGTATTTCACTGTTAGTCTACACCTCTTGTTGACGAAGCATGCAACAAATGAAATGTAATTGGAGTTACATTTTGATTTGAGCTTGTAGTTCATCTTGACTCTATCTAGCCTACAAGGAAGGTATGATGGTAATCAAACTGCACTTTAAAAATTAAAAGTTTAACAAGGGTTCTTCTAAGATCCTCAAAGTTCTTTGAAGAACCTTATGGTTCTTGGCACTGAAAATGGCCCACAAAAGGTTTTTCCATTTTTTTTTCCATTGGTAAAAAAGTAGAGACAGAGCTACAAAATGGTATATCATACACTGCATGTTTTAGGAACAATGGGAAAGTAATTCTGCTTTGAAAGTTTTTTAATTTTAATTTTAATTTTTTATTTATTTTTGAGTATCCGAAACATACAATATACTTGCAGTGAAGCTGCTCAACAACTACATCATACCAGTCATCCAACAGATTCCCATTCAGAATGACACACAGAAGCATCCAGGGTCAATGCCCTGCTCAAGGGCATGTTGACCGATCTACCACCAGGACAAAAAAAACGTGAACCCGAACCCTCCACGATCCCCCCACTGTTCCCCAATAGCTGTCCCTCAACCATTCGAGACCCCTCCCACAGTCTCCCCAGGAAGAAAAATAAAAAATACAATTAATTCCATTCCCCTCCCCCAATAACCCCCCAATAAACCAACAACCAAGAGAATGAACTAAAGAAAAACAAGGAAAAGACAGAAGAAAACAGCAAACAACAATGCAAAAAAAAGATATTTTTTAATAATAAATTTAAAACAAAGAACATCAAGGACAACTAAAATCATAACAGCAATGCCAACTGTATATGTTTGTGTGCATGTCTGGCACTATTTCATGTACAGTATGTGTGTGTTCTTGTATGTGTTTATTTGAATGAGAGTGTGTGTATATGCATGTGAACAAACATCTGCACGGCATCAGCCTCAGGCAAACCGGCATTAGTTGTCAAAACACTGCCACTTAGGTGTCATTCAAATGTACTTTTATTATGTTTTATTTTGATTATTATTATTTTTTTACTTTTATCTTTGACCATCATTCTATCTCTCACACAACAACTCCACTCCCACTTCTCTCCAATTCCACATACCAACCCTCAGCTTCCCTCAGCCTATCCAATCTATCTCTGCTGGCAACCCACTTCGGGTTTCTACCCAACACATATCTTTCAACTATGCTGTGATGTTTAACGTACAATTTCAATCTATCTAATCGAATAGAATCCACAAATTGCGAGTTGAAGATAAATACTTTTACTAAGAGTATTAGTATATTAGTAATTGACTGACCCGGTCTCTCCAGATCTCCTAAAAGTACTATTTCTAGCGTCAATTTTAGATCAATGCTATGCATTTTCAGCCATTCCTGAACCTGAACCTGAGACCAGAAACAGGCTACCTGAGGGCAATACCAAAATAAATGGTCTATTGATTCTATATCCTCACAACAAAATCTGCAGAGCTTCGATGATTTTATGCCCCAGGAATTCTATCTAATAATTTTAGCTGAAAAGCACGAAGTCTTGAATCTTGCGTTGTTTTATATATCAACTCATACACCCTGTACCATGGAATCGGTACATCAAAAATCTCTTCCCAACTATTTTGTAATCTGTATGGCACAGTTGTCAACATCCTGGTCCTGAAATGAAACTGGTATACTTTCCTATTTATGCTATTTTTATTCCTCCGCCAGTTTTGATCCTTTATATTGGGCAGACAGATCAGTTCCCTACCTCCTTCCGCTGCCACCCGCCTCCTCCATTTTTGTGGCAATGCTGTAATCAATTGGTTGTACTGTTGGATTGAGCAGACCTTTCCGTACAACTCTGATAACTCCATGAAGGACATAACTCTACCATTCCAATTTACAATATCATTTAAGAACAAAATACCCCTTTCAAACATCTTTCCCATAAATACAGGTATTTTATCAACCAGCACATTTAAGTTTAGCCATAATATTTGTTCTATATTTTCAGGGGGATGAAATTGAAATTATAGCCAGCTCTCCAATGCTTGTTTGAAAAAGAGAGATACTTTGAAAAAAGTATCATTTTCAATTAATCGAAATGAGACATGGCAATCTGCACAAAGGCAAAAAGGCAATTTTTAAACAATGGATGAGCGTTTCTTAGTAATCTACTTGAGAACCATTTAGGGTTCAAATAAAACTTTTGAATGGTTGCAGGTAATTGTCTATTTTTACAAGTGTTCTATTGAAATTCATTGTGGAGAGCTTATTTATATATTTTGTGATATGAATACCGAGTATGTCTACTTCACCATCAGCCCATTTTATAGGTAAACTGCAGGGTAATGTAAAAGTTGTATTTTTTAAGGATCCAATATGTAATATTGTACACTTATCATAATTAGGTTTTAGTCCAGAGAGTACAGAAAAGTTATCTAGATCTTCAATGAGACATTATAGGGATCTAGCTTGCGGACTTAATATAAAACTTGAGTCATCGGCATACCTCTGTTTTAAAGCCTTGGATTTCTAATCCTCTAATGTTGTTATTGGATCTGATTTTATTAGCTAGCTTTTCGATTGCCATAATGAATAGATATGGTGACAGCGGACACCCTTGTTTAACTCCTCTTGACAATTCAAAACTCTCTGAGAAGTCGCCGTTATTTACTATTTTACACCTGGGGTTGCTATACATTATTTTGACCCATTTTATAAGAGAATTACCGAAATTGAAAAGATTCAGGCATTTATAAATAAAATCCAGTCTTACTTTATCAAATGCCTTTTCCGCTATAAATCCCATTCCTGGCTTCTTATATGTTTCATGTTGTTCTATTATTTCTAGTAGTTGTCGTATATTATCTCCAATGTATCGTCCATGTAAAAAACCTGTCTGATCAGGATGAACAATACCTGCGAAAACCCTTTTAATTATGAGTGCTATGCATTTTGCTAGTATTTTTGCATCACAACATTGAAGTGTAAGGGGCCTCTAGTTTTTTAGATGGACTGGGTCTTTATATTTGCCATCTAGGTCTTGTTTTAAAAATAGAGAAATCAGACCTTCCTGCTGAGTACCTGAAGGAGGAGACGGAAAAGAGAACATCTGCCTAAAATAATTAGCTTCCTCTTTAAAAATATAATTCGGAGAATCATAGATGACTCCGTCTTCAGTAACGAGTTTCTGCAAATTCTTTTTGTTAGCTGTATTGGAGATTCAGGAAGAATTTTGTGCATTTTTCTCCATATTCCATCCAGTTTGCTTTACATTAGATCGTTCTTGAATAAGTTCTTCAAGATATTTTAGTTTTTCCTGCTTTGAAAGTTGATACACATGTAAACTCACTTTTGAGAAAAGGATCAATTTTATGTTATTTTAATGGACAAAAAAAGTTGCTTTTCTTTCAAAAACAAGGACATTTCTAAGCGGCCCCAAACTTTTGAACGGTAGTGTATATATATATTTTCTTGGGGGGGGGAGTGTATATCTATATTTTCTTGGGGGGGAGTGTATATCTATCTATCCATCTATGTCTTTAATAAGTATAAAGGAGGAAATGTTGCTTACTTGTTGAGCAAAATCAAAGCTGTAATGCATCCTGATGTATTTTCTGGCTGGTTCAGTAGGGGCCCCCAGAGACAACTGCAGGTCTTGACAGGTGGTCTTGCAGTCAGCAACCATTTTCTGGTAGCCAGCCCGCTCACTCTGAACAAGCAGGAGATGCTACTCTTGCTTCTTCAGCTTAGCTGACTTAATAGCTTCTGGCAGATTGGCAGATCTGAAGACCTCATAGTTGTTCCTCTGGCACTGCCAGCACAGGTCTGTCCTCGGCTTGGAGCTTGAGATGTGGGGCAGCAATTTTCTCCACAGATTCCTGAAGGAAGACAGCCCGACTACACTTACCTCTGGAAAATACAGAAAAAATGTGAGATCAGTAAAAGTAGTGCCAATCATGTTGGAGGTCAATTAAATCATCAAAATGTGTTTATGCTTTACATATCAAGTGATGTCATCGATTCGCCACACTGCTGCTTTTGTCACATGGGATGGCAGCAGCTTTCCACCAAAGTGTTTGTGTCCTGGGTGGCGTCCTGGTAATACTATTGCATTATCCTCTGCGTAGTTGTTGATGAAGTTCACCACTTGCTGCAAGTCCTCATGCTTCAGGTGTAACCTGTGCTTGCTTGGGCCAGCTCTCGTTTTGATGGGATACATTAGACCATTCTCCTTTTATGACTGGTGGAGGAGAGTCAGGCGTGTTCTACTGATGCTGAAAGACAAATTCCAGATACTAACATTACGCACACCTCTGATGAATAAAACAAGAAACCTGTTCAATCAACATGGACTGCAAAATCATTCTGACTATGGATACGGAGCATATCAACACATTAACATCAACATGTCAGAGGAAATACACACCGGACTTGGGGCTCTGCTGGGAGTTTACCTCATATTTAAATGTTTTCATTCTGCTTTGCCACTAAAATCACAATAAACACTGAGATAAACACTAACATATTGTGTTATTGTTGTTATTTTTATGCGTATTTATTATTATTAATATCATAATAATAACAATAACAGGAGAGGGGTGGGGAGGTGGTCCAAAACCAAACCCCAATAATGAACCCCTTTTAAAGGGTTCTTCTAAGAACTTATAGGGGTTCCACAAGAGTTTCAATTTGAAGAACCACTAAAGGATACTCCATGAACCTTTTTAGAGTGTGCTATTAGTCAAAGAGAGAATACCTTGTCCCCTTACACTCATTGGAATTGGCTTAAATGATTAGGGCTAAATTGAAACGTTTCTTACAGAAGATATATGGAAAGCACATGTCTAACCATGGTAGCAATTTAAATGGAACAGTTTCGAGATTATTAAACCAAAGGTGAGGACACAACATTTCACCTGACAAGACCGAATCCAAACATTACACTGTTGATTTTATGTGCATTTTACATTTACTGTATTTTTTTTGCAGCATTTGTTAACACAATCTGAAGATACTCTAGGTACATTTAGTAACATGAAACAAATATTCTTGGAATATTTGGGGTAGGTGCAACATAAGACCAAAAAATGACAAGAGTTTGAGTGAGAGGTCTAACTGGTGTTTCAAAGTGGCCACACCTCTCAAAGGTGTGCACATCTCCTAAGTCATTTAAAGTAACTTTTATGGCTCAAAAAACAGTCTTCAACAGGAAGGTCCTTTTTTGAATTCTCCTAGCTCTGCCATTGAGGAACTAGAACTCTTGTAGTTGTTTTGTTTGGAACACAGCCCTGCATCCCGTCTTCATACAGTTAAAGTTGTTTACGCAATCCAACGATGCGTGGTCAACGGCAATTTTTTTTCTTTTCACAATACAACAAACAGGCTCATTGTGTTCAGGACACCCCAGGGTATAACGCCATGTCATCTTGTAACTGTACATCAAACATAGTGATCATAAACGTTGACACTGTATTCCATGAGTTTTATGACATGGAAATGTGAAGTGCACATTTGGACTCATAGGTGTTTGGCCTGCTTGTATGACATTAAAACGCTATTTACTATAATCCTCAACGTCTCATCTTTCAAAATGCATTGAGTCCTCGTAATTCTTACAGACGTTGCCCAATTAGCGGGAGGGATGGGAGAAACGTCTTGGCGCTCGCAGTTCTCAAGTTCAAAACCACTATCAGTCAAAACCCATACAGAGCTAGGAAGCAGAGAACCTGAGCTCTGACATCATGTATAACATGTTACTGCACAGCCACCGTGTTCCAATTTAGGCTCTTATCAGTCCAAATCTGCCATTTTCAACACGCATACAGGCACAAGTGTAAAGGGCTACAAGAGGCCAAGACATAGTATCTAGTCTTATTTCATATGAACTAGTAACAGATGTAGCTACTGTCTGATTCGCTTAGTGAGACTGATTTGAAGTACTGTTGTTTCTCTGTTGGACGACTGAAGGGGGTTTTTCATCGAGCAGTAACAGAGAGAAACAACAGAGGGTAATTTATTACAGTGGGAAATTGAGGATCGTTCATGGTAGAAGGAAAGTCTCGCAGGGGTACATACACGCCCAGCACACACTGAGGGTAATTTATAAAAGAGGGGAAAAGCCTCACATGTTGATCAGAAAGCCTCCATGTGTGTCTGAGCGACCACAGCGAGCAGACTGAATTAAGGATGCGGAGATGGCTCCGTTGGGTGCTCCGACTGTGCTGCAGTTGAGATGGCTCCGTTGGGTGCTCCAACTGTGCTGCAGTTGAGATGGCTCCGTTGGGTGCTCCGACTGTGCTGCTGTTAAGATGGCTCTGTTGGGTGCTCCGAACTGTGCTGCAGTTGAGATGGCTCCGTTGGGTGCTCCGACTGTGCTGCAGTTGAGATGGCTCCGTTGGGTGCTCCGACTGTGCTGCAGTTGAGATGGCTCCGTTGGGTGCTCCGACTGTGCTGCAGTTGAGATGGCTCCGTTGGGTGCTCCGACTGTGCTGCAGTTGAGATGGCTCCGTTGGGTGCTCCGACTGTGCTGCAGTTGAGATGGCTCCGTTGGGTGCTCCGACTGTGCTGCAGTTGAGATGGCTCCGTTGGGTGCTCCGACTGTGCTGCAGTTGCTCTAAATGAGCCATGTGATTCATACACCCTCCCATGGCCTCCTGTGGCTCGCCCACCAGTCGTTTGTGTTTACCCGATACGTCTATTCTGCTTGGTTCACTGACTGTGTGTGATGAAGGAGAGGGTAGGAGAGAGACGAGTGGATAGGAGAGTGAAGAGAGGAGAAGGCGAGTAACAGAAGAAAGGGAAAGTGAGATTGAGCTAGAGTAGAGCTATGCGTGTCCAGCTGAAAGTGTGTTTCCAGAGCTGGCTTTGATTAGTGACACGCTCTGTTACTTGTTCAACACACACACACACGCACGCCCGCCCAACCCCCAACCCTCTGCTCTGGGTGGGTAGAGTGTTGACTCTACCCTCAGCCACCCATCTCTGTTCCTCTCAGAGTCTCAGTGGATAATGTTTGTCATAGTGATAATCTCACTTGCATTAAACAGGCATTTTTTTGTTTGAACTGAACCCAATAGCTTGTGTGTGCATCTGTACGGTATTTTCTAGATTCCCTCCAATATAATCTCACCATGATGTAGAGGGCTGCTGCACAGGAGGCCCACTCCTCACAAACACATACTCTTTGAAGAAGCCACATCAGGCACAGGAAAGCAATCATAAATAAGTGGACCTTTTGTCACGAACACAAACACACACAAACACAAACACACACTATACACTGTAAAAAAAATATTTGTTGAGTCAACTTAAAAAAGTTTGTAACCTTGCTGCCTTAAAATTTTAAGTCAAGTCCAATACGGATTTTGTGTTGCGCTAACTTCATCTGAAGTTACTTAAACCTAGTAAAGTAAGTAGAACTGAGTAATTTGGATTTAAAGACTTGTTGAGTGAACTTGATACTTTTAGTCAAATCAATGTGCCTCAGCTGATTTTGTTAGTTGTGTTAACAAAGCTACTTAAAATGTATTTAAGTATTTAATACTCAGAAAAAACTGAACTACTGTAACCTTGCTGCTTTAAAATATTAAGTTGTGTCAACTTCCTATAAAGTTGAAATACATATTTATTTATATTTCTGAACAGCTTCTGAACAGTCTTTCAAATATCCTTGAATGGACAGAACAACAAATACTTCAAAACCAATTTAATTTAAATACAAAAATACAACATTTAACAGACATAAAAACTCACTTTGGAGTCTGTGCACTGTGTGTGTGTGTGTGTGTGCAGTTCTGGAAAAAGTACCAAATTGTCATACTTGAGTAAAAGTACATTTAATAATAGAAAATGACTCAAGTAAAAGTGAAAGTCACCCAGTAAAATATTACTTGAGTAAAAGTCTAAAATGATTTGGTTTTAAATATACTTAAGTATCAAAAGTAAAAGTAAAAATCATTTATTGTTTTTATTCTTTTAACGGATAGCCAGGGGCACACTCAAACATAATTTACAAATGAAGCATGTGTGTTTAGTGAGTCCGCCAAATCAGAGGCAGTAGGGATGACCAGGGATGTTCTCTGTTTAGTGAGTCTGCCAAATCAGAGACAGTAGGGATGACCAGGGATGTTCTCTTGATAATTGCATGAATTGGACCATTTTCCTGTCTGCTAAGCATTCAAAATGTAACGACTAATTTTGGGTGTCAGGGAAAATGTATGGAGTAAAAAGTGCATAATTTTCTTTAGGAATGTAGTGAAGTAAAAGCAGTCAAAAATATAAATAGTAAAGATACCCCCAAAAACGACTTAAATAGTACTTTCAAGTATTTTTACTTATGTACTTTACACCACTGTGTGTGTGTAATAATTTTGAATACTATTTGAGCCCAGGTCTGGTGTGTGTGTGCGTAATAATGTGAGTGAGAGAGTGAGTGAGTGAGTGAGTGAGTCAGACCCCTCCTGTACTCCCTGTTTACCCATGACTGCGTGGCCATGCACACCTCCAACTCAATCATCAAGTTTGCAGATGACACAACAATAGTAGGCCTGATTACCAACAATGATGAGACAGCCTACAGGGAGGAGGTGAGGGCCCTGGGAGAGTGCTGCCAGGAAAATAACCTCTCACTCAAAGTCAACAAAACAAAGGAGCTGATCATGGACCAGGACCTCAGGAGGCTGAAGAAATTTGGCTTGGCTCCTAAAACCCTAACACATTTTTATAAATGCACAATTGAGAGCATCCTATCAAGCTGTATCACCGTCTGGTACGGAAACTGCACCACCCGCAACTGCAGGGCTCTCTAGAGGGTGGTGCGGTCTGCCCAACACATCACTGGGGTGTAACGGCGGTCCTCCTCCTCTTCTACCGAAAAGGAGGAGTAGTGATCGAACCAAGGCGCAGTGGAGTTTGAACACATAATTTATTAAAGAAAACACGAACTTGACTAAACTAACAAAAACAACAAACGGTGTAGACAGACCTAGACGACGAACTTACATAAAACAAGAAGAACGCACGAATAGGAAACATAGGCTACACAAATCGAACAAACCGTAAACAGTCCCGCATGGTGTACAGACACAGACACGGAAGACAATCACCCACAACGAACACTGTGAAAACGCCTACCTAAATATGACTCTTAATTAGAGGAACGCCAAACACCTGCCTCTAATTAAGAGCCATACCAGGCAACCCATAAACCAACATAGAAACAGAAAACATAGAATGCCCACCCAACCTCACGTCCTGACCAACTAACACACATAACAACTAACAGAAATAGGTCAGGAACGTGACATGGGGGCAAACTACCTGCCCTCCAGGACACCTACAGCAACCGATGTCACAGGAAGGCCAAAAAGATCATCAAGAACATCAACCACCATAGCAATGGCCTTTCAGTTAACAGTATTTTTCAGCATTTTACCCACAATGTAGTGCAACCTACAGCATTAATGCTGTAAAACACATTTACGGTATTTTACTGTGCATTCTATAGTGTTTTACTGTTCAAATTACAGAAAAGTATTGCAGTGTTACTTTGCTGAAGAAAATTTGCAAAAATTACAATTCCAGGAAATGTTGTGTAATTGGTTGTTCTGTGCCTTTTGATGCAAGGTCCTGTTGATGAACAAGGTTCAATGTCAGAAAACCTGTAAAAAAAAAAAGTACAACATGCAGCCAGCTAGTTATTAAGGATGGACATGTGTACTCATACTCAAACATCAGTATTCACTTTTCAAATAATCAAATTTTTAAATACATTAATTAAAAAAATGTGCTGGGTTAATTCATATGTTTTTGGCAACATTTTTAAAAGGGTTTTCACATTTTCTAAATAGCATAAATATCGGAAGAAAGCCCATCCAGAAAAAAGACATTCGGTCTGTTAATGAATGCACCAACTGCGTAATTCCATTTGCGTCAATGTGATTTGTCAAGACACACACCCACCGCTCTTTGGGCGGCAGAAACTCAAATGTGCGTTACCCAATGCTGTGCTGATTGCATCTGTGGTACGGCAGCACTAGCTTTTTAATGACAGAACGAGCACGGAAAACTTGAAATCAAACACCAAAATGCATTCAAAAGCTACTGGCTGCGAGATTACTGTCCAGTCCCGACCCATGTTTTTACTAGCCTTGTGCCTGCGGGCCATCGTTAATGTTGAGCTCCGGCTAGGTTACATCATTTGATATAATCTAGCTAACTACACAATTCTTTCACACGTGGCTGAACAATGTGTAGCTAGCTAGCTAACTAGCTAAATGTCGCTGACTGAGCTGAGGTAGTTAGGTACTTAGCTAGCCATGAAATTCAAAAGACACAGTTAGCTAGCTAGCTAGTGCTATTTAAATCATATACTGATGGAAACTGTTTTTAATATAGACTCACCCAAAGCTGAAATTCATGCTTAGATGGCCACCGAATCGGAGCCAACTCGAGAAACAAGCAACAGGCAACATACAAGTAGTTTCTAGCAGTCACTGGTGTAACGTTCAGTGATTTCATTATAGTTGAGTCAACATTTATTGTTTAATTCACTGGGCAACATTACTCATTGAGTCAACTTCTCCACATTTTCTGACTAGTTGACGCCATTAAAACATGAACAATTATGTTATCTCAAATAATGTTATATTTTTCAGTAGAATTGACTATGGAAAATGAGCTGAAACAACTCAAAGGCTAAATTACTTTATCCCCCTACACAAACATTACCCCCCTCCACCCAACCCTCTCTCTCTCACACGCACGCACGCACGCACGCACGCACGCACACACACACACACACACACACACACACACACACACACACACACACACACACACACACACACACACACACACACACACACACACACACACACACACACACACACACACACACACCAGCCCAGAGGCCACCTGCATTGGCAGGGAGTCAGTAAACTTCTCTCTGGCACATGCTGCCAAACACAGAACCAGTACTCGATCTTTATATTATTATTTAAAAGAAACACAAACTATCACTTTTGCTTTCCAACTTTTGCTATTTTCCCAGACGTTTACGAAAATAACATTTTCTGCAAAGGATTATGGGCCCAATTGGCTAAAAGACGGATTATTTCACATCTCAAAAGACCCAAGAAGGATGATAAAATAATGTGTTTCTGACTTTCTAATCCCAGACTATTTCCATGTCTCATTTGATTCCATCAGTTATTTTGTTCTAACACCTTTGTCCTTATGGTTGAGAGGAAAGGACACACATACACTGTTTGTGTGTGTGTGTCCTTTCCTCTACGCTTCAGGAACAACTTCACACTCCTGTCATGTCCGCACAAGGTCTGCAAAGGATTATGGGCCCAGTTGGCAAGCAGAGTGTGTGCGTGTGGCACAGATGGGAGGGGGCATGTGTCTTTAGGGGGGCTGGGTTTGTATGTTAAATAAGGTTCCTTTTTCTGTTCTTCCACAATGTAATTCACTCCCTCATTTTTATTTTACAGACCTATAGATGCCTTTACCAGGCCGTCAGACCATTGAAGAGGTGTGCAATGGTCAAGTAGCTGTTCACAGGATCATCTGATGTTCATGTGTTTGTGTGTGTGTGTGCACATGTGTGTGGATGTTACACTGTAGAGAATCCCATTAACTCAACCGAGATTAAAAGGCAATGTTCTATTTCTCCCTGATCTCAGTCAAAAGAATAACCGTCTGTCCTTTTGTTTCCATACCCACAGCTAAGGCTCACAGAGCAGTACATCCTGGTCACACATGCATGCATGCACGCACACAAGCGCACAAACACACATACACACACACACACAGTTAGGGAGGGTTGAACTATAGGCGATGGCAGCCTCATGCCTGTGTATGAAATGAAAGCTATACTCCCTGTGAGTCCCTCCAGTTCTATTTATCCAGCTGGACAGGGCACGGTGGAACATGCATTTGAACAACTCAACAAGGTTCATTTGAAACTTATTAACTTATTCTACTTAAGTTTAATTTGCAGACGAAATTCTGAACACTTAACAAGTTTAATGCACTTAACAAGCATGCAGCGAGAAGTTTGTTTTCCGAAGATAAGTGTTTCCTCATGATCAGAGACATAAAATCCTGATCAGCATGAACCAGCCTGGAGCATGATCTCCCTACTGGCCTCCGATCTCTGTAGTTGCTGGAACATGATCTCTATTTCAGAGACAATAAATGAAATACTAGTACGAACTTGATTTATTTGCTAGTTTAATGTACAGTTTTGTATTCATGTTTCATGTGGTGAGTGGTTGACTGTCTGGGATGGTAACTATGTGTTGTTATTTCACCTGAGATGTGTGTTGTTGGACCAGAGGTAATTATTTATTCCCTTAATTGAATCTGTCTGGCTCTTAATGAGCTGATCCTGGTGGACTAGACTGGTTTCCTATGCACACACACACACACACACACACACACACACACACACACACACACACACACACACACACACACACACACACACACACACACACACACACACACACACACACACACACACACACACTTGTGCACAGACACACACATACAAACACACATGCGCACACACACACATGCGCACAAACACACCCACTCTTAAGGGCCACACATGTAAGTTAACTATCAACATTACATGGTTGTTGGGTCCATAGACAGGAGACTGGGTGGTTGATGGGTGTTCCTGATAGGAGGGTTGGGGTTAAAGTCCTCTGATGCATGGAAGAACATGGGTCGGGATTAAAACAAACTAATAAACAACCTGTGCACTGAGATCGACTTTTAAACGCCGACAGCGTTTTCAGAGAATGTGATTTCCGTAAACGATAAATAATGTATTGTGTCATTTTGGAGTCACTTTTATTGGAAATAAGAATAGAATATGTTTCTAAACACTTCTACATTAATGTGGCTGCTACCATGATTATGTATAATCTTAAATGAATCGTGAATAATGATGAGTGAGAAAGTTACAGATGCACAAATATCATAGATACACAAATATCATACCCCCAAGAAATGCTAACCTCTCACCATTATAATAACAGGGGAGTTAGCATTTTTGGGGGGATATGATATTTATGCCTCTGTAACTTTCTCACTCATCATTATTCACGGTTCATTCAGGCTTATTCGTAATCAGGGTAGCATTCACATTAATATTTAAATGTAAGCTTTATATAACTAGGCAAGTCAGTTAAGAACAAATTCTTATTTACAATGACGGCCTATCCCGGCCTAACCCGGACGACGCTGGGCCAATTGTGTGCCGCCCTATGGGACTCCCAATCACGGCCGGATGTGATATAGCCTGGATTCCCAGGGACTGTAGGGAAGCCTCTTGCACTGAGATGCAGTGTCTTAGACCACTGCGCCACTCGGGAGAGTTCAGAAACATATTCTATTCTTATTTACAAGAAAAGTGACTCTAAAATGACAATACTTTTATTTACCATTAATTTGTATTGGGCACAAAATAATCTGAAACACAACCAAAACAAACAGCAAATTCTGTATATCCAACAAATGTGTTGTCACAAGCTTGATGTAGTCATTGCGTGCTATGAATATGGAACCAAATACTTTACTTTTTTATTATTGATTATTTTATTATTGATGTCACATGTCACTGATCTTCTTCAATCAGTGTAGATGAAGAGGAAGAGACAGGCTAAATAATGATTTCTAAACCTTGACCTTGACAGTTGTGACATGGATGTTGCATGTGTGCCATTCAGAGACTGAATGGGCAAGACAAAGTATTGAAGTGCCTTTGAACAGGGTATGGCAGTAGTTGCCAGACGCACCAGTTTGTGTCAAGAACTGCAATGCTGCTGGGGTTTTCACGCCCCAAAGTTTCCCGTGTTATCAAGAATGGTTCACCACCCAAAGCACATCCAGCCAACTTGACACAACTGTGGGAATAATTGAGTCAACATGGGCCAGCATCCCTGTGGAACACTTTCGACACCTTGTAGAGTCCACGGTCCGACTCATTGAGGCTGTTCTGAGGGCAAAAGGTGTCTGTGTGGGGTGAGGGGATGGGGGGGGGTGACCTCGACAATTTAATGTTAAAACGAGAGGCTACTTGGATCTTTAATTTAAAGACCCTTGCTCCCTTCGGTCTCAACGTAGACTTTGATCTGAAGCCATTCTTGTGATTATTGTGATTTTGCTTTTGTAAATGTTTGTAGGTTTATGTAGCCAAATTGTATCTATGATCGTACGCTATCCATTTGTTTTTTGTATGCTATTTTAATATATGAGATTTAACCAATGATATCAGGCCACACCCGTCCATAATTACAGACATCTGTGTGTCTTTTGACCCTATATAAATGAGTCATCCCGCAATGTTTGTCATTATACCCTGATGAAGACAGCTTGTCTGTCGAAACGTTGGACATAAATATTTTTGCATCTGAGTTCCTAGAGTGTGCGGCTCTCCTTTATTTTTTTAAACTTTACCATTCGGCAAACAGATTTGCCACCAATGCCCTTTACATGACACATCACTGCACTCTATACTCATCTGTAAACTGGTCATCTCTGTACCCGTCGCAAGACCCACTGGTTGATGCTTATTTATAAAACCCTCTTAGGCCTCACTCCCACCTATCTGAGATATCTACTGCAGCCCTCATCCTCCACATACAACCCCCGTTCTGCCAGTCACATTCTGTTAAAGGTCCCCAAAGCACACACATCCCTGGGTCGCTCGTCTTTTCAGTTTGCTGCAGCTAGCGACTGGAACGAGCAGCAACAAACACTCAAACTGGACAGTTTTATCTCAATCTCTTAATTCAAAGACTCAATTATAGGGAAATAATGGACAACGTGGTAGGGATGACGCGCAGCGGAGCACAAATTTACCGGTAGAAATGACATGTTTTCATTGATATTTTCATTTTGATACGTAAATTCATACTATTTAATCCTTCCACTAAACCTGGTTGATAGTTATATTGGTTAGGTTGCCAGAAATGCAGAATGGTTGTTAATGCGATTGGTTAGGTTGCTAGAAAAGTGGAAGATGTCTCTGCAAGAACAAATTAATGCTAGCATGCTAGTTTTTCCTCGTTGGACCTGTGTTTACAATGTATCCAATTTTGGTTTGTGTGGTTGTTGGTTTAGATTTCTGTAACTTGGTGCATGGTGCAGTGATTTTGAATGGTAATAAGGCGCCTATTGTTGGAACAACTTCAGTGGTGTCCAATTATCTTTTCCAACTGTCCGCATATCTAGTATTAATGCCCACTCTAGAAAGCCCTTCTAGCCAATCAGAAATTAGTATTTAACAATGTTGCAGTATATTTAAGCAATAAGGCCCGAGGGGGTGTGGTATATTGGCCATATTCCATAAACTCCCAAGGTGGCTTATTGCTATTGTAAACAGGTTATCAGCAAGCATAGAAGTAAACAAGTATGTTTTCTTATAAACACACGACTGAAATGCTGTTTCAGCCAATCAGCATCAAGGACCCAAACTACCCGGTTTATAATCATGATTGATTCCTCATTTTTCTTAATAATGTAATTATCAGGATTAACTGAGACGTAGAGTAGATTTAGTAGAGTATTACCTTATAAATCCCAATTTGGGAAAATGTTTTATCACAGCATGCATGATCAATGACTTACAATAACAGGACACGCAACAATGACCAACATATGATAAAAAACACAACATATTAAGACACATAAAGGCATGTGCACCATAATATCCCTAAAATTGTTCAGAAACATCTCACTACTCAAATTACTCCAGCCAACATTCAGTTACAAAACATATCCCAAAAACACCACCAAAACAAACTGCAAAAGCTTCCAACGAGTTTGTAGATTCACAAGCTCGGTACAGTCATTGTATGCAAGGAATAAGGGACCAAATACTAAACTTTTGACTACTTTAATACACTATAAGTAAATTTGTCCAAATACGTATGGCTTTTTCACATGGGGCACTTAGATACATAAAGTGCTTTTATTCCTAAACGGTATGAAAATACCTTCAAAGAAAAGGTTACATTATGTACTGTCGTCTCATATGAAACATTTGATCTTAAATCCAAAATACTGGCGTATAGAGCCACATTTTTAAATGTTACTTCTCTGTCCAAATACATATCGTGTATATTACAACTAACAGGCAGAATTTAGTGCTATGCTGCAGGTCAGCGATGGATTTCTTAAAATGCTACTAAGGGGAGATTACATGCACCTCTGTGTTATAACAAACTTGCTTGCAACCAAAAACTCACAAGAATAAAACTGGCCATATTTTACACAATTTTAAACTGTGATTTTTGCCACAATTTGGGATCCACAACAAATGTATTGGATCACAGGTAAATCCTAACGTCGAAGGCTCCAACCAAGACATCGTAGGTCGTATAATATGAGCGGGTGAAAGACGATTATGAATGCGATTATGGGTCTTGCACTCTGCCGATCCACATCTTAGTTTCTTTGTTTTATGAAACCTTCACACCCTGTCGTAAATTAAGGGTCTCTCCCTCTGGCTCTCTAGTAGCAAGATTGGAATGTATTTGTTACAGAGACATTTTGCCACCCAAAACCTTTTTGTCCAAAAGGTGAATATGGGAACAATATTTATAAGATAGGAATGTTAAGAATGGTCCGTGGGGAGCTAAAGAATAATCCTGTCATATTGTTTTTCATTTTCTGATGTCATTAAAAACTGTATAACGAAAATACTGTAATTTAGGGAGGAAACACATTCTATCTGTAAAGTTTCCACCCAATATGACGCTAATACAGAATGAGGAAACTCTTTTTGTTAAGATAGAAATGTGATTTTGGTTTTGAAATGAGATGATGGTTTTTCATGTCCCTAACACATTAACTAAGCCACGCCCCAAATGAGGACAGAAGAGTGTGTCAGTGTGGTGGAACCGCCTTTCCAACAAGGGTGCTTAAAAGTACTCGCTAAGAATTAGCATACCAGACCAGCAGACGGACTGCATGAGCTGAATGTTACGAATGGTTGAAACTCTAAGACTTAACACCCAAACGGGCAGTGGTTCAAGAGCAAAGTACATTGAGGGTAGTTTCCAAATGTACAATACGTTTGACTCTCTTTGTCTCTCCCTCCTTTATATACCCCTCCCTCTCCATATGTGTAACAAGCCGTCATGTCTTGTCAGTCCACTAGGGACTTTTGTCTCATGTAAGTGTGTATGTGTATTCTGTGTTATTATTTAGTTAGTTAGTAAATAAATTATTAAATACATTTGTGTAGAACTGAATAATCAGAAAAGGCTGGGGTTCTTGTGGATTCAAGAAGTCTGCGACGTTCAGAATGAGACTGATGTGAGGTAATGATTAATAAGTGACTGTCCTTGATGTAAGAGATATCTATATATCTTCTAGAGTTAATTCGGGAGATGGTAACTCGTTCAACAAAAAAGGTAGGCTCCCGAGTGGCGCAGCGGAGTGCTTGAGGCATCACTACAGACCCGGGTTCGATCCCAGGCTGTGTCACAACCGGCTGTGACCAGTAGTCCCATAGGGTGGCGTACAATTAGCCCAGCGTTTGGCCGGGGGGGCTTTACTTGGCTCATCGCGCTCTAGTGACTCGTTGTGGTGGGCCGAGCGTCTGCAGGGTGACTTCGGTCATCTGTTGAACGGTGTTTCCTCTGACAAATTGGTGCTTCTGGGTTAAGCGAGCAGGTTTTAAGAAGCGCAGCTTGGCGGGTCATGTTTCGGGAAGACGCATGACTCGACCTTCGCCTCTCCCGAGCCCTTTGGGGAGCTGCAGCGATGAGACAAGATCGTAATTGGATAGCATTTGGATATCACAAAATTGGGGAGAAAAAGGCAGTAAAAATACAAAAATAAAATATTAAAATATGTAGGGGCGTGGATCAGAAAACCAGTCGGTATCTGGTGTGACAACCATTTGCCTCACGCAGCGCGACACATTTCCTTCACATAGAGTTGATCAGGCTGTTGATTGTGGCCTGTGGAATGTTGTCCGACTCCTCTTCAATGGCTGTGCGACGTTGCTGGATATTGCCGGGAACTGGAACATGCTGTCGTACACGTCGATGATTGCCCAATACCATAACCCCACGGCACTCTGTTCACAACATTGACATCAGCAAACCACTCGCACAGACGACACCATATACGCTGTCTGCCACCTGCCCGATACAGTTGAACCCGGGATTAATCTGTGAAAAGCACACTTCTCCAGCCTTCCAGAGGCCATCAAAGGTGAGCATTTGCCCACTGAAGTCAGTCACAACGCCAAGTTGCAGTTAGGTCAAGACCCTGGTGAGCATGACGAGAATGCAGAGGAGCTTCCCTAAGACGGTTTCTGACAGTTTGTGCAGAAATTCTTTGGTTGTGCAAACCCACAGTTTCCTTAGCTGTCTGGTTGGCTGGTCTCAGACAATCCCGCAGGTGAAAAAGCCGGATGTGGAGGTCCTGGGCTGGTGTTATTACACGTGGTCTGTAGTTGTGAGGCCGGTTGGAGGCATTGCCAATTTCTCTAAATCAACGTTGGAGACAGCTTATGTGTAACGTTCCTCGTCGGGCGAAAGAGAGGAGGACCAAGATGCAGCGTGGTGAGTTCATTTTAATTAGAATACTTGAACAAGAACCAAAACAATAAACCAACAAACAAACGACGACGACGACGACGAAACAGTCCCGTAACGTGAACACAAAACACAGGAACAGGAACAATCACCCACAACCCACAATACAAAACAGGCTACCTAAATATGGCTCCCAATCAGAGACAACAACTGACACCTGCCTCTGATTGAGAACCATATCAGGCCAAACACATAGAAATAGACAAACTAGAAATACAACATAGAATGCCCACTCAGATCACACCCTGACCAAACAAAACATAGAAACATACAAAGCAATCTATGGTCAGGGCGTGACATTATGGTAGAGAAATTAACATTCAATTCTCTGGCAACAGCTCTGGTGAACATTCCTGCAGTCAGCATGCCAATTGCACGCTCTCTCAAAACTTGAGAGATCTGTGGCATTGTGTTGTGTGACAAAACTGCACATTTTATTTTCTCCAGCACAGCTTATGCTCTTTAATCAGCTTCTTGATATGCCACACCTGTCAAGTGGATGGATTATCAAGGCAAAGGAGAAATGCTCACTAACAGGGATGTAAACAAATTATATATGAAAAAATAAATACACCAACATGAGTTTTCAATTCATAAAATGTATGGAAAACAGCAGATTTGCCGGTGTAAATGAGGAAATACTTGTTTCAGTTTTTTGGAATGATTGTCAAACAGTTCAATCAAATCAAATGTAATTTGTCACATGCGCCGAATACAACAGGTAGCCTTATAGTGAAATACCTCATAGTGAAATGCTTACTTACAAGCCCTTAACCAACAATACAGTTTTAAGAAAATACCTAAAAAAAAAGATTAAAAAAAAAAGGTAAGAGATAAGAAAAACAAATAATTGAAGCGCAGTAGTAAATAACTATAGCGGGGCTATATACAGGGGTACCGGTTCAGAGTCAAAGTGTCAATGTGCGGGAGCACCGGTATCGAGGTAGTTGAGGTAATTATGTACATGCAGGTAGGGTTATTAAAGTGGCTATGCATAGATGATAACAGAGAGTTGCAGCAGCGTAGGGGGAGAGTGCAAATAGTCTGGGTAGCCATTTGATTAGCTGTTCAGGAGTCGTATGGCTTGGGGGTAGACGCTGTTTAGAAGCGTCTTGGACCTAGACTTGGCTCTCCGGTACCGCTTGCCATGCGGTAGCAGAGAGTAGTCTATGACTAGGGTGGCTGGAGTCTTTGACAATTTTTAGGACCTTCCTCTGACACCGCCTGGTATAGAGGTCCTGGATGGCAGGAAGCTTGGCCCCGGTGATGTACTGGGCCGTACGCACTACCCTCTACCGAGCAGTTGTCATACCAGGCAGTGATGCAACCCGTCAGGATGCTCTCGATGGTGCAGCTGTAAAACCTTTTGAGGATCTGAGGACCTATGCCAAATCTTTGCAGTCTCCTGAGGGGGAATAGGTTTTGTCGTGCCATCTTCACGACTCTCCTTGGTGTGCTTGGACCATGTTAGTTTGTTGGTGATGTGGACGCCAAGGAAGTCGAAGCTCTCAACCTGCTGTACTACAGCCTCGTCGATGAGAATGGAGGGTGTGCTCGGTCCTCCTTTTCCTGTAGTCCACAATCTACCCTTGGTATTCAATTTTTTTAATTTTATTTACACAGATGATAATACCCCCCAGAGGGCAAACATTTATTTAATTATGTTGACAACGACCAGGACAAAAAAATAACATTGACGTCAGCTTTAGGGCCAATGATGGTTGCAATTGACCCATGGTGATGACTGTAGGTTTACCAACACAACCTCGAAGACAAATGGAGTTGCCCTTTCAATTACAGAGTGTGGTGCCATCTGTAGATTACGGAGTGTGTTGCTGTTTGAATTATGGAGTGTGTTGCCGTCTGTTAGGGGACAGTCTTACTTCGCAAATGTGAAACTAGCCTCAACATCTATGTAGACATCTATTCAGAGATGTTGGTTAAATTTAGGCATAAGGGTTCAATTTAGGCATTAAGGTACCATACCCTAATAGGGGATTTTTTGCTCCCTTTAATCATGTCACAATCAACTTTTACCAGTTGAATGTGGACAGAAATATAAGACATTTTTGTTTTAAAATGTTTCAGAACATTTTTATTGCAAGATGCTAATGAGGCGATATATCATTTAAATATGTGCATATTTTGCATATCACGCAAATACATTTTTCTGGACACTGGATGATGTCAGCCAAACATTTGGGTTTCATTTTGTTAAAACACTCCAGGACCGGACTTACACAAAGCCGTTTGTGGATAAATACTTTTTTCATCTTTATATCTGTAAAATACCTAAGAAAGGTACGGAAAATGCACTTTTGACCTTATTTTCAAAAAAAGTTGCCATCTAAAATAAACATTTGACAACATATCAACAATTCCCTATGTATAAGTCTGGAGAATACGTCTAAGGATAAACGCACAACATTTGGTGAATGCAGATGCTTCCGAGGCTGAGAAAAACTTGTTGGCGTGTGGTAAGTCTGACTTAAGGGAAATGGCAGTTACAGGAGAGGTTCACCCATTTTGAATGTAATGTTGTTTTTGTGCATCCCTGAGTGACGCTCTATCGATTCCCTGTGTCATTTCAGTTTTTCATGTGTATCTGAGTTATTGGTATTCAAGCAGGCAAAAATCCGTCCAGTATGACGTAGTACCGTGATAAAGTCACTCTCACTACACTGGAAGTTAATAGAAATACGACTTTTAGATTTTGAAAACGTCTATCATACATGTCAGATTTCAATACTGGCCGATGTCTAATCTGAATGAGCCATTGATCATATTTTTGCGATATTTCTACCTCGAGAAATGTGTAATTTAAAGGAGGGTCTAGCATTTTTCCTATTTGTCTTCCTATATAGTCCAGGGTTCATTGTCTGGTGCCGTTGCAAGATATATTATAGAAAGGAGATAGGAATCCAATGAGTGAAGGAACATGTAACGCCCCACCCAGCAGACTGTCAACCAATCCCCTTGTCATGCTGCTTCACGCGGTTGCTAAGCTAATCGTCCTTTCTCAGAGTTAGTGTATATGTCGAGAAACGTGCCTATTTTCCTCGAACGTATGTAATGTCATGATTCCAAAGTTATACAATACTACAGATAGCAAGTTAATCATCTCACATCATTTTACAGCTAAGTAGCTACATTACATGCTGATATTGTCTTTGGTATTATTTTGTGTAGCTACACTAGCTAGCCAGCCAGCCCGTAGAGAGAGCATTGCATTGTGGATTTTGTAGTTGAGCTGCAACAGACTTCCACAATGTTTTTCCATGTTGCTACCAACGTTATTATAACGCTAAAATTAAACATTTGTTGACCATCTCTTTAAAGTAAGTTACTACATATAGCCCAATTTGTAACACTCTCTATGAAATTGGATTTTAACAAGTGTGATTCAATATGGTGAGCTTTGAAATTATGGATGCACACTATACAAAAGTATGTGGATACCCCTTCAAAGTAGTGGATTCGGCTATTTCAGCCACACCCTTGTCTGACAGGTGTATAAAATCGAGCACACAGCCATGCAATCTCCATAGACAAACATTGGCAGTAGAATGACCGGACTGAAGAGCTCAGTGACTTTCAACATGGCACTGTCATAGGATGCCACCTTTCCAACAAGTCAGTTAATCAAATATCTGCCCTGCTAGAGCTGCCCTGGGGAACTGTATGTTCTGTTATTGGGAAGTGGAAATGTCTAGGAGCAACAACAGCTAAGGACCGCAGAGTGCTGAAGTGTGTATCGGGTACAAATCCTCTGTCCTCGGTTGCAACACTCACTACCGCATTCCAAACAGCCTCTGGAAGCAACATCAACACAATAACTGTTAGTCGGGAGCTTCATGAAATGGGTTTCCATGAACCGAGCAGCCGCACACAAGCCTAAGATCACCATGTGCAATACCAAGCGTCGGCTGGAGTGGCGTAAAGCTTACAGCCTTGGACTCTGGAGCAGTGGAAATGCATTCTCTGGAGTGAAGAATCACGCTTCACCATCTGGCAGTCCGACGGATGAATCTGGGTTTGGCGGATGCCAGGAGAACGCTACCTGCCCCAACACATTGTACCAACTGTACAGTTTGGTGGAAGTGGAATAATGGTTTGGGGCTGTTTTTCATGGTTCGGGCTAGGCCCCTTAGTTCCAGTGTAGGGAAATCTTAACTCTACAGGATACAATGACATTCTAGACGATTCTGTGCTTCCAACTTGGGGAAGGCCCTTTCTTATTATAGCATGACAATGTCCCTGTGCACAAAGTGAGGTCCATACAGAAATGGTTTGTCGATATTGCTGTGGAAGAACTTGACTGGCCTGCACAGAGCCCTGACCTCAACCCCATCAAATACCTTTGGGTTGAATTTGAACACCGACTGTGAGCCAGGTCTAATCGCCCAACATCAGTGTCCAACCTCACTAATGCTCTTGTGGCTGAATGGAAACAAGTCCCAACAAGCAATGTTCCAACATCTAGTGGAATGCCTTCCCAGAAGAGTGGAGGCTGTTGTCACGCCCTGGCCTTAGTTATCTTTGTTTTCTTTATTATTTTAGTTAGGTCAGGGTGTGACATGGGGGATGTTTGTGTGTTTTTGTCTAGTCGAGGGTGTTTGTAGTGTCTAGGGGGTTTTGGTAGAGTTTATGGGGTTGTGTTCAGTGTAGGTGTCTAGGTATGTCTATGGTTGCCTGAGTGGTTCTCAATCAGAGACAGCTGTCTATCATTGTCTCTGATTGGGAGCCATATTTAAGGCAGCCATTAGACGGGTTGTGGGTAATTGTCTATGTGATGTTGCATGTTTGCACTCAGTGTTATAGCAGTCACTTTGTATTGTTTGTTAAGTGTTCTTCATTATTAAAGGGAAGAATGTATTCTAATCACGCTGCGCCTTGGTCCTCTCTTTCACCTATAGACGATCGTGACAGCTGTTATTACAGGAAAGGGGGGACCAACTCCATATCAATACCCATGATTTTGGAATGAGATGTTCGACGAGCAGGTGTCCACATACCTTTGGTAGTGTAGTGCTTACAATTCATTAATGTTTTGATGATGGTAGTATGATAAACTAACGAAAATATAAATGTTAATAAATGTTTGTACTTTTCTATTTTACTTTTGAATATACCAATAATAATGGGCCAAAATACCAAAAAATCTGTGGTGCTTGGCTTTAATTCCAACTGGTTAAGGGTCAGGGTAAAGGTTTGGGTTAGGGTTGAAACAGAGAAAACAAAAATGTCTAAATGAGTGCCTACCCACTGGGCACACCACGTCATTTTCCATGTGGAGAATTGGGTAATTTTTGGTTGATATGTTGAGCAATGAGATTACAACCTATTTTCACCTAATCAAAAAGACAGCCAAAGGTTTGTTGAATTCCAATGTGCTATCACTATGCATTCAACCATCTAAAAGCACAACAAAATTCCAATGGAAAATAAATGTCAGATTTTTGTTTTAGTTGTCACCTAAATGTGTTATCGCTGCATTTTCAACCATTTTAAAGCACAATAAAGTTAAAATGGGAACTGCAGATATATTGCAAAATTGCTGCAGTAATAAAAACAGTATTAGTTTAGACTAAGTATTTGTAGCATACTGCACTCTAAACTGCAATCTGTTTTCGTAAGGGTATTTTTGGTTGAGATGGAGATGTGAATCCAACATATCATTTGTTAACTTGTCGACAAATTAATAGACTATTTACTGTATTGCAAAAGTGATATGGAATTGTGTTTGGTTGTCGCAAGCAAATATCAACAATTTAAGGAGATGTATCATCTGCTTGCATAGTTCAGTTAAATGCATTTTCAAATCAATCAAATATATTTATAAAGCCCTTTTTACATCAGCAGGTGTCACAGAGTGCTTTTAAAGAAACCCAGCCTAAAAATCCAAATGGCAAGCAAAGCAGATGTAGAAGCACGATGGCTAGGACAAACTCCCTAGACAGGCAGGAACCTAGGAAGAAAACTAGAGAGGAACCAGGCGCTGAGGGATGGCCAGTCCTCTTCTGGCTGTACCTGGTGGAGATTATAAGAGTACATCGGTGTCATGGAAATTCTAATCAAGTGAGAGAGATTTTGTCATTTCCTCAAACAATCAATCTTTATTATACGAATTGCAGTGAGGAAGCTGGTCGATCCCACTCTCTTGAGAATACAGGGTCTTTTATAGCAGACCTAAAAATGCTTATGGCTGGTTCCACCCCTCACCCGGCAGATCAGAGCATCATAAACTACCTCGTTTTCTTATTGTGCCTATGGGTTGTGAGGTCATAGGCACAAACAAGGATAACGTTACTCCTTTCTGCTGATAGAATTGTTAACAGTGAAGCCAGCCTCTGTTCACCTCAGCTGTGCCCTTGAAGGATTATGAGAAGAACCGGATGGACCGAAGAACTGTGGTCACTCTCAGAGGCTCTTTGTCTTATGTGCCGCGATTTTGTAACAATACAGGTCTATTTTGCTCCTCAAGTTTATCTCTATCCCAAGCCGCCGCATGTCCTTGAATATACATCTCAACCAGCTGCAGGGAGCTAGAGTGGAACAGAAACACAGCATTACTAGAACAGACATGTCTTACTATTGTTAAGCATATACTGTACAGTTGAAGTTGGACATTTTACACAGACCTTAGCCAAATACATTAAACTCAGTTTTTCACAATTCCTGACATTTAATCCTAGTAAAAATCCCCTGTTTTAGGTCAGTTAGGATCACGAAATAGTAATAGTAGAGAGAATGATTTATTTCAGCTTTTATTTCTTTCATCACATTCCCAGTGGGTCAGAAGTTTATATACACTCAATTAGGAAGATAATGTCCGTGACTCAACCCACTCAAGTCGAGTATAGCGGGGAAAAAAGCCTGGCGAGACATGATACATCCCTCCTAGGGACAGCATGGGAGATTACCAGTAAGCCAGTGACTCAGCCCCCATAATAGGGTCAGAGAATCCCAGTGGAGATAGAGGAGCCAGGCAGTCAGAGACAGCAAAGGGGGGTTCGTCACTCCAGTGCCTTGCTGTTCACCTTCGCTCCCATAGGCTAGACTACACTCAATCACCTACTGAAGAGAAGAGTATCCAGTAAGGACTTAAAGGTCAAGACAGAGTCTGCGTCTCTCACATGGGTAGGCAGACTATTCCATAAAAATTGAGCTCAACAGGAGAATGCCCTGCTTTTAGCTGTTTGCTTAAAAATTCTAGGGACAATAAGGAGGCCTGCATCTTGTGAATGGAGCGTAGGTATAGTTATGTATGGCAGGACCAAATCAGAGTGGTTGGCAGTAAAACCTTGAAATCAGCCCTAGCCTTAACCGGAAGCCAGTGCATAGAGTCTAGCTCTGGAGTAATATGATCACATGTTCTGGATCTTGTTAGTGCTAAATACAGCTATTAGAATCCTATCTGAACATGATTTACAACTTTATCCGGGTTGCCGGAGAGTAGAGCATTGCAGTAGTCCAATCTAGAAGTGACAAAAGCATGGATTCGTTTTTCTACATAATTTTTGAAAAAACATTTCTGATTTTTGCACTTTCACGAAGATGGAAAAAAGATGCCTTGAAATATTCTTGATATGTTCATCAAAGTTAGAAGAGGGTCCAGCAGGTAGCTGGAAGGTTTAGATGCCATTACTATTTTCATGAATGTGTCGAGAGATACAGGATTACAAGACTTCAGTGTCTCCATTGATTCTAGATCCTGGCAGTTTTGTGAAGACTCGGAAGAAGAACTGAGTTTTGGAGAAATATGCAGATTGAAAGAGGAGTTCGTAATTTGCTTCGTAATGATCATGATCCTTTCGTCAAAGACGTTATTGAATTCATCACTGCTGAAGTGAAAGCCATCCTCACTTGGGGAATGCTGCTTTTTAGTTAGCTTAGCGACAGTATCAAAAATAAACGTTGGATTGTTTTTATTCTCAATCAGGTTGGAAAAGTAGGCTGATCTTGCAGCAGTGAGGGCTCTTTGATATTGCAGTTTGGTGGAGCGCCATTTCCCTTCCAATCTTCTGGAAGCTAGGGTATTGCGCTAAGTTTAGATCCTTGATTAGGTGTTTAGTAACGTATACGCAGGGAGTCAGGAAGCAGGTGCAGAAGATGACTTTAATAATGAAACAATACAAAAGAACAAACATGAGATGCGTACTAAACGTGAGAGAAAACAAAACTGCCTGCTGACTGAGGCTTACTGAGGGCTATATGAAGGGAGAGTAATCAGGGTGGTGATGAAGTCCAGGTGTGCTTAACGATGGGGAGAAGCTGTGCGCAAAGATGTGCCAGGTGTGCGCAGTGTTGGTTGCCAGGACGGGTGGTTAGTAACCTGGCGACATCGAGCGCCGGAGGGAGGGTAAAGGAGTAGTCGTCCACTGCAGGGGCCTCGATCTGGCTTGGAGTCCACGGAGCCAGGACCGGCTGATATCACAGGATGCACTGGAAGGGAGTCAGCCTGGTGGAGGAGTGGCGAAGTGAGTTCTGGCCCAGGGAAGGAACCACTCCCCCTTCCGGTCCTGGCATTGACTCCTTAGAAACCCTTCCCAGCTCCTGGTTGGTCCTCTCCACCTGCCTGTTAGACTGAGGCCGGTACCCGGATGTGAGGCTCATCGTGGCCCCCAGCTTCTCCATAAAGGCTTGCCAGACCTGCAACGTGAATTGGGGACCACGGTCGCAAACAATGTCCTCTGGAAGGCCATAGTGCCGGAAGACCTGCTGGAATGGTACCTCAGCGACCTGGAGAGAGGTAGGTAGACCAGAGAGAGGGATAAAATGACAGGATTCAGAGAATCTGTCAACAGCAACCAGAATAGTGGTAAAACCATCAGAAAGGGAGAGACAAAGTCTATGGACAGATGTGACCAAGGCCGCTGAGGCACGGGAAGGGCAAGTAGTTTCCCTGCTGGAGCGTGCCCGGGGAGAGTTTGAATGAGTCATTGACCTGGGCACACACAAATTGGATGGAGTTTGTCACTCCTCAGCAGGCCAGGCTTGGTCCTGTTTGTGGGGGAGTCCCAGAAAGAGGGCCAATTAGCTACAATGTCTGTCTTTTGGGAGCGGCAGCAAACAGTGTTAAACTAGCGATTGACTTGTGCGAGTCTGCTGTAGAGCTCATCACTCCCCCTAACTGTGAGGGGGCGAGAGACAATTACTCAACACCAACACATATTTTTCTAGCTAAGTTACACGCTGAAGTTATGTTGCGCGTGGTGACCTTAATTCATCCTAACATTGTTGGTGCCGACGTGGATATCCCTATACCATCTACACTCGCCAGTTTTAGCCTCAGCCAGCACCATCTTCAGATGAGCAATTACGTCGGTAGCCCTGCCCCCTGGTAAACAATGTACGATTGCTGGATGACTCTTTTAATAAAAAAGTTTAAAAGTTTTCTTTGTATTTTACCCACTTTTTTTGTGATATCCAATTGCGATCGTGTCTCATTGCTGCAATTCCCCAATGGGCTTGGGAGAGGCGAAGGTCGAGTCATGCGTCCTCTGAAACATGACAAACCAAACATCGCTTCTTAACACTCGCCCGCACCATTGTGTTGGAGGAAACCCCATTCAACTGACGACCGAAGTCAGACTGCAGGCGCCAGGCCTGCCACAAGGAGTTGCTAGAGCGCGATGAGCCCCCCCGGCCAAACCCTCCCCTAATCTGGACGACGCTGGGCCAATTGTGCGTCACCCTATGGGACTCCCGGTCACGGCCGGTTGTGACTCAGCCTGGTATCAAACCCGGGTCTGTAGTGACGCCTCAAGCACTGCGATGCAGTGCCTTAGACTGCTGCGCCACTCGGGAGGCCGTGGATGACTCGTTTTAAGTCTAATATTGCACGTAATGGAGTCGCCAATGACTAGGGTTTTTAATTTGTCAGAGGTGGGAGGCTTCGACAGATCAGACCCTGTAACGGATGGAGGAGAGACCTGAGAAAGATCGGGCTCTGGATCCGACTTGTTGCTTAGTGGGGAAAACCTGTTGAAAATGTATATCGGCTGAATAAGCGACACCAGTTGAGCATGCCAACAGCATTTCCTTCCAGAAGCCATGAGAAAATTGTCCGGCTGTTGAGACTATGCAGGGGGATTAACACTACTACCTTTATTTACTGGTGGCACAGATGCTGTTTCTTCCTTTCCTACACTTAAATTGCCCTTGCCTAATGGTTGCGTCTGAAGCCGAGCTTGCGACTCAGCTATCCTCACCATAAGGCAATAGTTATCCTGTATATTAAGAGTACAGCAACTGCAAGGCATAATGTTTGGAAAGTATTCAGACACCTTGACTTTTTCCACATTTTGTTAAGTTACAGCCTTATTCTAAAACTGTCAATCTACACACAACACCCCTGAATACTGAATACTTTCCCGAATGCACTGTATTTATTATTAACTTGTAGATTCGGTCTGAAATCACCAAAGGTTGAAACCCTAGGCCTATATGTAGCCCATTGTCGTTTCTTTTTATTGAATCGTTGATGATTTTTAGCGAATCCAATGTATTTCCCATGTAAATTCCACATCACAATACGTAGATAAATTTACGCTGAAACAACTTGTGCCCAGTGGGTAGCACCGGGATTGAACCTGCGATGTTCGGAGCCATAGCTCACCCCGTAACTTCACCATTCTAAATAGCAACTGGACCGAGCGTAATCCACTGGAGTTAGGCTAAACACAACATGGTGATTGAGCCATGCTTACGTCACTCTACTCTGAAGGACACACACATACTGCATATATATTCACATATCATGCTGAGAGCACTGTGAATGGACACACACAGGGGACGCACACATGAAACCGTATAGGACCACTGATTGCAATCAGTTCTCAAATCCATTCATTATCATAAAGATTATCTGGTGTGCGTGCATATCCATGCACGTGCGTAGTGTGTGTTTCCACCAGCTAAGTGCTAAAGAATGAGTGAGTTAAAAACAATTAAGAGAAAGCCTGGACAGTGGGGGGGGTAGTGAAGCGGGTCTGACATCACATCTTCCTGGGATTGAGGGTCTTTACTAACAGAACCCCACGAGTCACAGGGTCAGAGATTAGAGGTCGGAAGCCCAATGACGTGTCACAAACGACGCCCCCATCACAGAGAGAGACCGCGAAATCTGGACAAGCTGCGGTGTCAGCCGTTACTCGCCTCACGCTGATCTGTGTGCATGTGTGTGTGTCGGTGTGTGTGTGTGTGGTGTGTCTATGTGTGTGAGAGGTACAAATCAAAGCTTTTATAGGAGATGCAAATGTGATACTATCTCATTTTGTCAAGATATCAAATGGGACTGTTTTAAGGATTGTATCAGAGTCCATTATTTACATAGATCAAAATGCATAAGTCTGTGTATGATAACACGCAGCTTTCTCTCTGTGAATGAATTTGACTCTCAATGTAGTGATGATGGATGATGCTTGTTATGCCATCTCTCTCCTGGGTCCTATAGGCAGCTTGAGAGGTGGGCTGTAGTGTAGCTAGTGATTCAGTGTTGTAGACGTGTATGTCTTTAGCTCCATATACCTGTTCTCTGTTTATTGTTCTTGGCCCTAAGAGCTCGAGTTCCCGTGGAGCAGATGGTGACTGTGATGAATTCACAGTGTTGAGGAGAAATGTGCAGGAAATCATAATTCAATGTATGTTACAAGTAAAGAGGAAACGAGCTCACTATGGATATTTTTTTCCCGAAAACTGTTCTATAAAATAGAACCAAATGGAGGAAAATCAATCTGTATTATTTTGAATTCGTTTAGCAAAGAACGAGGTGTGATGATAAATACAATGATTTACATCATAGCTCGTTTCTCAAACTCAAATTTTATGGGAGTAACTCACTCCTTCCACCACCATAGTGTAAAGGAGGCACACTGCTAATGCCCATACGGCCTTCAGCTCAGCGGACTAACACAGTGTCGTAGAGACTCAGGTCCAAACCGAGTCAGTCATAGCAGCATTCACAAAAAAAAAAAGTGGATTCTGAAAATAGATTGAAGGCTTTGTAAACAATGCCATTGTTATAGCTGGCTGAATATCGTAGTCCATCATATTTACCTGCCCTCTATGTACTGTGTGGTGAATGCTGTTTTTCACTGTGTTGTTGGATATAACGCTGGTATGAATTATTGCCGTGTGTGTGCATGCTATGACTGATTATCATGGTGAGTGTTCATTTGTTTAGACATGGTATGTGGCTTCAGGGATCTGTCACCTCACAGAGACCCTTTCCTCACTCTACTACTATTACCTCATGATGAGAGCTCTGCTTCTCACACCTCACCCACACAATGCTATATTAGAACCCACACTACACTGTGTTACTGCCTTCTGACCCGTTTATCTTTCTTGCCCTCTTCCTCTAACCCTCCTCTTCCTCTCCTCTTCCTTTACCCTTTCTAGTCTCTCCCCACTCTCACTGTTATCTACCCCCTCTGTCACTTTCGTTCCATTCCAACCCATCCTCTCCCACTCCCTTTCTCCCTCTTCCCCCTCTCTAATATTAGATCACGTAGACCTGTTAAATTGATGGCCCTCTCCCTAAACAATGGTCGCCATAGCAACGTGGACCTGTGAACATGGCGGTCAAAGGGAAAGTGTTCAATATTAGGCTTCGAGAGGGAGTGGGAGGAGAAAAGCTGTTGGCGGTTGTAGCACAGCCACGAACCTGCTGAATTGAGGCTTCTGTGTGGTCAGGGCTGGGTCAGGGGTTCCGGGGTCAGGGATCAGAGATCAGAGTTGAGAGTGACAGGAAGGGACCCCGTGTCCAGGTGGCATATCGCTCCATTTGACGAACATCCTCAGATGGGTTACAGAAGGGCAGAAAGGAGACACACTCACACACAGTAGCAGCACGCTAACCATTCTCTCACACTCTTTCTCTCTCTCTTTCCCTCGCTCTCACACTTTCCCTCTCTCTCACACAATTGTTTAATATGAATAGAATAGCTCAATAAAGCAATACACACAATCTTTACAAACTTTACACTGTTTTATGTAGTCGTCGTAGTGAAATTGAACGTGAATGTTAAACAGGACAATGTTTGTACAACTTGTTATACAGGTTTAGTTTCTCCTTATACATATTTCTACTTATACAGTATCATGCCACAAGGCGAGACCCAGATGCAGACACAGGAGGCAGATGGTTGGAGTCTTACAATGTTTATTAATCCAACGGGGTAGGCAAGAGAATGGTCGTGGACAGGCAAAAAGGTAAAAACCAGATCAGAGTCCAGGAGGTACAGACTGGCAGACAGGCTTGTGGTCAAGGCAGGCAGAATAGTCAGGCAGACAGGTACAAGGTCCAGAAACAGGCAAGGGTCAAAACCGGGAGGACTAGAAAAAGGAGAATGCAAAAAGCAGGAGACCGTGAAAAACGCTGGTTGACTTGGAAACATACAAGACGAACTGGTACAGAGAGACAGGAAACACAGGGATAAATACACTGGCACAGAGAGACAGGAAACACATGGATAAATACACTGGGGAAAACAAGCGACACCTGGAGGGGGTAGAGACAATAACGAGAACAGGTGAAACTGATCAGGGTGTGACATACAGATTGAATTCACACTCTTCTCTCATTTCTGTTTCCTTCCCTGTACTGTTTGCACATAAATTACAGTCAGAATATGTCAGGAAGAGTTAGTAGTGACTACTAGTATCATGCTTTGGACACACTCAGTGAACACACTCTGTCATACGGTCACTCATAACCAGTAGACGTGGCACCTGGGATGAGAGGGAATGTATCTGGGACATTTCTAACAGGCTTAAACAGGCCTTGTGGAAAGGAACCCCAGCGCACGAACATGGAACCACTCCCAGCACCCGAACATGGACCCACTCTCTTCACTCTCCTCTAGCAAAGGACAAACCCAGCCATAACCCTAACCAACACACAGCTATAATAAACACTGTCATGTGAGAAGGATTTATATGACGATTGGCACTTTAATACCAAAGCAAAGGCCTTGTACCAGGCAAATTATACAGTTTATATTACGGTGCTTCTCTTGGCCTTAACAGCCATGTGGTGTGTGTGTGTGTGTGCGCAAGCATATGTACATCTTGTGTTGGTGTATCTGTGTGTGTCTTTCTCTAATATGAGTACATGTATTTCTCTTAACCTGGATCTTGAACCCAACCATCCAATCCATCTGCCTTCGCTCTGCTACAAATCCTACATTCGGCATGCTAGAAGAGTCTGGCACTATGCCCAGCCTTGCTTTACAGCAATAAGCCAGGCCAACATGAATGCTTCTTTAGACATGTTTAAAGTGAAGAATAGAGTTCTCATATACATTGCCTTCGCACTTTTTCCACATTTTGTTGTGTTACAGCCCTGAATTTAGAATGCGTTAAATTGAGATGTTGTGTCACTGGCCTACACACAATACCCCGTAATGGCAAAGTGGAATCATGTTTTTCACCTTTTTTTTTTTTTTATTAATGAGAAATGAAAAGCTGAAATGTCTTGAGTCAGTAAGTATTCCCCCTTTGTTATTGCAAGCCTAAATACGTTCAGGAGTAAAACTGTGATTCACCAGTCACATAATAAGTTGCATGGACTCACTCTGTGTGCAATGCTAGTGTGTACCATGATTTTTTGAATGACTACCTCATCTCTGTATCCCACACATACAGACAATTGTAAGGTCCCTCAGCCGAGTAGTGAATTTCAAGCACAAAGACCAGGTAGGGTTTCTAATGCCTCGAAAAGAAGGGCACCTATTAGTAACTGGGTATAAAATATAAAAAAGAAGACATTTAATATCCCTTTGAGCATGGTGAAGTTTTTAATTACAGTTTGGTTGGTGTATAAATACACCCAGTCACTACAAACACAGATGTCCTTCAGAACTCAGTTGCCGGAGAGGAAGGAATCCCTCAGAGATTTCTTCATGAGGCCAATGGTGACTTTAGAACAGTTACAGAGTTTAATGGCTGTGATAGGGAGAAAACTGAGGATGGATCAACAAGATTGTAGTTACTCCACAATAGTAACCTAATTGACAGAGTGAAAAAAGGAAGCTTGTACAGAATAAAAATATCCAAAACATACATCCTGTTTTCAACAAGGCACTAAAGTCATTCTGTAAAAAATGTGGCAAAGCAATTAACTTATTGTCCTGAACACAAAGTGTTATGTTTGGGACAAATCCAATACAACACATTACTGAGTACCACTCTCCATATTTTCAAGCATAGTGGTGGCTGCATCATGTTATGGGTATGCTCGTAATCGTTAAGTACTGGGGGGGGGGGGGGGGGTTCAGCATAAAAAATAAGCACAGGCAAAATCCTAGAGGAAAACCTGGTTCAGTCTGCTTTCCACAAGACACTGGGAGACTAATTCACTTTCAGCAGGAAAATAACCTAAAACACAAGGCCAAATCTACACTGGAGTTGCTTACCAAGACGACATTGATTGTTCTTGAGTGACCTTGTTACAGTTTTGACTTAAATTGACTTGAGAATCTATGGCAAGACTTGAAAATGGCTGGTTAGCAATGATCAACAACCAACTTGACAGAGCTTGAATTATTTTTTAAAGAATAATGTGCAAACATTGTAAATTCCAGGTGTGCAAAGCTCTGACAGACTTACCCAGAAAGATTCATAGCTGTAATCGCTGCCAAAGGTGATTCTAACATGTATAGACTCATGGGTGTGAATACTTATGTAAATAAGATATTTCTGTACTTCATTTTCAATTCATTTGCAAAAATACATTAAAACATGTTTTCACTTTGTCATTATGGGGTATTGTGTGTAGAGGGGTGAGAGAATTTTTTTTTTTATCCATTTTGAATTCAGGCTGTAACAACAAAATGTGGAATAAGTCAAGGGGTATGAATACTTTCTGAAGGCACTGTAGGCTTGTACAGAGACACACAGCTCTTCTCCATAGGACTCCCCTACTAAAAGGTTATTAGGGGAGAGTAGGAAGATGAGTGTTAGGGAGAGAAGAGAATCTTGGTGGAATAACAATGTTTTCTGGGTAATGTCTGTCTGATGTTTAAGCTGTTGGGATGTTCAAGGAGTTCGTGTGTGTGTGTGTGTGTGTGTGTGTGTGTGTGTGTGTGTGTGTGTGTGTGTGTGTGTGTGTGTGTGTGTGCATTCATATATGCACATGTATGTGTGTGTGTGTGTGTGTGTGTGTGTGTGTGTGTGTGTGTGTGTGTGTGTGTGTGTGTGTGTGTGCATTCATATATGCACGTGTGTGTGTGTGTGTGTGTGCATTCATATATGCACATGTATGTGTGTGTGTGTGTGTATGTGAACCTAGATGTTGGAGAGTTCAGACCGCCAGGACAAAAAACAGCAGATCCCTGTTATTCGATTGGCGCTGCTGTGCCTTTCTGTGTTGGAGGTGTTTTAATAACTGGGACAGATTCTGTTTGTCTATATAGCGTGGAGGTTTCACCTTTTTTTTTTTTTACTGCTCACATGTTGCTCACAGGAAGCCACCCAACAGAAGTTCTTAATTCAGGCCTCTAGTGCTTTCAATGTGTACGGCATGGATATATAGTAGTATGCCTCTCTCTGTAACAACAGTTTCACTCGATCTCCTCCTGTCTTTGGTGGCTGTACAATTTCTATTCCCTGGATTATAACTTGGCTCACTGCGTTGAAGTGTCTGGCTAAAGGGGACTTCTTGTAAACAGTGTTGATGTTGCTCTTGTGCTCTGTAATATGAACTTTCAATTATCATGAAACTGCTCTTCCGACGCGTTTTATAGTTGTAGTATGTGAATATTTTGGTGTCGAATGAGAATGCTATCTTATCCAGCCAGGAATTGAGTTAGGTACTGTACCATGAAAGCTAGTCATTGTAAAGTTCAATGTGGGCTGTGCTAGACTGGAAGACATGATGTCTAGCCAGAGAAAGCTCATCAGAGTTGGGGTAGCCTGCTAGCCTCTCTAGACCAGGGATGTCAAACATACAGCCCATTCAATCCGGTCAGCAGGTGGTTAGATTCATTTTTTTGATTGTTATTTAAAATGATCTCAATCAACATTGAAATGACTTAAACCAAATCTAATCTGTGTAGAAATGACAATGGACCTACATTTATAGTCTCATCACTCGACCCAGCTTGCTAGCAGTCATCGAAACGAAAGCAGGAAGCATCGAAAAATCCAAAAGCTATGGATAGAGGACAATTTTTTGCACATTTTGGCGACAAGGAAACACAATACCTTTTTTAGTGCGGCCCTCCGGACCTCGTCGAAGACGGAATGCACCCCTGCTCTAGACCAATGAGTTTGCCTCCCACAATGTACCAATGTTCCAGCATACACGTCTGTACAAGTACCTGCGTCAATTGGGACAGAGAGGAGTCAGAAAGGGACGATCATCTCCACCTTATCTGGTGACGTCACCACCTTATTCGCTTGTTGCCCTAGTGTAACGTAAACATCCCTGCCGGTCAAAAAGTACACAGAGTAAATTTTTTATGAGTGCATTTCGCAAGTGTCAAGTTTGCATGATCGACTTTCTCTAAAACCACTGCAAAGGTTTGGCCTGCAAACTTAGGTTTAAAATCGCAACGTTCTGGCATGTCTGCCTACAGGCTACGGAAAGAGTTGGTGCGATGGACGCACCAACAAACTTGTGATTTGTTTGCAAACTTGTGATTTGTTGGCAAAATGTGGCCACCTTTCCTTCCAGTTGTCTGCTGCCAATGACTGGAACGAATTGCAAAAATCGCTGAAGTTGGAGACTTATATCTCCTTCACTAACTTTAAGCATCAGCTATCTGAGCAGCTTACCGATTGCTGCAGCTGTACACAGCCCATCTGTAAATAGCCCATCCAATCTACCTACCTCATCCCCATGTTGTTTTTATTTACTTTTTTGCTCTTTTGCACACCAGTATTTCTACACATCATCATCTGCACATCTATCACTCCAGTGTTAATTTGCTAAGTTGTAATTACTTCCCTACTATGGCCTATTTATTGCCTTACCTCCTCACGCCATTTGCACACACTGTATACAGACTTGTTCTATTGTGTTATTGACTGTACGTTTGTTTATTCCATGTGTAACTCTGTGTTGTTGTTTGTGTCGCACTGCTTGGATTTGTCTTGGCCAGGTCGCAGTTGTAAATGCGAACTTGTTCTCAACTAGCCTACCTGGTTAAATAAAGGTGAAATAAAAATAATAATTTTAAAAACACATATGCACCTTGTGCTGAGGACAATAAAAGGCCACTCTAAATTGTGCAGTTTTGTCACACAATACAATGCCACAGATGACTCGAGTTTTAAGGGAGGGTGCAATTGGCGTGCTGAATGCAGGAATGTCCATCAGAGCTGTTGCCAGAGAATTGAATGTTCATTTCTCTAACATAAGCCGCCTCCAACGTTGTTTTAGATAATTTGGCAGTACGGCCCCATGTCGCAAGGATCTGTACACAATTCCTGGAAGTTGAACATTTCCCAGTTCTTCCATGGCCTGCATACTCAGCAGACATGTTACCCATTAATCATGTTTGGGATGCTCTGGATCGACGTGTACGACAGCGTGTGCCAGTTTTAGCCAATATCTGGCAACTTAGCACAACCATTGAAGAGGAGTGAGACAACATTCTACAGGCCACAATCAACAGCCTGATCAACTCTATGCGAAGGAGATGTGTCGTGCTGCATGAAGAAAATGGTGGTCACACCAGATACTAACTGGTTTTCTGATCCACGCCCCTACCTTTTTTTAAGGTATCTTTGACCAACAGATGCATATCTGTATTCCAAGTCATGTGAAATCCATATATTAGGGCCTAATGAATTTATTTAAATTTACTAATTTCCTATTAATAAAAAAAGTCTTACAAATTGTTGCATGTTGCATTTATATTTTTGGGCTTTTCAAAGAATCTCAAAGCGCTTCAAAGTACACAAAAAAGATATTTAGAAAAACAACATCACAACATCATGAGATGGACAGTCATTAGAAAGTTCATGGCTTGAGTGGTCATCTGAGGGAGGTGGTCACGCAGGGAGACTCCATCCTTCCTTAATTTCAGTATCTTGTCTTTCTCTCCTCTCACTCTCTCCTCCTCCCAGGCCAGAGTTTTCAGGACCTCCAGGCCCATCTCTGGCCCCCAGCTGAATGGCAGAAGCTTGGACTATGGTACATCTGATACACAGGGAAATACGGCTCACACTTTCGACTAACGACAATTGAAAGAGACTTTATAAAGCATTCATACAGCTTCATAAGCATTATATAGATGTTTGACAAATCATTTAGAAGCAGTCATACCACATAAAGGGTGGAATAAAAAGTTATACAAAAACACACACACTCTGACCGTGGGGCGTTGGGAGTGGAGTGCGGAGGTGAGGTGAGGCATGAAGATATGGGTGGGCTTTCTCTCCTGACACAGGTAGATGGGCCTGTCCCAACACTCCATACTCACACACATCACCATCAGAGAGACACCTGGGAAATGAGGTCCGTCAGAGAACAGTATGTTTGGTAGCCCCACAGGGACAAAACAGAACAAAATAAAATATGTAATATATATTTAATATTAAAGGTAGACTCAGCGAAATTACGTATTGAGATGAGCGAGATTCAAGATGTCGCTCTCACACAGTTGCATGCAGTATCTGCACATGGATTCACTTCACGCTGTTAGAACGTGGTAGGTAGCTTCAACTGTCTTAGTTGTTGCGGAAATTGACCCACTATGCTGTTTACTTTCTGCATCTACGTCACATCCCTGAGTCTACGTTTAACTTCTGACATATTCTTTCTGAAAAGAGATCACCACGTTGCCAATAATCGGTTGGGTCTGGGTTCAGGAGGTGCTCATACATGGTAAAGGATGGGATATACCAATAGCAGAGAGAGGGGGTGGAAGAGTGTTGCCAGAGATATCTTTACGGCCAGTAGAACTAGACAGTGAGATGAACATATGAAACATAAACGTCCCTGGAGTCAGAACTCACCTCCTTTACTGACCCCTTCGAGAGAGAGAGAGAGAGAGAGAGAGAGAGAGAGAGAGAGAGAGAGAGAAAACACAAGGGGGAGTGTTAGTACATCTGCGGAGTCACTTCTATTGCCTCACAAATCACATTACAATCCTGCAGAGGATACAGAAATGCTAGGGATATACACACACAATTGATGCGTGCGGAGTGCGTGGGAGAGGGTTTAGATATTTCCAGATGTTGAGATGTGAAGTAAACATGTTGAGTAACCCAGGCTGCGACTGTTCCACTATTACAACATTACAGAGAGAAGGAGGCATGTCCCCAGTCCAGGAGCAGGACCTATACCTGGGGTGATGTACTGAAGACACTGTAGTGAATAAGAAATGATGGCTATGGTGTGGTGTGAGGGACAGAATTCATCCTCATCGAAGTCGACAGATCCCTCTCTGGCCAGTAGATGTGGGAACAACTGGAGTAGTACTTGCTGTAGCTACAGTAGTTACAACTGTAGATGCTAAAGCTACAGTCTCCTCAGCATCTGTATGTGTGACAGATGTCTTCTCTGCGATCGACTTTGTCACTATAGGAACAGCCTCAGCAACAGCCAATAAGACAGCCAATAATAACCGTTGATCTGTCTGAGAAAGGAACTGAAGAAGATCCCGACCGAGAACATCAGAGAGAATTCTGGAGTCCCTGACTGGCACAACAAACAGAGAGGAAGAGGGGACATTGAGTGTACATGGCCAAACACCAACCACAACAAGAGGAGGAGAGGAATATAGTGAAAACTACAGAGAGAGGAACGTAGATCCTGCAAATTGTTAGTCCATTTTGGGACTATGAATTATGTATATTACTACTACCGATGCCACATAGGCCATTTTCTACCTTAAAAGTTTATTTTCCAGAAGTCACCAGTTTGTCACACAAGACACCAGGTAAGACAGGAGAATTACACGGGATATGACAGACAGACCCTGGCCCCACAGCACATTCACAGGATCCTTGGGGTATTTCTATAAATAATGGGGCCAATGTGTGACATTGGGATAAAAATGCCAAAACAGTTTGAAACAAAAATAAAGACGATTTTCATACAGTTCCAAATGTTTACTTAGAGGAATAAAGGTGAATATATGCAAATTGGTCATAACTCCACCTACAACAATATAGAACTTTAAGCAGGTTCATACAGACATTGATTGGCAAGTCAAATTCAAGCACTTTCAGGGACTTTTTCAAGCATATAATTGTAATCGTTAATTGTCTACAATAATTACAAGGGTTTTTCAAGCACCAAATTGAGGAAATGTCTGATTCTCAAGGTAGGCCTATTCCAGTACTGGAATTTTTGAGCTCCAAATTGAAGTTCAAGTAGGCTACTTCAATCTCCTTGTATTGTTTAAAATTGCATGTGTAACATGGAAAAAACAAAATGTATTTGTCATGTTATTTCATTACCAGATCATATTGTTGAAGTCGGAAGTTTACATACACCTTAGCCAAATACATTTAAACTCAGTTTTTCACAATTCCTGACATTTATAAATATATACACTAGCGTTCAAAAGTTTGGGGTCACTTAGAAATGTCCTTGTTTTTGAAAGAAAAGCATTTTTGTCCATTAAAATAACATCAAATTGATCAGAAATACAGTGTAGACATTGTTAATGTTGTAAATTACTATTGTAGCTGGAAACAGCTGATTTTAATAGAATATCTACATAGAGGCCCATTATCAGCAACCATCACTCCTGTGTTCCAATGGCAGGTTGTGTTAGCTAATCCAAGTTTATCATTTTAAAAGGCTAATTGATCATTAGAAAATCCTTTTGCAATTATGTTAGCACAGCTGAAAACTGTTGTCCTGATTAAAGAAGCAATAAAACTGTCCGCCTTTAGACTAGTTGAGTATCTGGAGCATCAGCATTTGTGGGTTCGATTACAGGCTCAAAATGGCCAGAAACAAAGAAACTTTCTTCTGAAACTCGTCAGTATATTCTTGTTCTGAGAAATGAAAGCTGTTCCATGCGAGAAATTGCCAAGAAACTGAAGATCTCTGTCACGACTCCGACCGAGGCAGGCTCTCCTTCCCGTTCGGGTGGCGCTCGGCGGTCGTCGTCACCGGCCTATTAGCTGCCACTGATCCTTTTCTCCCCCTCCTTATGTGTTTATTGGTTACACCTGTTTTCATTTGTTGGTAATTAGTTGGGCTTATCAGTCAGCCGGCCCGCCCGGTTCTTTGTGCGGGATTGTTAGTTGTTAAGCGTGGTGTCTGTTTTTGAACTACGTGTCTACGTGGTATCTGGACTGCTTTCATTCCCCCCGTGTCTGGGGTAGTTTTTTGTGAGCACCCAGTGTATTAGAAGGGTGACTTTAGTTTCTCAGTGTTCATTAAAAGGGAACATTTGTTATTGCACCCTCTGTTTCCTGCGTTTGACTTCGCACTCCGACACCCAGTCCTTACAGAATCCCGCACCACTAAATGGAGTCAGCAGGAGCAGCGGCCAACCCTCTCCCATCGATGGAGGAACGGGTGCTCCATCATACCACCGTTCTCCACCGTATCGGATCGGCGATGGATTCTATGATGGAGCGAATGGACCGATGGGAGAGGAGTGGTCTCCTCTCTCCACCTCCGGCTCTTCCTACCCAGGACTCTCCATCCCCCGGCTCCAGCACTCTCCGTCTGACACTCCCGAGGGATTATGATGGAGCGGCGGCAGGGTGCCAGGGGTTCTTACTCCAACTGGAACTGTACCTTGCCACCGTAAGACCCACTCCCTCAGGAGAGGAGAGGGTGAGTGTCCTCGTCTCCTGCCTCACGGGTCGTGCTCTGGAGTGGGCGAACGCAGTCTGGAATGGCCCAGACTCAGCGAAGGAGCACTACCCAGAGTTTACCCGCCGTTTTCGTGCCGTGTTTGACCACCCTCCAGAGGGCCGAGCGGCAGGAGAACGACTATTCCATCTCAGGCAGGAGAAGAGGAGCGCCCAGGATTACGCGCTAGAGTTCCGAACCCTGGCTGCAGGATCTGGGTGGAACGACAGGGCCCTTATTGACCATTACCGGTGTAGTCTCCGGGAGGACGTCCGTAGGGAGCTAGCATGTCGGGACACCGCTCTTTCCCTGGATGAGTTGATTGACATGTCCATCCGACTGGACAATCTGCTGGCTGCCCGCGGGCGTTCTGAGAGGGTCCTGTACGTTCCACCACCCAGCACCTCCGCTCCCATTCCGATGGAGTTGGGAGGGGCCGTGCCGAGGGGTACCGGAGGAGGAGCCCCCCCCTGCACCAGCTGTGGTCGGAGAGGACACACGGCCGATCGGTGCTGGGGGGGTCCGTCTGGGAGTCGAGATGGCAGGCGGAACGCTTCTCGATCACCCCAGGTGAGTCAGCACCAAACTCACCCAGAACCCCCTGTTGGTCACATGTTTGTCTTAATTTTTTTTCTTACATTTTTTCCATCTTCCCAGCATAGGGCGCTAGTCGATTCAGGCGCAGCTGGGAACTTTATGGATCGCGGACTCGCTCTTAAGTTAGGTGTTCCGCTTGTGCCGATAGATTCTCCCTTTCCCGTGCACTCCCTAGATAGCCGGCCATTAGGGTCAGGGGTGGTCAGGGAGACCACGGTTCCCCTGGACATGGTGACGCAGGGGAATCATAAGGAGCGTATCAGTCTGTATATTATTGATTCGCCTGCGTTTCCAGTGGTGCTAGGGATTCCCTGGCTGGCCCGGCACAATCCTAAAATTTCGTGGAGACAGGGGGTTCTCCAGGGGTGGTCAAAGGAGTGTTCTGGAAGGTGTGTGGGAGTTTCCATCGGTGCCACGTCGGTGGAAAGTCCAGACCAGGGTCCCACGGTGTGCCTTCCCCCCGAGTATGCCGATTTGGCAATCGCTTTCAGTAAAACGAAAGCGACTAAATTACCACCTCATCGACCGGGAAGGGATTGTGCGATAGATCTCCAGGTAAACGCTGCGCTTCCCAAGAGTCACGTGTACCCATTGTCCCAAGAGGAGACGGTGGCTATGGAGACATATGTCACTGAGTCTCTGGGACAGGGGTACATTCGGTCCTCCATCTCACCCGCCTCCTCGAGTTTCTTTTTTGTGAAGAAAAAGGAGGGAGGTTTGCGTCCGTGTATTGATTATAGAGGTCTAAATGCCATCACCGTGGGGTTTAGTTACCCACTACCTCTCATTGCTACGGCAATGGAATCATTTCACGGAGCGCAGTTCTTTACAAAATTGGATCTCAGGAGCGCGTATAGTCTGGTGCGTATTCGGAAAGGAGACGAGTGGAAAACCGCATTTAGTACCACATCGGGCCATTATGAGTACTGCGTCATGCCGTATGGGTTAAAGAATGCTCCAGCCGTTTTCCAATCCTTTGTAGACGACATTCTCAGGGACCTGCACGGGCAGGGAGTGGTTGTTTATATCGATGACATTCTGATCTACTCAGCCACTCACGCCGCGCATGTGTCTCTGGTACGCAAGGTGCTTGGTAGACTGCTGGAGCATGATCTATATGTCAAGGCTGAGAAGTGTGTGTTCTCCAAACGAGCCGTCTCTTTTCTGGGTTATCGCATTTCCACCTCGGGCCGTGCGTAATTGGCCGACTCCGACCACGGTAAAAGAGGTGCAGCGGTTTTTGGGTTATGCCAACTACTACCGGAGGTTTATCTGGGGTTTTGGCCAGGTAGCAGCTCCCATTACCTCACTGCTGAAGGGGGGTCCGGTGCGGTTGCAGTGGTCAGCAAAAGCGGACGGAGCTTTCAACAGGTTGAAGGCGCTGTTCACGGATGCACCCGTGTTGGCGCATCCGGACCCCTCTCTAGCATTCATAGTGGAGGTGGACGCGTCCGAGGCTGGGGTAGGTGCCGTGCTATCACAGCGCTCTGGTACGCCACCAAAACTCCACCCCTGCGCTTTCTTCTCGAAGAAGCTCAGCACATGTTGGTGTTCGGGACAAATTGATTTGGTGGGCTCACGTTCTACCCTCCTCGGGTCACCCTGGGGTGACGAGGACAGTGGGGAGCCTTCGGGGGAAGTATTGGTGGCCTACCTTGGCTAGGGACGTTAGGGTTTATGTTTCCTCCTGTTCGGTATGCGCCCAGAGTAAGGCTCCTAGGCACCTTCCTAGAGGGAAGTTACAACCCCTCCCCGTTCCACAACGGCCTTGGTCGCATCTGTCCGTAGATTTTCTGACCGATCTTCCCCCGTCTCAGGGGAACACTACGGTACTGGTGATTGTGGATCGGTTCTCTAAGTCCTGCCGTCTCCTCCCGTTGCCCGGTATCCCTACAGCCCTGCAGACTGCGGAGGCATTATTCACCCACGTCTTCCGGCACTACGGGGTGCCGGAGGACATCGTTTCTGATCGGGGCCCCCAGTTCACGTCCTGAGTATGGAGGGCGTTCATGGAGCGTTTGGGGGTCTCGGTCAGCCTGACCTCCGGTTATCACCCCGAGAGTAATGGGCAGGTGGAGAGAGTGAACCAGGAGGTGGGTAGGTTTCTGCGGTCGTATTGCCAGGACCGGCCAGGGGAGTGGGCGAGATACATCCCCTGGGCCGAAATGGCCCAGAACTCACTACGCCACTCCTCTACTAACGTGTCCCCCTTTCAGTGTGTATTGGGGTACCAGCCGGTCCTGGCACCATGGCATCCGAGCCAGACCGAGGTTCCTGCGGTGGAGGAATGGGTGCAGCGCTCCAAGGAGACATGGAGGGCCGTCCAGGAATCCCTCCAACAAGCTAGTGGACGGCAGAAGAGGAGTGCTGACCGCCACCGCAGTGAGGCCCCCGTGTTTGTCCCGGGGGACAGGGTCTGGCTCTCGACCCGAAACCTGCCCCTCCGCTTGCCTTGCCGGAAGCTGGGTCCGCAGTGTGTAGGGCCCTTCAAAGTCCTGAGGAGAATAAACAAGGTGTGTTATCGATTACAACTCCCTTCCTATTATCGTATTAACCCCTCGTTTCATGTGTCTCTCCTCAGGCCGGTGGTAGCTGGTCCCCTGCAGGACGGTGAGGTGCCGGAGGTCCCTCCTCCCCCTCTGGACATCGAGGGGTCCCCGGCGTACACGATACGGGCCATTCTGGACTCGAGACGCCGGGTGAGGGGCCTGCAGTACCTCGTGGACTGGGAGGGGTACGGTCCGGAGGAGAGGTGCTGGGTACCGGTGGGGGACATTTTGGATGTCCCCCAGAGTTGCAAAAAAAAAGCCATATCTCAGACTGGCCAATAAAAAGAAAAGATTAAGATGGGCAAAAGAACACAGACACTGGACAGAGGAACTCTGCCTAGAAGGCCAGCATCCCGGAGTCGCCTCTTCAGTTGAACAATTCTGCTCAGACCTTCAAAAGGTTGGTGCTGGCTCATCAGCTCAGTGTTCCACATAATGTAAACAGGTTAAGGGTTTAGATGACCTTACTCTCAACTTGTTCAAATAAAACAACCTTCAATCTAGCTGTTTCACCATCCTCTGGAGGAGTAGAAAACAAGATGGCCGCTGAAATCTTATCAGCCAGAGAGGCACATGGCCTTACAGCATGTTAATAACATTTCACAGGGAAGAGAAAGAACACATGTTATAAGTTTCACACCAACCTTGCTGAGAATGAGATTGTTGCAAGGTTCGTCCAAGCTACAATCTAGTGTCTCTCCTTACGTTTTTTAGGGCACAGCTCTGTCTCTAGAAGCCTTGCCTTTACAAATCATAATTATAACTATTGATAAATTATCCAACCCAAATTTAGAATGAGTCCTTAGTGCTTCACGTTGGTTCTATCCCTTTAATTTAAGACCCTTGCTTTTCTCGTCACTTATGTTAATGGCAGATTGGTATTTCAATGCATTCTTATTCTAAATGACAACATTTTGCAGTGTGCAGACCTCCACAATCAAGCTGATACCCCAAATAAACCATTTTGAACAAGCCTAAATCAATTACTGGCACGGTTGAGCAACCCCCGTCCCAGCACTCATTCTTCCTGGCGTTTCTTCATGTTCTTCTTCAGATAGTGTTTTAGTTTGCCCTTTTTAATGGCACACGTTCAAAGTGGATGGCCCTTGATAATGTCTCTCACCTGAGCCACCACTGTCCTTTACAGTCCATTATGTCTTTGTCCATTTTCCTACTAGGACACCAGCAGCATGAGAGAAGTTTGGACTGGATCTCTCTCCATTCTCACTCCACATGCACCCCATGTTGCTCCTGAGAGAAAGAGCATGAGAGAAAAGGCAGTTGATATCTTCGACTGCTGTGTACAGGTTGCTGGCTCGGACTCAGGTCTCACGGAAGAAGTGGTGAAGGACCATACTGACCGCAATTTAAGCCATTTTCAGCCGGTTAGAGGGGGTGTTGAGGTTCACACTGTTCATCGGCCAAATGATCTACCATGCATCTAGATACCATCTCCGCCATTACCTTGAGAGAGGACAGACCAGAACAACAGTTTAGTTTAGGGCATTTGTAATTAATGTAAATTCAGACTTCTAAGACAAATGTCATAGAGAATAACAACACACAGTTTAAACCCCCCCCCCACCCCCCACCACCACCACCAAAATAGCTTATACTCCCCTGTCATCTTGGTGATCTCACTGCGGCGTTACAGGTCAGGGAGTCGGACGACTAATCCTTAGGGAGAAATCACGACCATCCAGCAGAGCCAATCTGGTGAGATTTGTTATAGAAGCAAGACAAAAACAAAGAAAACAGAAGAAAACAACAACAGCAATACACATATATCACTTGAGGTGGGGAAAGCGACAATTAATCAGGCATGTGAATAAAATCTATTTGCATATTTACCAAAGGGCCCAGTAAAGGGCCCTTGGGACACATGACTCACATCGTGATCCACGGGTCCGGAAAAAAACAACACTGCCTGTTAAATCAAAAATAAACAAATTAGAATAAATCAAATCAAATGATCTCTTGATAACTCCATAAGGAAATAATTGTGTCCCGTAAGGTAATGATAAAATAGACTAGACATTTGGAGCGTTTTGTTTCTGATACAGATTATTTTGTGTTTCCTTCCTTACAATCAAAGTATAGTATGCCTGGAACTCAAAGCACTGCTTTTTAAATCTAAAAAGCTTCATTTAGGGACGAAATTCTGGCAAATTCAAAACAAAAAAATTACAGAAAATCATGTTTAATTAATTCATTATTTGAACTGCTTGACAGCCCTAATGGTTACATATCCTCAGTCTTATAATAATATATGTCAGTTAGCAGATGTTTTTATCCAACGCAACTTACAGTCATGCTTCTACATATGGGTGGTCTCAGGAATTGAACCCACTACCCTGGTATAGGTTGCCATAGGTCCCCCAGAACCGCTGGGTTGGGCCTTCCGTATGTGCCTTACAAAAGCTCTATCAACTGAGCTACAAAGGACCAGGTGTCATGTCTTTTCAGGAGACAAACAAATGATATCAATCAAATCAAACTATATTTGTCACAAGCGCCTAATACAACAAGTGTAGACTTTACCATGAATAAAATACACATGAATGGAGCTATATACAGGGAGTACCAGTACCAGATCAATGTGCAGGGGTGTGAGGTGTTTGAGGTATATACTTAACAAAAATACAAACACAACACGTAAAGTGTTGGTCCCATGTTTCATGAGCTGAAATAAAAGATCCCAGAAATGTTCCTTATGCACAAAAAGCTTATTTCTCTAAAATGTTGTGCACAAATTTGTTTGTAGATAATCTATCCACCTGACTGACAGGTGTGGCATATCAAGAAGCCGATTAAACAGCATGATCATTACACAGGTGCACATCATTTCTCTACCATAAGCCGCCTCCAATGTTGTTTTAGAGAATTTGGCAGTACGTCCAACCGGCCTCACATCCGCAGATCATGTGTAACCACGCCAGCCCAGGACCTTCACATCCGGGAAGAGACCAGCCACCCGGACTTCTGATGAAACTGTTAGTTTGCACAACCGACTAATTTCTGCAGAAACTGTCAGAAACCGTCTCAGAGAAGCTCATCTGCGTGCTCGTCATCCTGACCAGAGTCTTTACCTGACTGCAGTTTGGCGTCGTAACCAACTTCAGTGGGCAAATGATCACCTTCAATGGCCACTAGCATACTGGAGAAGTGTGCTCTTCACGGATGAATCACCGTTTCAACTGCACCGGCCTGATGGCAGACAGTGTGTTTGGGGTTATGGTATGGACAGGCATAAGCTACGGACAATGAAAACAATCGCATTTTAACGATAGCAATTTGAATGTGCAATGATATCGTGACGAGGCCCATTTTCGTACCATTAATCCGCCGCCATCACCTCATGTTTCAGCATGATAATGCCCGGTACCATGTTGCAAGGACCTCTACACAATTTCTGGATTCTGAAAATCTCCCAGTTCGTCCATGGCCTGCATACTCACCAGACATGTCACGCATTGAGCATGTTTGGATGCTCTGGATTGAAGTGTATGACAACGTGTTCCAGTACCCGCCAATATCCAGCAACTTCGCACAGCCTTTGAAAAGGAGTGGGACAACATTCCACAGGACACAATCAACTCTTTGTGAAAGAGATGCCGCGCTGCATGAGGCAAATGGTGGTCACACCAGATACTGACTGGTTTTCTGATCCATACCCCTGCCTTTTCTTTTAGGGTATCAGTGACCAACAGATGCATATCAGTATTCCCAGTCATGGGAAATCCATAGATTAGGGCCTCGTGAATTTACTTCAATTGACTGATTTCTTTATATGAACTGTAACTCTGTAAAATCTTTGAAATTGTTGAATGTTGTGTTTATATTTTTGTTCAGTGCATGTACATGAAAGAAGGGTAAAGTGACTAGGCATGAGGATAGATAATAATACAAATAAAAAACAGAGCAGCATGTGAGGATTGTAAAAGTGTGTGTGCGCGTGTATGTGTATTTGTGTTGTGTATGCATGTGTGTATGTGTGCGTATGTAGTGTACGTGAATGTGTGTCAATTTTGTGTGAGAATGTCAGTGTAGTGTGTGTTAGTGAGTGTGTGTGTGTATATAGTGTGTATATATAGTCTTGTGAGTGTGCATAGGGTCAGTGCAGATAGTCCGGGTAACCATTTAATAAACTATTTAGCAGACAATTTATTTGGCTTGGGGGTAGAAGCTGTCTCAGAGCCTATTGGTACAAGAGCCCATGCTTTAGTACCGTTTGCCAGACAGTAGCAGAGTGAACAGTCTATGGCTATGGTGGCTGGAGTCTTTTCCAAATTTTCCGGGCCTTCCTCTGACGTTGCCTGATATAGAGGTCCTGGATGGCAGGGACCTTGGCCCCAGTGATGTACTGGGCTGTCCGCACCACCCTCTGTAGTGCTTTGCAGTCGATGGCAGTGCATTTGCCATACCAAGCGATGATGCAGCCAGTCAAGAGGCTCTCAATGGTGCAGCTGTAGAACTGTTTGAGAATCCTCCTGAGGGACTGTTGTGCCCTTTTCACGACTATGTGGGTGTTTGTGGATCATGTTAAGTCCTCTCCCCTCTTTCTCCTGTAGTCCACGGTCAGCTCCTTGGTGTTACTGGCGTCAAGGTAGAGGTTATTGTCCTGGCACCACACTGCTAAGTCTCTGACCTCCATGTAGGCTGTGTCATCGCCATCAGTGAACAGACCTACCATGGTCGTGCGGTCAGCAAACGTGATGATGGTGTTGGAGTCATGCGTGGCCACGTAGTCGTGGATAAACAGGGATTACAGGAGGGGACTAAACACACAGGGTGGCAGAGGTGTTGTTGCCTACCCTCACCACCAGCCTGACAGGAAGTCCAGGATCCAGTTGCAGGATTCGCATTAGAATCAAAATTCCCAATGCAAAGTTACACCTCACCTTTCTATTTTTTTAGTTATTACGTAAAACCGATCAGAATTCCAAAGTCATGTCGGCAATTTCTTTTCCTGTGGTGTGATGTAATATGGAGGACCCGGCTAGCCAGCCTATTTCCTACAATGTAAACCAAAATAAGTAACTTCAAATTAAAACAGATTGTTTGCACTTATGGCTACTGATTTCAATTACATTTCTTGCCAACTTACAAGAAAATACTTTATAAATGTATTGTTACAAATCAACTTGCGAGGTTGCTAGCCAACTAGCCTGCTAACATTATCCCTACTAGCCTGATAACGTTAGCCCTACCAGCCTGCTAACGTTACGCTAGCACTGCATGAGTCCACAAGTTAGCTTACAGCTAACGTTAGCTATTTAGCCAGCTACCTATTAGTCTAGCCAGCCTAGCCCACCACCATGGTTATGGTCGGCACGCCAGAGCCCAACAACTGGAGAACACAACTAACACAACTAAAACATAACAGCAGAACAAAAGCACAGAGACTTACAGATTGAGCCCATCCGATGGTAAAACTTTAAAAAGAGTGCTGGCTGAGTTAGCTACCAAAGAGGGGGAGGTGGGCACTTCAGCGGTCCGAGGGAGAGTCAGTGAGAGAAATCCAATAGCCAAAAGAACAGATGTCAGTCAGCTAGTGCGCTAGCACTAAGCAAGATGGAAATATTTACAAAACTCCCATAGCCTACTTCACAGAGAACATGCCGAAAATTTGACAAAACAAAAAGGAGAACAGATTAGGTACAGTACTACATAAGAGCAAGCATGTATGATTTTCTCTTTCGTTTTGAGCCCACGGCAAAAAGGCACCAGAGCCTGCCATGGTAACAGGTTTCCTTTACTAGATAACCCAGCCACAAAGTATGTGAAATACATGAGGATGCTGCATGGCTGCACATTCCGCATCTGTGGCTTGTTTACATAACACGTCCTTGTGATTGTAACTCGCCACTGCCAACACTTGGACTGCATAGCTAGTGGCTAACGTTAGCCAGCTCGAGCTAACTAACACAGAGTAGATTCTCCATATGACGTTGAGAAATAGTGCATTGTGGGTCGTTTAGAAGATATCTGGAAATAAATTAATAACTATGTAACAACCCCAAAATATAACTATGTTTATAGCTACCAAATCATGACTACAACTACTGTAAGTTACACAGTTTTAACCACACTGTGTTGTTACTTCGGTGAATAAAAACTCATGCTTACCCTATAACTTATGAATGCCTCATGTGCTTAGTTCAACTGTTGTGCCCCATCAGAACCCAAAATATAATCTTGTTTTACTCCAATGTTTGTAAACAAGGACAATTTAAACAAACACTGTATAGCCTCAAAACAAGGTTCAAACTATATTTTTGATACAATGGATGGTCAAGTCCTTGCATACATAGCTCTGTGGTTACATTTATCCAGGCCCACGCCTCAGCTTTTTACCAAAACAGAGGTGGGTTCCCGCTTTGTTATTGTTTCAATTAAGGATTCTAGCTTTAACACCAATGTCTTGCTTCCAGACAAGCTACACACTTTCTTCGCCCGCTTTGAGGATAACACAGTGCCACCAACGCGGCCCGCTCCCAAGCACTGTGGGCTCTCCTTCTCCATGGCCAACGTGAATAAGACATTAACGGCCCAGAAAGCACCCATAGCCGTGTCCTTAGAGCATGCGCAGACCAGCTGGCTGGAGTGCTTATGGACATATTCAATCTCTCCCTATCCCAGTCTGCGGTCCCCACTTGCTTCAAAATGTCCACCATTGTTCCTGTACCCAAGAAAGCAAAGAAAGCAAAGTAACTGAACTAAATGACTATCGCCCCGTAGGACTCACTTCTGTCATCATGAAGTGCTTTGAGAGACTAGTCAAGGATCATATCACCTCTACCTTACCTGTCACCCTAAACCCACTTCAATTTGCTTACCGTCCCAATAGATCCACAGATGATGCAAATGCCATCACACTGCACACTGCCCTATCCCATCTGGACAATAGGAATACCTATCTAAGAATGCTGTTCATTGACTAGTACCATCCAAGCTCATCATTAAGCTCGGGGCCCTGGGTCTGAACCCTGCCCTGTGCAACTGGGTCCTGGACTTCCTGACGGGCCGCCCCAGGTGGTGAAGGTAGGAAACAACACCTCCACTTTGCTGATCCTCAACACAGGAACCCCACAAGGGTGTGTGATCAGCCCCCTCCTGTACTCCCTGTTCACCCATGACTGTGTGGCCACTCACGCATCCAACTCAATCATCAAGTTTGCAGAGGACACAACAGTAGTAGGCCTGAATTCCAACAATGACGAGACAACCTACAGGGAAGAGGTGAGGACCCTGGGAGTGTGGTGCCAGGAAAATAACCTCTCACTCAATGTCGACAAAACAAAGGTGCTGATCGTGGATTTCAGCAAACAGCGGAGGGAGCATGCCCCTATCCACATCGACGGGACCGCAGTGGAACAAGTGGAAAGCTTCAAGTTCCTCGGAGTACACATCACTGACGATCTGAAATGGTTCACCCACACAAGAGGCAGAAGAAATTTGGTTTGGTACCTAAAACCCTCACAAACGTGTACAGATGCACAATTGAAAGCAACCTGTTGGGCTGTATCACCGCCTGGTACGGAAACTGCACCGTCTGCAACCAGAGGATGGTGCGGTCTGACCCACGCATATAATACTTCCCTCCAGGACACCTACAGCACCCGATGCCACAGGAAGACCAAAAAGATCATCAAGGACAACAACCCCCCGAGCCGCTGCCTGTTCACCCCACTATCATCCAGAAGGCAGGGTCAGTACAGGTGCATCAAAGCTGGGACCGAGAGACTAAAAAACATATTCTATCTCAAGGCCGACAGACACGGATCGGACCCTTTTTTTCAATTTTGGCCTAAAATGACATACCCAAATCTAAGTGCCTGTAGCTCAGGACCTAAAGCAATGATATGCATATTCTTGATACCATTTGAAAGGAAACAATTTGAAGTTTGTGGAAATGTGACATTATTGTAGGAGAATATAACACATTAGATCTGGTAAAATATCTGGTAAAACATGAGTTTTTTTGTGTGTTTTTTTCTCATCATCTTTGAAATGCAAGAGAAAGGCCAATATATGACTTAGGAATCTAGGCGCAATTTAGATTTTGGCCACTAGACGACAGCAGTGTATGTGCAAAGTTTAAGACTGATTCAATGAACCATTGCATTTCTATTCAAATTGTTGTATTAAAACTGCCCAAATGTGCCTAATTGGTTTATTAATACATTTTCAAGTCCATAACTGTGCACTCTCCTCAAGCATGCAATTATTTCACTGTAATAGCTACTGTAATTTGGACAGCGCAGTTAGATTAACAAGAATTTAAGCTTTCTGCCCATGTCAGATATGTCTATGTCCTGGGAAATGCTCTTGTTACTTACGACCTCATGCTAATCACATTAGCCTACGTTAGCTCAACCGTCCCGCAGGTGGAACACCGATCCTGTAGAGGTTTTAAATAGCCATCACTAGGCGGCTTCCACCCGGTTACGTAACCCTGCACCTTAGAGGCTGCTGCCCCATATACTTGTACATAGACTTGAAATCACAGGCCATTTTTTAATAATGGAACACTAGTCACTTTAATAATGTTTACATGTTTTTCTTTACTCATCTCATATGTACACTACTGTTCAAAAGTTTGGGGTCACTTAGAAATGTCCTTGTTTTTGAAAGAAAAGCCTGTAATCAAACCCACAAATGCTTATGCTCCAGATACTCAACTAGTCTAAAGAAGGCCAATTTTATTGCTTCTTTAATCAGGACAACAGTTTTCAGCTGTGCTAACATAATTGCAAAAGGGTTTTCTAATTATCAATTAGCCTTTTAAAATGATAAACTTGGATTAGCTAACACAATGTGCCATTGGAACACAGGAGTGATGCTTGCTGATAATGGGCCTCTATACGCCTATGTAGATATTCCATTAAAAATCAGCTGTATCCAGCTACAATAGTAATGTAAGGGGTGCGAACTGGCGGCAGAGAAGTCAGACGCAGGAGAGAAATAACTGTGTTTCCAAAGGTGCAGTTTATTAACAAAAAAAACACCGGAAAACAGACTAATAAAATAAATGGGTACATAACCCAACGCACACCAGGACAGACGTGCACAAGCACTTACAATAAACAATCACCGACAAGGACATGAGGGGGAACAGAGGGTTAAATACACAACATGTAATTGATGGAATTGGAACCAGGTGTGATGGAAGATGAGACAAAACCAATGGAAAATGAAAAGAGGATCAGCGATGGCTAGAAGGTCGGCGGTCGAACAAGGAGAGGGACCAACTTCGGCGGAAGTCGTGACAAGTAATTTACAACACTAACAATTTCTACACTGTATTTCTGATCAATTTGATGTTATTTTAATGGAAAAAACTTTTTATTTTCTTTCAAAAACAAGGACATTTCTAAGTGACCCCAAACTTTTGAAAGGTAGTGTATATACTGTATTCTACTGTATTTTAGTCTATGCCACTCTGATATGTTTCATCCTAATATTGATATATTCCCTAATTCTATTATTTTACTTTTATGTTGTGTGTATTGTGTGTATTGTTGTGAATTATTAGATATTACCGCACTGTTGGAGCAAGCATTTAGCTACACCCGCAATAACATCTGCTAAACATACGTACGTGACAAATACGATTTGATTTGATTTGATTTGAATCATAGTCATTGTTTGTTTGTTTGTTTCCCACTTGATTTATTTATCCAGGTGCTCCAGTGTCAAAAGGTCATTTCAGTCATCCTAACAACAGTTGCACATTTGAATGTGTTGAGTGATTATTGCATATTTACCTAATTAAACGTTCACTTTTATTTAGTCCCAATGCATATCTACAGAGGTTTATTACAGTGTTAATGAATGCGCTAAACACGCTCCTCGGTTGATACGTATTTGAATGTGAAGTAGATAGTCTGTAGACCATCAGCTAAGCTTTACATTTTTTTTTCAACTTTATTTGGATAGTCCCGAAGCATATCTACAGATAGTTACTAGAATGATAACAGATATTCTGTTAAATTGTAACTGATATGCAGTTGAGAATCTACTGATAGTCTACAGATTGCTTGATGCCCATCTATAGATGGACTATAGATGACTTTGTTGAAAATGATGAGATATACTGTTGAGATACTACTGAAAGGCTAAGGATATACTGTTGAGATGCTACTGAAAGGCTAAAGATATACTGTTGAGATACTACTGAAAGGCTAAAGATATACTGTTGAGATGCTACTGAAAGGCTAAAGATATACTGATGAGATACTACTGAAAGGCTAAAGATATACTGTTGAGATGCTACTGAAAGGCTAAAGATATACTGTTGAGATACTACTGAAAGGCTAAAGATATACTGTTGAGATGCTACTGAAAGGCTAAAGATATACTGATGAGATACTACTGAAAGCCTAAAGATATACTGTTGAGATGCTACTGAAAGGCTAAAGATATACTGTTGAGATGCTACTGAAAGGCTAAAGATATACTGATGAGATACTACTGAAAGGCTAAAGATATACTGTTGAGATGCTACTGAAAGGCTAAAGATATACTGTTGAGATACTACTGAAAGGCTAAGGATATACTGTTGAGATACTACTGAAAGGCTAAGGATATACTGTTGAGATGCTACTGAAAGGCTAAAGATATACTGTTGAGATACTACTGAAAGGCTAAAGATATACTGTTGAGATACTACTGAAAGGCTAAAGATATACTGTTGAGATGCTACTGAAAGGCTAAAGATATACTGTTGAGATGCTACTGAAAGGCTAAAGATATACTGTTGAGATACTACTGAAAGGCTAAAGATATACTGTTGAGATACTACTGAAAGGCTAAAGATATACTGTTGAGATACTACTGAAAGGCTAAAGATATACTGTTGAGATACTGCTGATAGTCTACAGAACGTTTGTAGAACATCTGCAGATGGACTACAGACACTTTCTCGTTGAAAGTCAACCAACATGCTGTTGACATTTTACTGATAGTCTGTGGCGTCAAGATTTCCCTTCACTGGAACTAAGGGGCATAGCCCAAACCATGAAAAACAGCGTCAGACTATTATCCTTCTTCCACCAAACTTTGTAGAGCATCTACAGATGGACTATCCAAATAAAGTGTTAGTCTCTCTTCCTCTCTCCTTCTCTCCGTCTCCCCGTCTCTCCGACTCTCTGGCCAGTCACTCTACACAGACATGTATAATGTCCTCTTCTCCTCACCCCTCCTCAGTCCTCCCCATCGGGGGACGTCTCGTCACGTTAAAGAAATGAGAAAACTCCGACTTGAAGAATTCTGCTATCTAACAGATGTTACCGTCTGGTCAGTGTCCTGTTCATGTTTAGCATCAGAGACTGTGGTAAAGAAAGCAGACTGGGTCTGAGACAGAGACAGACATACAAAGACAGGGAAAGGAGACAAAGAACATGCATGGGTAAAATGACTGTGGAAGCCAAGCAAAAGAATGCCATATTACAACCTACTTGTTGTTATAATTGCGTCGCTTGCTCTATAACATGTTAGTTCATATGCCTTGTGACATCTAGGCCTAAAGGCTGAGACAATAAGGATAAGAATAAGAATAAATTCAACCACGCCTTTGTTCCATCATAAAATCGGAGAGCACCATCTGTCCACAAAACATATTGCATGTAACAAACAGTTAAATGACCGACAGCATGGTCAAGAAAGTGAATGTTTCTGACTACTAAACACCTATTGACTTAGAACCATGGAGAATTACAGCGAGTCACAAAGAAAACAGGCACTGCCTCCACTATTCCAGGACCATTTCAACAGCATCTTAATCACCTATGCTTAGTCTAATACAGTGACAACTAAAATATACCCAAAAAATGATTTAGTCCAATCAACGTAAGCTTAATATGATGTGGCTGTCCATGGTACTGATTTCTGTGTGTGTGTGTGTGTGTGTGTGTGTGTGTGTGTGTGTGTGTGTGTGTGTGTGTGTGTGTGTGTGTGTGTGTGTGTGTGTGTGTGTGTGTGTGTGTGTGTGTGTGTGTGTGTGCTCAAGTAGAAGAAACATGTTGACTCATGTTGAAACACCAATGCCATCCTCCTCTTGTATGTTGCCTAAACGGTCTATGACTGTCATACACGCGTTTCGTTTTTGTTGTCCTATGCTACCTGGCTAAAATGCTTGCTCGCTAGCCTAACTTCCTTTCATGGGCAACGATGAGCCAGCAGTTAACTTCTTGTCAATATGGGGGCGCTGTTTTCACTTTGTAAAAATTTGTTCCCAAATTAAACGGCCTCATACTCAATTCTTGCTCGTACAATATGCATATTATTATTACTATTGGATAGAAAACACTCTCTAGTTTCTAAAACCGTTTGAATTATATCTGTGAGTAAAACAGAACTCAAGTTGGAGCAAACTTCCTGTCAGGAAGTGAGAAATCTGAAATCGGGCACTCTGTTCTAGGGTCAGTTTATTAATTTGCATGTATTCTATTGGTCGACATGCACTGCATACGCCTTCCCCTAGATGTCTGCAAGCAGTGATAATTGGAATGGAGTTGCTAGGCAGATCTGAGGCCATATAAAGGGTCTTGGTACGTGGGGTGCACTCTTTTCAACGTTCGCCATGACGCAAGACAGACCTCAGGATGGCATTCTGGAAAGCTCTCGTTATAGGCCTTAGATATATCCGGCTCTGATTTTATTCAATATAGGTGTTAAAAACGTCATAATGTAGTTATTTTAAACCGAGTTATATCATTTTATATCAGTATATTGCGATTTTCGGAATTTTCTTAGTGCTGCGTTATAGTGAGTTGGACACGTCTTCGCCACATGGCTAATGTTTACTGCTAATTCCAAAGTTGAAGGCGACAATCTACAACCGAGCAACGATTCTTCTGGACAAAGGACAACTTGCCCAAGATTCTGATGGAAGCTCATCAAAAAGTAAGAACTATTTATGATGTTAATTCGTTGTTCTGTTGAAAAATGTAAAACTACTATTCCGCCATTAATTTCGGTGCGGTCTCGCTTTAACGCACGCTGTATGTCGTAGTAACGTTAATTTTAAAAATCTAACACAGCGGTTGCATTAAGAACTAATGTATCTTTCATTTGCTGTCCAACCTGTATTTTTTTGTCAAGTTAATGATTAGTTATTGATTAGATTAGGTGCCTCTCCCAAGATTTCTCCCGACATTTTCTTTGCAGCTTGGCTACTATTCTCATTGTATAACCACGATTTGTGCCGCTAAATATGCACATTTTCGAACAAACAATATATGTATTGTGTAATATGATGTTATAGGACTGTCATCTGATGAAGTTTTGAGAAGGTTAGTGAAAAATGTAATATCTTTTGCTGGTTTATTCGCTATCGCTAACGTGCATGAATCAATGCTGCTGTGTGGTTGGCTATTGTAGTAAGCTAATATAATGCTAAATTGTGTTTTTGCTGTAAAACACTTAAAGAATCTGAAATATTGGCTGGATTCACAAGATGTTTGTCTTTCATTTGCTGTACGCTGTGTATTTTTCAGAAATGTTTTATGATGAATATTTAGGTAATTCACGTTGGTCTCTGTAGT